>NC_053389.1:113055466-113361577 GCF_905171765.1 Bufo bufo
ATGGTATGCCGTCATGGAGGATGAAAGGGAAAAACCATATTACTTACCGGTCATTTCCTTTTCATGAATCCTCCATGACTGCATGGGTGTCCCGTCCCGTCCCCCCCCCTCCAAAAAAAAAAAAATAATAAATAAAATTCTATATATAGGTATGGGATTGTATATAGGTAAAGGTATGTGTTGGTATGAATACAAAAAAGAGCCGGAGGAGGGTAAAATTTATACTCTGTTGGAGGCGGGTCATCTCTCATAGTATGCCGTCATGGAGGATTCATAAAAAGGAAATCACCAGTAAGTAATATGGTTTTCTAATCTGTTTTTAGATTTGTATTCTATTTCCTGAATATGATTATGGGAGCGGCCATCTTGGTTCAGCTGTTTTTAACAGCATTAGGCCTCATGCACACGGCCGTGTTCCGCGGCCAAGAGCGGTCCGTGGTAACCCGGCCGGGATTCCTGCTGACAGGAGCGCACGGCCACATTGGTTGCTATGACGCCGTGCGCTTCATGCCACCGCTGCACTATAGTAATACACTGGTATAGATCATACGAGTGTATTACTGTACAGCAGCGGCGGCATGAAGCGCACGGCGTCATAGCAACCAATGATGCCGTGCGCTCCTTTTGTCAGCAGGAATCGCGGCCGGGTTACCACGGACCGCTCTCGGCCGCGGAACACGGCCGTGTGCATGAGGCCTTAAAGACTCATGGACACAAATGTACTTTTTGTCCGTGTCTGTTCCATATTTTTATTTTATTTTTTGCAGATTTTTTGTGGAACCAAACGGAAATGACCCGTGTGCATTCCATGTTCGCATGTCCATTCCGCAAAAAAATATAACTTCCTTGAACTGTTCTATTAGGGGCCGGCCGTTCCATTCCGCAGAATGCCGAATGTACACGACCGGTATCCGTGTTGCGGATCTGCAATTTGCGGACTGAACAACAGGTCGTGTGCATGAGTCCTTAGGGCTCATTCAGACGGCCGTATGCTGTCCGCAAAAATACTGAATGCTATCCGTTTTTTTGCGGATCCGCAAAAAAACGGATCTGCAAAAAAACGGATAGCATTCAGTATTTTTGCGGACCCATAGACTTCAATGGGGCCATGTCCTGATTTTCACGGACAAGTATAGGACATGTTTCATTTTTTTTGCGGATCCGCAAAAAAACGGATAGCATTCAGTATTTTTGCGGACAGCATACGGCCGTCTGAATGAGCCCTTAGAGAGATGCTTTACAGCAGCCACATGGACGCTGGACACAATGGACGGGAGCAGACTCGTTGACTTCTAGGGGAGAGTTTTCTAGGCGTACTCAGTGACTTGTGCAGAGGTCAGGAGGGAGCTGATAAGTTGCGATATCTCGCCTATTGTGAATGGTGGAAACTGGCGCATATTATTAATTGGGCTTGGTGTTCTATCCGGTAAGTGCAATATAGATTGAGGCATGGAAAATTAAAGAATAGCCACCAACAATTCTTTAAAAATGTTTAATATAAAACTTGATTTAAAGAATAGGCCACTTTTATGATGACGTATTCACTTTGACTGTCTACCCTGTCTTAACTTTAGACTGTTTTAGTAAATTTGCCCACAAAAATATTAAGTATAAATGAAAAAGACTTATAAAAAAAAAATACACATTAACAATAAACAAACAAATACACATTAACAATAAACATATTAATTTTCAGCAGATTTGTGTAGGAATTTTTTTTTTTCTCAAAAATGAAAATTCCCAGAATATCGGTATAAATTATCGGCTATCTGCCTGAAAGTTCACAAATTATCGGTATCGGCCCTAAAAAATCAATATCGGTCGATCCCTAATTTAAATACATTAGTCTCGATCAATTGACCTATCCTCATTACTCCATGGGATTCCCAATTCCGGACTCCTGATAGAGAAATGAATTCTGGCATCAAGCTATTGTTCCATACTGGGGAAAGCTCACCTACCCCACCAACACCCCTGATAGATTTCACCTTTGCCCACACTTTTTTCATAAGCTCTAAGCGTCACTTTCTCTCTCCCCCCATGCATCCCTGCACCCTCCAGAATACCCATAAGATCCCTACTACCCAACCAGTGTTGCAGTATCTTCCCCGTCACATCTGGTAGCTGAAATTCCATCCAACCCTTAAAATGTTGACACTGAGAGGCTAAGAAATAAATCCAGGCATTAGGGACAGCCAAACCACCTTCAGACTTAGGATATTGCAGCGTCTCCAGCTTAATCCTAGCTTGACCATATTTCCAGATAAGATCTCTGAATATCGAATGTATTTTCCTAAATCTCTCAATTGGGATCCATACAGGGGCATTATTCAATATGTATAGTAACTGAGGCATCATTACCATTTTTAAGAGATTCACTCTGCCCACCACCGACAAAAAGAGTCTACCCCATGTCCTTGCCTTCAGCCTAAAAGTATTTAGCAAAGGAGTTAAATTAAGTTCTTCAAAATCCAACAATCTAGGAGTTATATATAGCCCCAAATATTTAAACTTGCCCACCCAGGGTATCAAACTATCTGCCTGCGCTCCAGAGAGTGCCTGTCCGTCTACCGGCATCAAGGCAGACTTCTGCCAATTTATCCGAAGCCCAGAGAAGCCACCAAATCTATCTATTAAAGCCATGGCTGCATCCAAAGAGCCCCCAGTGTAACATAGAAACATAGAAACATAGAATGTGTCGGCAGATAAGAACCATTTGGCCCATCTAGTCTGCCCAATATACTGAATACTATGGATAGCCCCCGGCCCTATCTTATATGAAGGATGGCCTTATGCCTATCCCATGCATGCTTAAACTTCTTCACTGTATTTGCAGCTACCACTTCTGCAGGAAGGCTATTCCATGCATCCACTACTCTCTCAGTAAAGTAATACTTCCTTATATTACTTTTAAACCTTTGCCCCTCTAATTTAAAACTGTGTCCTCTTGTGGTAGTTTTTCTTCTTTTAAATATGCTCTCTTCCTTTACCGAGTTGATTCCCTTTATGTATTTAAAAGTTTCTATCATATCCCCTCTGTCTCTTCTTTCTTCCAAGCTATACATATTAAGGTCCTTTAACCTTTCCTGGTAAGTTTTATCCTGCAATCCATGTACTAGTTTAGTAGCTCTTCTCTGAACTCTCTCTAGAGTATCTATATCCTTCTGGAGATATGGCCTCCAGTACTGCGCACAATACTCCAAGTGAGGTCTCACCAGTGTTCTGTACAGCGGCATAAGCACTTCACTCTTTCTACTGCTTATACCTCTCCCTATACATCCAAGCATTCTGCTGGCATTTCGTGCTGCCCTATTACATTGTCTTCCCACCTTTAAGTCTTCTGAAATAATTACTCCTAAATCCCTTTCCTCAGATACTGAGGTCAGGACTGTGTCAAATATTCTATATTCTGCCCTTGGGTTTTTACGCCCCAGGTGCATTATCTTGCACTTATCCACATTAAATTTCAGTTTCCAGAGTTCTGACCATTCTTCTAGTTTTCCTAAATCCTTTTCCATTTGGCGTTTCCCTCCAGGAACATCAACCCTGTTACATATCTTTGTGTCATCAGCAAAAAGACAAACCTTACCAGCGAGGCCTTTTGCAATATCACTTATGAAGATATTAAACAAAATCGGTCCCAGTACAGATCCCTGTGGAACCCCACTGGTAACATGACCTTGTTTTGAATGTTCTCCATTGACTACAACCCTCTGTTGTCTGTCACTCAGCCACTGCCTAATCCACTCAACAATATGGGAGTCCATGCTCAATGACTACAGTTTATTGATAAGTCTTCTATGTGGGACAGTGTCAAAAGCCTTATTAAAATCTAGATATGCGATGTCTACTGCACCTCCACCGTCTATTATTTTATTCACCCAGTCAAAAAAATCTATAAGATTTGTTTGACATGATCTCCCTGAAGTAAACCCATGTTGTTTTTCATCTTGCAATCCATGGGATTTTAGATGTTCCACAATCCTATCCTTTAATAGGGTTTCCATTAATTTGCCTACTATTGATGTCAGACTCACTGGTCTATAGTTGCTCGATTCCTCCCTACTACCTTTCTTGTGAATGGGCACGACATTTGCCAATTTCCAATCTTCCGGGACGACTCCTGTTACTAATGATTGGTTAAATAAATCTGTTAACGGTTTTGCCAGCTCACCACTAAGCTCTTATAATAATTTTGGGTGTATCTCATCAGGCCCCTGTGACTTATCTGTCTTCACCTTAGACAGCAAACTTAGAACATCTTCCTCTGTAAAGATACATGCATCAAACGATTTAATAGTCATTCTTTCTAGTGGAGGTCCTTCTCCTTTTTCTTTTGTAAAAACTGAACAGAAGTATTCATTAAGGCAGTCGGCTAGCCCTTTATTCTCTTCTACATACCTTCCGTCCTTTGTTTTTAATTTAGTTATTCCTTGTTTTAATTTCCTTTTTTCATTTATATATCTGAAGAATGTCTTATCCCCTTTTTTCATAGACTGAGCTAGTTTTTCTTCTGCCTGCGCTTTAGAAGTTCTTATAACTTGCTTGGCCTCTCTCTGCCTAATCTTGTAGATTTCCTTATCTTCATTGCTCTGGTTTTTTTTATAATTACAAAATGCTAGCTTTTTATTTTTAATGATTTGGGCCACTTCTGCTGAGTACCACATTGGTCTCCTCCTTTTTTTGCTTTTACTGACGAGTCTAATGCAATTTTCTGTTGCCTTCAATAATGCACCTTTTAAGTAGTCCCATTTCTCCTGGACTCCATGTAATCCGTTCCAGTCTGATAAGGACTCATTTATGACTAATTTCATTTTTGAAAAGTCTGTTTTTCTAAAATCTAAAACTTTTGTTTTTGTGTGGTGGGACTCTTTCACAGTTCTTATATTAAACCACACTGACTGGTGATCACTAGATCCCAAGGTTTCGCCTACAATGACATCATATACCGAATCCCCGTTTGTGAATACCAAATCCAAAATGGCCTCCCTCCGGGTTGGCTCCTCAACCACTTGTTGTAGAGATAACCCCAGTAGGGAATTTAGAATATCTGTACTCCTGGTAGAACTTGCTATTTTGGTTTTCCAGTTTATATCTGGAAGATTGAAATCTCCCATAATGATAACTTCTCCTTTCATTGTCATTTTAGCTATTTCTTCAACTAGTAGATCATCTAGTTCTTTAACTTGACCAGGTGGTCTATATATCACACCTACACGAGTTACTGCATGGTTAGCAAACTGCAACGTAACCCAAACTGACTCTATGTTGGCCTCACAAACTTGTATTAGGTTAGATTTAATGCTATCTTTCACATACAGGGCCACTCCTCCTCCTTTCTTGCCTTCTCTGTCTCTTCTGTATAAAGAGTACCCTGGTATGGTTATGTCCCAATCATTTCTTTCATTAAACCATGTCTCCGTAACAGCCACTAAATCTACATTCTCAGATGCCATTATTGACCCAAGTTCATTGATTTTTTTACCTAAACTGCGAGCATTTGTAGACAGGACTCTGAGCTTATCATTTCTTAACCTCTGTGCTTCTGACCTGTTCTGGCATTGTTTCGGGGGGCAATTGGACTCTTTTTTTATTTTCACTCTTTTTCCCCCCCCCCCCCCCCCCCTTCCTAGTTTAAATACTCTTTCGCAAATTCTTGGAGTTGTTCACTAAGTACATTTGTTCCTTTGAGAGAAAGATGCAAACCATCTTTTTTGTACAGTTCCTTTCTATTCCAAGTAGAGATATCATGAGAAACAAAGCCAAATCCTTGCTCTTGACACCATTTACCAAGCCATATGTTGAACTCCTTTATGCGCCTCTGCCTATCATTCTGAACATTATGCACAGGCAGAACTTCAGAAAATGAAATGGTGGATGCAAAATCCTGTACGTCATTACCAAGTGTGATAAAAGATTTTTTCACCTCTGACACTTCATTGCAAGCCAGGTCATTTGTCCCTAGATGGACAAGAACATCCACGTCCCCTTCCTGCTTTGCTTGCTTAACAATATTAATAATACGTCTTCTATCTCTTCTAGCAGTAGCCCCAGGGAGACATCTCACAAAACCATTTTCTTTAAGCTCCACACTTCTTATGATTGAATCACCCAGCAACAGCTGCATCCTTTGAGACTTCACTTTATCTTTTTTGTTGCATACATTAGACATAGGAGTCGATGGTTTCTCACCCTCTGTGCTTGAGTCCATATCCATGTTGTCCTTACATTCTGAGAGTGCTGCAAATGAATTATGGAGAACCACCGACTGTGGGACATGTCTTCTATCCACCACTCTAAGACTTCCAGAACCTACATTAACCCATCTGCCATTTCTGGGGGTCCTCTGTGGCATTGCAGCAGTCCTAGCTGGAGTTTGTTTAACAGATAATTTAAATATTTCAGCTTTCAAAAATGCAATTTCCTGCTGCAGTAAGGAGAACTGTCTACAGATCTGACAGCATCCGAATCTCCAAAGAGTGGAACATGAAATAAATGCACAACAATTCCTGCACTGAACCAAGTCTGCCATTTTAAAGAGGAGAAAAAAATAAAAAAATAAATTTGTAACTTTAAATCAAACAAATCTTACCTTTTTTTTTTTTTGTATTGTTTCCACCTTCCAGCCTACCTCCTGACTATCTCCTGCAATATCTCTTTACTAGTACTTAATGTAGTACTTGAAGCTAGTACTTGCAGCTAATGAATTAGGCCAGCTAATGAGTCTGTCTCTATATATGTCATCAGCATACATTGCCACTTTATTTTGCGTCTCACCATATCTAAACCCCACAATATGAGGTGACAGGCGGATAAGGGCTGCAAGTGGTTCTATTGCTAGAGCAAACAACAAGGGTGACAGTGGACACCCCTGTCTGGTGCCTCTGGCCAAAGAAAAGCTATCTGACAGCCCCCCATTAGCTCTGATTCTTGCCTTTGGGCTTGAATACAACACCTTCACCCACTGAATGAACCGAGCACCAAAGCCCATAACTCTCAAGGTTTCCCATAGGTAGTTCCATTCAACACTGTCAAACGCCTTGGCGGCGTCTAACGCAAGTAAGGCCCTATCTCCTCCATTATCAGCTGGAATATTCAGACTAGCATATACTCTGCGGATATTTATAGCAGTCGATTTCCCAGGCATAAAGCCCGTTTGATCCGGGTGCACAATAGTTAGGATCACCCTGGACAGCCTGTTCGCCAACACCTTCGCCAGGAGCTTCACATCTGCTGTTAAGAGCGAAATTGGTCTATAGGAATCAGGAACTTTGGGATCTTTCCCAGACTTAGGAATAACTACAATGATAGCCTCCTGCATAGAATGTGGTAGCGAACCCGTCTCCAGAGAGTATTCAAGAACCTTAAGTAATTCAGGAAGAAGTACCCCCTGCAACTTTTTATACACCTCCACTGGTATATCGTCTGCCCCCGGCGCCTTACCGTTCGCCATCCCCCCAAGAGCTACCTCTAACTCCTCCAGCGTGATCGGCTCTTCCAGTCTCTCTCTATCCTCCTCTGATAACACTGAAAGCTGAGCCTCAGCCAGAAAGGCGGACAAGGCCTCCTCCGAGCCAGACGACTTGGAAGCATAGAGAGAGACATAAAAACCTTTTAGAATATCTAATATCCCTTTTGTATTCTGGCTACTATTCCCAGTTCCATCCCTTAGTTCTTGTATACAAGAAGAACCCCTCTGTGCCTGAGAAACCACTGAGCAGGTGCCCAACTTTCTCTCCATCCTCAAAAGATCTTTGGCGGTAAAAACTACGTTTCCTATCCGCAGCCTGTAGTAGGTGACACCTCAGTTGTTCCTGAGCTACCTCCAGCGCCTCACTATTAGCCATGGTGTGGATTCTACCAAACTCCCTTTCAGCCTCAGTCACTTGTACATGAGCTTTAACATCCGCCTCTCTGGATTTAGATTTATGCTTACTTATTTCTTTGATCAGTACCCCTCTCAGAAACGCTTTCATGGCATCCCATACTCCGTGAATTGAAGCCGTCCCTCCATTAATAGAAAAGTACTCCCTGATCTCCAGAGTAATCTCAGACAGATCACCAAGTACATTCAGCCAATGCGGGTTACATTTCCACAACCTCGGTCCCTGCCTAAGCACGCCCAGGCACAGATCAATCTGCACCAAGGAATGGTCAGACAATGACCGAGGGTGATAAATAACATCTCGTATCAATGGCAGCATAACATCATTAACCAAAGCCAGATCTATGCGTGATAGTGAATGATGCGTAGCAGATCTACATGAAAACACCCGCTTATCCGGGTTGCGCAGCCTCCAAGCATCAAGTAAACCAGTTTCCCTCATAATATTCTTAAGCGCCACACTCCCCGGTGATCCACCGGCTCCTTCTACCCGACATCTATCTATGGAATCATTCAATGTACAATTGAAGTCCCCCACTAGCAGCCACGGCAGTCCAGGGGAAGCAAACGGTGGAGCAACACTCAATACACTTTATAACTGGTGTAACATTAAAGTGACATTAGGGTGCAATCCTATGCATATAAAGTGAACACAAACTGCAAACTGTTTCCTTCAGGTGTCCAGGGCTCCACTTCTCAGTTGCCGCTCATGGACGTCCAGCCACTGTGTCGCTTCATCAGGGTCCTCAAAAAATCTGGTGCGCCCGCTCAACCGCGTACAGGGAAGATAGGCCCTTCTCATGGAATAACTGGTGCAACCACTTCTCCACAAACTCTGTAGCATTGGCCCCTTCTGTTTTTTCTGGCATTCCAACAATTCGCAAATTATTTCTCCGCAATCTATTTTCTAAATCATCCGCTTTGGCATATAAGGCAGCTATATCTTTCCCATTCGTTTTAGACGCCATTTGCAGAGGTTGAATAACGTCTTCTAGTAAGGACACCCTCTTTTCCAAATCAGAAGTGCGCTCAGAAATCTTGTGCAGGTCGTGCCTGATTATGGACACATCTGATCGCAGGCTGCCAACTTGTACTGTGAGCACTTTAAGGGTACTGTTGCAGCTTGCCACAGCAGCCATTATATCTTTCAATGTGGGCTCCCTTGCAGAATCAGCCCACGGGCCTTCTGAAACTTTTGCAGGGGCTGCAGATTTGAGTACCGGCTGACCGGCCGAAACCGGATCGTCGCCGTCCATGGATCCGTCCTCCTGATCAGAGGAGGTAGGTATATCAGTCCCTTTATCGCTAGCCCAATCGCCCACTCCACCATCCAGTCTGGCATATTTGCTGAGTTTAGCTGCCGCGCTCTGGCTCACCATCTCCTGCAGCGCCGACACCTCTCCACCCTCGGCGCCATCTTGGCCCTTCTCCAGGCGGTCTTGTTTTGCCAATCTGGACGATTTCCTCGGCATTTCCAGGCTCCCGATTTCCACACCACAGTCACCGGACACCTTCCTCTCACCAGGTAAAGTATTTTCGGGTAGTTTGAGTGCGCTTCCAGTATAAATGAACAGGATTCTAGCAGGAGCAGTGAACGGTGCGTCTTACTCCATGCACTCACAGGCCACGCCCCCCGTCGGGGGCTTATTACTCAGAAATGTGTTGCCCAGACATCATCTGATCTTTTTCTGCTTCATGTGGAGCTCACCAACCTGGAGTCCCTTTCTTCCCTTCCATTGAGGTTTGATTTTGGGGTCATTTTTGGAACCTGCAGCCTCTCTTCTCCTGCCTCCCCATGATAACTGTTCCTGTCACACCATATATCCAGCCTTGTTCATCTTTGTCATAGAGGACATGTGAATCTGAATCAACGTTTACATTGACTAGCGAGAGGATAGCTGTAATTTTGGGTGTACGTGTGACCATTTTTTGGGGTTCCTTTTCTAAATTAAATTCTCAGAAGTGTATGGCACTTAAAGGGGGTCACCATGAAGCCAGATGTTCTGAATGTGATCAGTGGTAACAGCCGATCTCTTGGGGTTAGAAAAGTCCACCCTGTGGACGTCATGCGTGGTCAGATGTGTAGTATTTTATAGGTTGGTTTTTCATATCCATGGTCCAATCGGGATTATGGGAAGGGGTTGTCTTGAGACTGTCCCTCTAACCATCCAGCTGGGCATTAATGGACACAATACATAACGAAAGTTCACTTAAGGCAAGTGATTATTTGTGGTCGTCATGACTGATAAATGATATCACACAGCAGAGTCTTCTATAGTGCTCCGCTGCCAATGTATCTACAAAGAAATTTGTGAGGTTGTGTTTGGCCTTCTCATCAAGCTCGGAGTTTCCACCAAACAATATAGATCTGAGTCACAAATAAACCTGGACTCCGAGCGTTCAGTGCTGCCTTTTGAAAAGTGAGTTTAATTCCCCGCAGTTCCCTGCAGCTCATTCTGTTAATGGAGAACCTTCCAAAGCAAAGAGGACGGGAAGTTCGATTTGATGAGCACGTAATTGTCTGTTTCCTAATGCATGCACAGATGTCAGATGCGGGATAAAAGCTCCACTCCTTCCCGGCCCCCTGCCCGAGCGTAAAAAAAAGAAACGGCTTGACAAAGCAGAATGTCATTCTCGTGCCAGTGATCGAAGTGGAAATTCTTTTGATTGAAGCGAATTGAAATAATTAGTCGTTATGATGCCAGCTCACAGGTGCTCCCTGCGCAAGATGTCATACAGAGAGATGGAGCAAATACATCCGAAAAAGTGGACATTAAAAATGACTTCACAGTTATGTGTAATTTTGTGTTGAAACCCCAGTAGCTGGAGCAGCTCGCTACTTCATGCCTCACATGTTTTCCCACTATTCCTTTATTGCGTAATAATATGTTTGACCTTGTAGGCTAGTGGTCCATGGGCTACTAAGTCACAGCTATCAAAGTGAAGGTTTGATGGACAAATCAGTTGTAGCAAGGTCAACAGGACATGTGGACCTACTGGGTTGCACACGGATGTGGAAGTCGAGTCTCTGATTATGAGGTCTTCTCTTCACACTTAACCCCTGCCAGGGGATAGTCACACAGAGAATGCCCAAGTGGCTGCCCTCAGAGTTTCCGCCTAGATGGAGAGAAGACATCAGGGTACCGTACCAAAATTATAGTCGCGGAGGCTATGTCTTGCAGCAGATAATAGATGTGGTCAACCATGCCAGCCAGCCAGCCAGCCAGGTTGGTGCAACCTGGAACAAACATTTTTGCAGACAGTGGGAACCAAGTGAACCTTATTGTTGAGGGCTAGAATGATGGTGGAGGGTCCTTTTATAAATAATGGGACACATTGGCTGCAGTCAGGAGAGTCACTGCATGTTTTTGTCCCATGAGCAGTGTGGTGGTCAGGAGAAGGACACCAGAGACGTCCGCAGAGACATGCACAGTTAAACTACAAGAGACCTAAGGGAGGCATGTGGAGAGAACACTTAGGCTGGTTTCACACGGGCGTTGCGGGAAAAGGTGCGGGTGCATGCGCGATTTTTCCGCGCGAGTGCAAAACATTGTAATGCGTTTTGCACTCGCGTGAGAAAAATTGCGCATGTTTGGTACCCGAACTTCTTCACAGAAGTTCGGACTTGGGATCGGTGTTCTGTAGATTGTATTAGTTTCCCTTATAACATGGTTATAATGGAACATAATAGCATTCTGAATACAGAATGCATAGTACAATAGGGCTGGAGGGGTTAAAAAAATAAAATTAAAATTTTAAAATAAAATTTTTAACTCTCCTTAATCCACTTGCTCGCGCAGCCCGACATCTCTTCTCTTCTTCTTCTTTTTTGCTGTGTGCAGGAAAAGGACCTGTGGTGACGTCACTCTGGTCATCACATGATCCATCACCATGGTAAAGGATCATGTGACGGACCATGTGATGACCGGAGTGATGTCACCACAGGTCCTTTTCCTGCAATTAGCAAAGAAGGAGACAGAAGAGATGCCGGGCTGTGCGAGCAAGTGGATTAAGGTGAGTTTAATTATTTTTTTAACCCCTCCAGCCCTATTGTACTATGCATTCTGTATTCAGAATGCTATTATTTTCCCTTATAACCATGTTATAAGGGAAAATAATAAAATTATCGGGTCCCCATCCCGATCGTCTCCTAGCAACCGTGCGTGAAAATCGCACTGCATCCGCACTTGCTTGTGGATGCTTGCGATTTTCATGCAGCCCCATTCACTTCTATGGGGCCTGCGTTGCGTGGAAATCGCACAATATAGAGCATGCTGCGATTTACACGCAATGCAGAAGTGATGCGTGAAAATCAACGCTCATGTGCACAGCCCCATAGAAATGAATGGGTCCGGATTCAGTGCGGGTGCAATGCGTTCACCTCACGCATTGCACCCGCGCGGAATACTCGCCCATGTGAAAGGGGCCTTAGGGCTGTATTACACCAACAGATTATCTGACCAATATCTGTCCAATCAGACTAAGGCTACTTTCACACTAGCGTTTTTGCTGGATCCGGCAGGGTTCAGCAAAAACGCTTCCGTTACTGATAATACAACCATCTGCATACGTTATGAACGGATCCGGTTGTATTATCTTTATCATACCCAAGATGGATCCATCATGAACTCCTTTAAAAGTCAATAGGGGACGGATCCTTTTTTTATTGTGTCAAAGAAAACGGATCCGTCCCCATTGACTTGCATTGTGGGTCATGATGTCTTGCTCCGTATCCCAGGATGGAAGGCAAACCGCAGCATGCTGCAGTTTGCTCTCCGATATGAAAACGGAACGAAATGCATTTTGGAGCATTCCGTTCTGTTCAGGTACGTTTTGTCCCCATTGACAATGAATGGGGAAAATCTGAAGCGTTTTTTCCGGTATTGATACCTTATGACTGATCTCAATACCAGAAAATATTAATGCTAGTGTGAAAGTAGCCTTATAGTTGGTGTGTGTGTGTAACAAAAGATCTGTTTGTGTAAACAGCCTTCTGACCAATGATTGGTCAGAAAATCTGTCAGATAATTTGTCGGTGTAATACAGTCCTTAGTGACCAAGACATTGGATCAGTAGAGCTAACATGGCTGACCATGGAGGTTCTCAGGCAGCTACTTCATCTTTTATGCTGAAGGCAGGAGAAGTCTAAAGCACATACATCTGAGCTTAGACCAAACACAGTTACTGCATCCAGATCTGGAGCATAGTCACGTTTTCATTACACCGTGCAACAATGTTTTGCTACTGAGAGAAAAACTTGTTTTTATACAAAAACGAGCGCACGGATTCCAAATATGAACTCGAAATTTGCCTGACACGTCTAGATTTTACGTTATACATGCAAAGCCTATTCAGTTATAATATTAATGCATTATATTGGAGATATCCAATGGACATGTCCAGACCTGTTCGGACGCACTCAGGCTGATGACAGTAGTAAGTATATAAGGCAAGCTGGACAGATTTTGATAAAGTGATCTGTTATAGTGCTATCAGTTTTGAAACTTAAAGGGATTCTGTCACCAGGTTTCACCCCCTCCAGATAAAAATATGGTTATGTTCAGGGAGCTTTAACCATTCCTAATGTGGTCTAAAAATACGCTATTACTAACCTGTCAATCATAAAAATAAGGTGCCCAAGGGGATGTAAATGGCTCCAAGCTGCCGCCCGCACCTGCTGCCGTTCGTGCCCAGCGCCGCCTCATAATCTTCTGTGACGCCTCCTGCTCTCCCTCCCCCCCTCCTCCTGCTGTAAGATTGCTGTGACGTCTCCTGATCTCCCTCCCTCCCCCCTCCTCCTGCTGTGACATCTCCTGCTCTCCCTCCCTCCCCCCTCCTCCTGCTGTGACGTCTCCTGCTCTCCCTCCCTCCTCCTCCTGCTGTGACGTCTCCTGCTCTCCCTCCCTCCCCCCTCCTCCTGCTGTGACGTCTCCTGCTCTCCCTCCCTCCCCCCTCCTCCTGCTGTGACGTCTCCTGCTCTCCCTCCCTCCCCCCTCCTCCTGCTGTGACGCCCCCTGCTCTCCCTCCCTCCCCCCTCCTCCTGCTGTGACGCCTCCTGCTCTCCCTCCCCCTCCTCCTGCTGTGACGTCTCCTGCTCTCCCTCCCTCCCCCCTCCTCCTGCTGTGACGTCTCCTGCTCTCCCTCCCTCCCCCCTCCTCCTGCTGTAACATCGCAATGTTACAGCAGGAGGAGGAGGGAGGGAGAGCAAGAGACGTCACAGCAATCTTACAGCAGGAGGGGGAGGAGGGAGAGCAGGAGGAGGGGGGAGGGAGAGCAGGAGACGTCACAGCAGGAGGAGGGGGGAGGGATGGAGAGCAAGAGATGTCACAGCAGGAGGGGGGAGGGAGGGAGATCAGGAGACGTCACAGCAATCTTACAGCAGGAGGGGGGGGGGAGAGCAGGAGGCGTCACAGAAGATTATGAGGCGGCGCTGGGCACGAACGGCAGCAGGTGCGGGCGGCAGCTTGGAGCCATTTACATCCCCTTGGGCACCTTATTTTTATGATTGACAGGTTAGTAATAGCGTATTTTTAGCAAAATGAGCCTACAGATTACATTTATAAGACCACATTAGGAATTGTTAAAGCTCCCTGAACATAACCATATTTTTATCTGGAGGGGGTGAAACCTGGTGACAGAATCCCTTTAAGATGGATAAACGCAAATGTGTTAACGATCCAGACAATTTCTGCTACATATGTGGCAAATACACTACTTACGATCAGCGCAATAATCTGACAAAGCGAGTGCAAGTATTACTTTGACTGTAAAATTGGAGATTGAGATAAAAGCTGGGCACCTCAGGTTTAATGCACTGTTGTGTTACTCTGGGCTAACGCAGTGGTTGAATGGTAAAAGGAATGGCTTTTGCAGTGCCTATGGTTTGGTGTGAGCAGAAAAATCACCATTCAGACTGTTACTTTTGCATGACTAAAATCGCCGGATATTCAAAGAGAAACAAGTCACAAATTGTGTATCCTGACTGAGTCTGCCCTTAAACCAGTACCACACGATGTAGAGAATCCAGTGCCTGCCCGTCCCACAGCAGGAACGGCAATAGAAACAGACTGTTCTGATCCTGATGATGATGAAGAAGAAGAAGAAGAAGATGTTGTTTGTCACAATGTATTTCCTGATCCAGAACAACTGGAGGGTCAGCTGCACTTGCTGGGCCAATCAGATTTAGATGATCTGGTAAGAGATCTGTCATTATCTAAGGAAAAGTCAGAGCTTCTAGACTTCAGGAATGGAATTTGCTACGAGTCACCACAACTTCACACTTCCGTCATCGACACACCAAGTTAGCTGCATACTATGCAATGGGAAGCGATGTCTGTTTCTGTACTGATGTAAATGGTCTTATGATGGAGTTAGATGGTACACATGTTCCCGATGAATGGAGGCTATTCATAGACTCTAGCAAAACAAGTTTGAAAGCTGTCTTGTTGTACAATGGTAACGAATAACCATCTGTTCCATTGGCTCAGGCGGTTGGAATGAAAGAGACCCATGCTTCTATGGAGTTAATGTTGAAAATGATTAAATACTCAGAACATAAATGGAACATTTGTGCTGACCTGAAAGTGGTAGCACTGCTGCTTGGCCTACAGTCAGGGTGCACAAAGCATATGTGTTTCTTGTGCCTATGGAACAGTCGTGATGACAACAATCATTACAAAATGAGACAGTGGCCTCTCAGAGTCGAGCACACAGTTGGTCAGTACAATGTACAACACAAATCACTGGTCGATCCACTTCAAGTTTATCTTCCACCACTTCACATTAAACTTGGTTTAATGAAAAATTTAGTAATTGCACTTGATTTTGATGGAAACGGTTTCCAGTATTTGAAGGAGAAGTTTAGCACACTGAAAACTGATGCTAAAATAAAGGCCGGAATTGTTATTGACCCCAAAATCAACAAACTAATGCATGATGACCCTTTCAGAACAAAACTCAACCCTCTGGACCTTGGGAAGCATTTGTGCTAGTAGTGCAGAACTTCCTCGGGAACAGACGAGCTGCAAACTATGCTGAATTAGCAGACAACATGCTTACAGCCTATGAACAACTTGGCTGCTGAATGTCATTGAAAGTGCATTTCTTACATTCCCATCTTGACTTTTTCCCACCCAATTTGGGACACGTAAGTGATGAACATGGAGAGCAGTTCCATAAAGAGATTTCTACAATGGAGAACCGGTATCAAGGCCGCTGGAATCCCAACATGATAGGGACTACTGCTGGTTTTTACAACGGGAAAATATGACCGTTCACAAATGCAAAGCAGATGCCGGAAGCACTTTTAACAGTACTGGGCCTTGCTCAAGTAAGACTTTTAAACTGAAAAACAAGACTGTTTAAAATTTTGTTATTCCATTACATTTTCATACACTGTTTACTACGCAAACTTTGATGTAGATCAGGTAATTGTTGGAGTAAAACTCGTTCTGTTCAAAATTATTCAATGCTTTCCAATGGCTTAATTCCTTTAGGCATACTTATGCATAGCAAAATTTCGTGACGTGTTACAACAATTCTGACTTCGGATTTGTAATCCGCACACTCGATTTTAGTATAGGACAAATGGTTTTTGCCCAGTAGCAGACGAAAAGTTTTATTTTATATTTTTTTTATACATTTTTTTGTGTGATGTTATTAGCAGGAGGTACACTACCAAACGTAGATGTGAGATGTCAAGAAAATGGGACCATCTGTGCCTCCATATTTTTCTGGCATTGATTTTGGGAGACACCTCTTGGAGGACTTCACATTTGATGGCACACAGGAGAGGCTAAGCCTCACCCCCATTTCTGAAGGTTCCGGATTTACTTCTGGAGAGGAGTATTCCATTAAAGGGAACCTGTCATCAACTTTATGCTGTCCATACTAACGGCAGTATAAAGGTAGAGACAGGGGAGTTGATTTCAGCGGTCTGTCATTTAAAAGTTAAAAGTAAGTGGTTGCCGAGAACCAACATCACAATCATTGCAGACTGGGTCTGGAAAAGAGTCACGGCCACCTGAGAAGAGTCCTGGTTATTCATGAATTCCTGACCACCTGCTGATGACTGACCGTCTTCTACCTAGTTTTCTCCCTTTCTCTCTAGGAGAGAACTGCCAATCATCAGCAGATGGGCGGGAGAGAAGGAGATTATGAATAACCAGGACTCTTCTCAGGTAGATTTGACTCTTTTCAAGGCCTGGGCTGCAATGATTATAATGCTGGTTCTCAGCAACCACTGACTTTTAGCTCATAAGTGACACAGCGCTGAAATCAGTATTTCTGTCACTATTTTATGCTGCCCTCAGTGAGGTCAGCATAAAGTTGATGACAGGTTCCCTTTAAATCGGGCTTTTACATTTTTGTCAACACACGTACGTCTCAGAGACCTCACTATTGATAGATGTCCTCCTTTTCGTTTTGCACGGGTCATTTCTTGCGCTTAGAGCTCTGAAACAATGACTAAACATAGTATTTTGTAGACCGTGTCCTGACGTTGGAGTATGTGATGATACGTGTTGCGCAGAACATTGTCTTTTGCCCGGAAGCCGTGTGTCTCTCACCCCAGACAGGGCTGGCGATAGACGGGACCGCAGGGACTACTGAGCCATGGCTAATGAGGAGAATTACTTTACCTGTGGTCTTCCATCACTGCACTAATGAGTCTTAACAAGGTCTGAAAAGTCATTTAGTTTTGAGCTAAGCGCAGAAGGGGCCTCATTTAACCTCCATGGTTCCAGAAGAGGCAGCGATGATTCATTGACAGAGCGCAGGTTTTCGGACTCAATCGTTTGAGGCCTATTAACCATTTCAGCACACTTCCCAAGGGTGAGGGCTTGGATCCCCATTGCCTTTCTGTTACTGCGCTTTGGTCTGTCTCAGGCAATTTGTAATGGCCGTAGCCTGTGCATATTTACAGTGTAAGGGTCCAGTCACACGTCCGTATGTGTTTTGCGGACCGCACATCGCCGGCACTCTCATAGAAAATGCCTTTCATAGGACATGTTCTATTTTTTTGCGGAACGGAAGTGCAGATCCGCAAATGCGGATGCGGACAGCACATTCCGGCCCCATGGGAAAATGAATGGGTCTGCACCTGTTCGGTAAAATTGCGGTACGGATGCGGACACATTTTGCGAACGTGTGAATGGACCCTTATGGTGTCTCTGTGCCCCCATATAGATGTATTCCTGCAGTCAGTGCACCAAACACTGGTGCAAGGGAAAAGTAGAGTAGTCGCCCATAGCAACCGAGTCACTGCTTTTATTTTCCAAAGGGCCTCTGTAAAACAAAAGCTGGAATCTGATTGGCAGCTATTATGAGCAATATGGCCGCACTTCCTGTTGCCACTTTTGCCAAATGGTCGCCACAACAAAATAAAAAGGAAAGCAACACCAGCACTGCCACGTGCACACAAACAATCCAGTGTAGCGGCCCATCAGACAAGTGGAGCTTGGTGGTGCTCAGCCAGTCATATGTCCAAAGGGCCCATCCCCCCTCCTTCTTGATGGACATTGCCAGGCGAGATGACTATGCCGAAACCTCAATCAAAAGGAGGAGGAGCAAGCGTGCACAGAGTGGCCTGGGCACGCCCTCGATGCACTTAACAGCTCATTTGCATATGTATAAAGTACTTTTTCTCCAGCAGTTGATCACTAAGTGAAAGGTATCATTACATTAGGGTTGTTGCGATACCAAAATTTTGATTCGATTTTAATATCGTAAAAAAAGTATTGCGATATTTGATACCACACGAAAAAAATAAAACGCCAAAAAAGTGGAGATATTTTTTTAATAGTTTGCACTTTTTTGGGCGTGGTGATATATAATATGTTTATTTATTGTTTATATATTTTATATTTAAAATTGGGAAATGGGGTGATTTTAAACTTAATATTTTGGTGTTTTTATTTAATTAACTTTTTATTAAATTTTTTTATTTTTATTTAATAACTATTTCCCCCCTTAGGGGCTAGAACCTGGGATATTTCCATCCCTTGTCCTATTCACCCTGATAGAGCTCTATGACAGGGTGCTGCGAGCTGCGGCCGTTAACCCCTCGGGTGCCGCACCTGAGGGGTTATCTGCCGCGGATCGCAGCGCCCTGTCATAGAGGTCGGGTGGCGGCTATGTGATTCTGCCGCCGGCACCCCCCTCCTGTATTTGTATTAAAAGGTTACTTATCTTTATTGGTGGTGCAGTGGCCTCTGCCCCTCTTTCCTCTTATTGGCAGCAGTGGCACAGAGGGGGGGAGAGACTCCTTCTCCCCTGTGCTGCTGAGGGAACACGGCGTGCGCTGAGAGCAGCGTGCGCCATGGTCTCTGATACTAGGCTGCGCAGTAGCGCAGCCTAGTATCAGTAAATATCAAATCCGGTATCAAATAGATACTGGTACAAAAGTATTGATAATTCGATACCCGCTACAACCCTACATTACATTCAGCTGAGAGAGATCTTCAAGACATTGAGAGAAAAACTGTAAAAATTCCTCCAACACTTCTTAAAACACAATTCCTTTACGGTCACATCCTTAAAGGGGTTTTTCCACTTCTGATGATTTCTGTTTTACGTCTGGCATTGAATGGGCATGATCACATGCTCAGCTCTAGCCAATGACTGGCTTCAGTGGTGACGTGCTGTCGGTCATTGACTGCAGCGGTACATGTAACCACGCCTATGCACCGCCGGATGTAAATCCCGACCTCCCAGCACTGCCGGGGTAACATAGCATTATATAGATTTATGATGCTATGTAACCCTTACAGTTCTGGAATGTACAGTATTGGATAGCACTGACAGCATTATGTCGGTGTTCTTAAAGGGTTTCTGTCACCCCATTAAACCGTTTTTTTTTTTTTTTCTTTACTAATAATCCCTATAGTGCGATCTCATGATACATAAGCAAATTAATCATTTTGGTTCAGTAGAATTTGCTAAAAATCGATTTTTAAAATATGCTAATTACCTTGCTACCAGCAAGTAGGGCGGCTACTTGCTGGTAGCAGCCGCATCCTCTGATGGTAATGACGCCCCCTCGGCATGCTGATTGACAGGGCCAGGGAAGGGAATCGTTCTCTGCTGGCGCTGTTAGAATTTGAAATTCTTCAATCTTCGTACCTGTCTTCAATCGGCGCAGGCGCACTGAGAGGCGGCCGCTCTCTCGACCGCTCCATCCTCAATGCGCCTGCGTCGATGACGTCATCAAGTACACCCGGAAGAGATTTATTATTAATAATCGTTGGTGGTATAGTGTTAATAACTGTCATTTTTATAAAATTATTTTTTCCCATTTCGTTGGTGGTTTTTGTGGCAGCATGCTTATTATGTACATACTTACCTGATTCGAGCATCCAGCGACGTCACCAGACTCTCCGCCTCCTTCCAGCGATGCCGGCGTCTTCTCTTCCGGGTGTACTTGATGACGTCATCGACGCAGGCGCATTGAGGATGGAGCGGTCGAGCGAGCGGCCGCCTCTCAGTGCGCCTGCGCCGATTGAAGACAGGTACAGCGCAGGCGCGAGATTTCAAATTCTAACAGCGCCAGCAGAGAACGATTCCCTTCCCTGGCCCTGTCAATCAGCATGCCGAGGGGGCGTCATTACCAGAGGAGGATGCGGCTGCTACCAGCAAGTAGCCGCCCTACTTGCTGGTAGCAAGGTAATTAGCATATTTTAAAAATCGATTTTTAGCAAATTCTACTGAACCAAAATGATTAATTTGCTTATGTATCATGAGATCGCACTATAGGGATTATTAGTAAAGAAAAAAAAAAAAAAAAACGGTTTAATGGGGTGACAGAAACCCTTTAAATACACTCTAAGGGTTACATAGCATCATAAATCTATATAATACTATGCTACCAGTCAGTTTCGGGAGGTCAGGACGGGAGCTGCTGCACAGTCACGCTGCGAGTCCGATGTGTGGAACTCGCTCGTCTGAAAGGGGCCTAAATTGTCAACTGGGTGTTACCATTGTTCTTTCAGAGTGATTTGTCCCAACACACTGTGACCCTAACAGATTCGGACTGTGTAGGGGCACACCCTATTGACAAGGAAAATGTTAAGTCAGTTGACAGTTTAGTCACACATTTCCACAGGAAATACTTGAGTGACAGGACAGCGCAGTTCCTAAGGGTATGAGCATGCAGCAGGAAAAAAACACATAGTAAAAATGACATGTATAGAGGAATATACTGAGTCTTGGATTTCTGCATTGAGTTTGCTGCAGGGAAAGCTGCTGATCTTGCTTTTTCACAATCCTCCAAAAAGAGTTTTTCTAATATGCAAATTCCCCCCAGGTGCAATGAGGGCGGTGCCTTTGCACCCAGAGACACCCCTCCCTGTCTTCTGTGCCTCGCCCCCACTGCTGTGATGGATGGGCCAGGCAGTCCCTGAAGTCTAGAGGGACGTGTAGATGGGCAATCTCCATCTCTTTACTGTGCATGTACAGAACGAGACTTCAGGGACTGCCTGGCCTGTCCATCACAGCGGGGAGGGCGCAGCATAGAAGACAGGAAGGGGAACCTCTGGGTGCAGTGAGGTGCAAAATCACCGCCCTCGTTGCACCTAGGGGATCATTTTCGTAATAATTTTTTTGGGCGAGGATTGTCATAACATATGGTGATGCCAGAGACATCATCAGACATCATGCTTACAAGAGCAGATGGACAGCTGCCGACCGTTTCACATAGTGGTATATGGCGCCAGAGGCCTTTTTTAAAAGGGTTGTCTCATGAAGACATATGGATACATGGACATCACACAGGAAGGGCTCCCCCGATCAGGACCCCCCTTCTAATCCAGAATGGAGAGCGACTCTGTAGGAGAAGCTTCCGCTTTGGTTGACTTTGAGGGGTTGTGTCACTTCAGCAAATGGCATTTATCATGTAGAGAAAGGTACAAGGCACTTACTAATGTATAGTGATTGTCCATATTGCCTCCTTTGGTGGCTGGATTTATTTTTACATCACATTATAGTATTATACACTGTTCGTTTCCATGGTTACGACCACCCTGCAATCCAGCAGCGGTGCTTGCACATTATAGGAAAAAGCACCTGCTTCTCTGGTGGCCGGGACTGTAGGAGCGCACATAGGTTGGTGCTTTTTTTCCTATAATGTGTAAGCACGTCCACCACTGATGGATTGCAGGGTGGTCGTAACTATGGAAACTAGCATGTGATGGAAAAATGAATCCAGCCGGAAAAGGAGGCAATATGGACAATCACAATACCTTAGTAAGTGCCTTGTATTAACTTTCTCTACATGATGAATACAGTTTGCTGAAGTGAGAGAGCCCCTTTAAGCTTAATGCCGGCCTGGTTGTTGCTTCCCTGGCAAAATCAGTGTGCCCTTTTAAGATAGGAGCCCCGCGGCTCCGTAGAGCTGCCCTACAGGTTTAGGGTCCATTCACACGTCCGTAACTGTTTTGCGGTCCGCAAATTGCCGTGGTTGTGGACAAGAATAGGACATGTTCTATTTTTTTGCAGGGTCGCGGAACGGAAGTGCAGATGCGGACAGCACACAGTGTTGAAAATTAATGGGTCCGCACCCGTTACGAAATTTTGTTCACATGTGAATGGACCCTTATACCCTGTGTAATATGTTCTGGCTCAGGCTTTCACTTGTGAGTTATCATTAACCGGGGTGTAATGCTCCTGTCATGATTCCCCTTCTCCCCCTTCCCCCCCATGTGCTTAGGGTTCTGCCATAATCAATATGTAGGCCTTATAAATATTCTATGTGGACGTTCGCCCTCTGTTACCATGGTGATACGAGGACGATCCTGCCATTTGTCTCACATATTTATATGATAGACACCCAAGCAGATCTCCGTTCAAATGAGATTTTTCTAAAAACAGATGGTTTGTACATATCATAAAGACACCTGAATGTAACTTATGGATTTACATATTCCATGATGTATCCCTCTTGTCGGACTCCTTGTATGGTGCAGTCATAAAACTTCCTGTCCTTGCTGGTCGGCTGCTGCTTTATCACAATGTCCTCCGCTCAGAACCGGGGTGCCCAACTTGATCCCATATGCACCAGCGTATGTCCTCCCCGATCCCAATTTGCAGCCTGCATTACATCACAGAGCTGCATTCACTGTTCTGATGGCTTCAGAGCTGAAATCTTCCCCGAATCTGCTTGCAAGCTCTGGTGGTTTGATCTGTATTTCTATAGATGGAGGACCCCTTTAATGTTGCACCTGTGACGATACAGCTTTAAATTCAGTAGAAGAGATTCCCTCTTCCACTGACCCGCATTGCAGCAGCCGTTCAGATAGGTTACTGTTACAGAATCTCCAGTCACCCAGGTGTCTGGTGCCGCCGCTGACCTCTCGTCATGCCAGCGGCTGGTGATTTACTCTGCACCCCAGGGAATATTGCGGTTTATCTGCTATGCATCCGTTCTTTTGGCTGCTGTGACACTTCCCTAATAGGAGCTGTCAGTTTCCCCCTCATGTCTGGTGAGTGCAGGATGATTGCCGCTTGCCAAGCAGCGCTGGCGAGCTTCTGTCACGGGGAAAGTGGCCCATTTGTATTCAGCCCTTACAGAGAAATATAAAGTCATGATCTAAATTTACTTTCACATTAGCGGTTTCCGGCCCTCCGTGCTGCCGCAGGTTTGTGTGATTTCCCGCTGGCTGCTTTCATACAGCATTGGCACTTCTCCTTGGCACCTTCATGTATAGACCCTACATGACATCACCCGGGCTGCCACGTCATCTGCTGTTACCATAGGCTGCTCTCCTGTCTTGTTGGGTGGAGGAGATGCTTGCGTCCCTATAAAATCACAAGTGTCTTGTATTTCCTCCTGGAAAATAGATAGATGGGTGTCATCATTCCCCTTGTTTAATAGGGTGTATAACACCCAGTTGTCAATGTATTCACACATTTCCAAGAGGAATAATCGAAGCACCCTGCAATGCAGAGATCTAAGGCGAGATCTGGCCTCCGCAGGATCGTTTAAAGAGGCCCATCCTGCTTTTCTGAAGTGTCCGTTTTAGTAAATCATATTCCCGCTTGAAATAACCCATTTGGAACATCTTTTCTTAGAACTATGTTGTTCCTCTGGTTTTTCTCCTACACATTTAAAAATAAATTGATAAGTGCATGTTACTACTTGGGTGGTGGTCCTGTACAAACTGGCATTGTCCAAGCAGCGCTAGCAGTGCCACCAGGGAGAATGGTAACCTCCCAGGTGTCAGTGCATTCATACATTTTTAGGAGGTATAAAAGAGTATTCTGAAAAGATGTGTCAGAAATTTCCTGAAAGAGACATGTCAGGAGAGGGGACGGGTTCTCTTTTTGATTTTGGGCCTTTTTCGTTGTCCGTTGCTGTAGAGACCGGCAACACTCGTCCACCATCTTGGCTTGTTGTTACACCAAGGCTTTAAGACGAGCAGTGATGGATCCTTTATTACCACTCTACAGCCATGTAAAGCAATGGTGGTAGGTTAACTACAGCTGGGATCAGCAACCTCCTGCACTTCAGCTGTTCTGGGACTACAACCCTCAGAATCCTCTTTTTTCACTTCTATGGGAGTTACAAGAACAACTAAGTGTGCATGCTGGGAGTTGTAGTTGGAGTGCCGAAGGTTGCCGATCCCTGCACTAGGGCTAATTCACTTGCTTGATGAACCCATGGTTTCCCCTGTGTCTTTTCCAGCAGTGTGCGGGCGTCATGCTACCTGTGTATCTGCATTGCTTTCCTATATGTCAGTGAATTGTATATCTCTGCTGTATGCCTGACCTGTATGATGTCCTCCTTCCTGCAGGCAGCCGGGTTGACTCTTCTTGCATTAGGTGTTTACTCTGCCAAGAACGCCACTGGTGTAGCCGGTCGGTACATTGAAGCACGCCTTGGAAAGCCATCGCTGGTTAGAGACACCTCCCGTATTACAGTATTGGAGGCAGCCAAGCATCCAATAAAGGTAAGGACTTGTAAGGAGGGCAGTGTGTCAATGGTGGAATAGCATAACCCTGAGGACCTCTATTGGAGAGCTCAGCTATGTCTGTCCTGTTCTGCCAGTGGTGCACAGTCAGCAGCCCCCAACCATCTGGACCTGGACATTCTTGTCTGTACCTGGTGGCTGCTCATACGTCAGACAGAAGATGAGTGGCATGCAGTGCAAGAGCAGGGACGGGCGATAGCTAATGCTCCAGAAAGGAGTAGATGAGGCAGCAGTCTGTCCATGCATCTCTGGCCAGTGGAATTTATGGTTTGGTAGGATACCATTGTTTCATTGGGATGTATGGATTACTTTAGAAAAAGGGTCTGCTTGATATAATCCCTCAGATTTCCCTCTTGTACTCTTCTTGGAAAGGTATGGTACACCACCAGAACCTTACCCTATTATACCCATCTTTGCCCCTATCCTCCATACACCCAGTCAGAGCCCCACTAGTAGGAATGTCCATACCAAGGGGAAATCGACCCAAGAAGGATTTATTCTTTCCTGAATAAGTATGGAAGATGCCGCACACTCCTTTCCCTAAACCAGTAAGATGCCCCTGCTGAAAGTAGATTGCAAACACTTATAACCAATTGTAACATAAGTTACCTTACTAGTGGTTCTCGTTCCGCGGCGTCCATCTTCCTCTCTATGCAGTATGGGGATCAAGCTGGGTCTGGGTATGGGTCTGGTTTCTAAGATGCGGATTATGCCCCGGCCGGTGGCGCAATACCGTGCATATAAGTTATACCTCGCGCTCTTAAGGAGCGAATAGTGACGTCACTATACAAACTACGGATAGTTGCGAGTACCAAACTTCCTTCCAACGCGTTTCAGACAGTATGCTGTCCTTTATCAGGGAAATGGATTGGTATTCCATTTATTCCAAATAAAAGGGTAAAAAATATTGGTCAGAACATAAAGCAGTTATATACTGTAGTTATATTTGACTACCTTGTACCAAGTTTTAATGTCTTTTTAATATATATTTTTAGGTCACCAAACGCCTTTTCAGCAAAGCTCAGGATGCCTTAGAAGGAGTCGTTCTTAGTGTAAGTATATCTAGTAGAGGTACCGTTCTTGGCGATAATACAATACAATACAGTTCAGGAGATGAACAAATTTCACTCATTTCTAGCCTTCATCTGTGATGTGAGGAGTGGACTATAGCAGAACATCCAGTCTGTGAGCCCCTGTATATGACATTGGTGGGGTTAGTCTGACATTATGGCATAAGTTCACCACCTACACCATTTACACGCCATCATCCTCCTGACTGATTTACAGCTCTTTGTCATTCAGAGCTGCATTTAGAATTCTGCTGCTTTTCACCCTGAGCTCACGGCAATCCCTCCTGGCTCAGTGTCTGTATACAATCTGTGCTCTGCTGAGTTTTTTGTAATTTCCATAACTCTCATAGAATCTTGCTTGGGCATGGTGCTGGATCTCCTTAAAAATAGCAGTCCTGTATGGAGACTTACTGGAAGTACTCCATGGTATGTAGACCAATTGAGATATCTCCCAAAGAAGAGAGGAAGGTGTCGCTCGCGAGATGGTTCTCTTCCTTGGGAGATGCCTTTCATAGAATCAGTATGGAGTAGCAGTGGCCATGCTCAGCCACCTTCCCTTGTAAACTCACTGGGAGGAATGGGGGGTGTCGGCATTGCTGAACCCCAACAATCTACTGTAGAATCGCCTATCCATTAGAGGCGATAAATTCTTCCAGCTGGAATACCCATTTAATGTGAACCTGCCCTTTAAATCCCACTGATGTTCAATACTAGAAACTACAACCCTCAGCCGATGTAGCTGATGATGGGCACTTTTGTCCTTAAGCTCTTTTTATCACCATGGTCCCACACCCCTGCTTATACCCAGTGACCAATGAGGTTATGTACTAAGCAGGTTAATTGGTTGAGCGACTCCTTCCATTAACAAGCCTGTCTTTAGAAGCTCTGCCATAAAAGACAGGTGTTTTAGTTTTGGACTTGGCATGTGACTGCTATTGGTTGAGTCTTAAAGATGGCACCACCATCCCCTTCTGGCAGTTAACCACCCTTCTATAGGTGGCATTTCTGGGCGTGGAGTGAGCAGTTTTTTTCTGTGTTGCAGCCAAAACTGGAAGAAAGAGTCCGAGATATTGCGATTTCTACAAGGAACACAAAGCAGAACAAAGGTCTCTACAGGAATATTTTAATGTATGGTCCTCCAGGAACAGGAAAGACACTCTTTGCCAAGGTAAGGCAATTATGGGCAGTCAGTTTCCCATCACATCATGGGGTGGCTGGGTCATAGTAGAACTGTAAATCCAGACACACAGCAGTTCTAGTTAATGGACCGACTGGAAAAGATTACCTTCAAAGGGGCTTTCACAGCATCAAAATCCATACCCCGTCCACGGGACAGAACGCGTCTTGTGGAATGTCTCCTCAATGTTTCCTCAATCATTAGTGGTAGGAAAAAATACATGTATACATACCGCCCAAATGACAAAGAGGGACAATAGCACGGGTGTAACGGCAAATTGTATACTATGCCACGCCTATAACTCCGCCCAATGCATATATGTACATGCCCAATCCTGCCCAGTCCCCTTATTGCCCCCACACAGAAGTAATATCTACATTGTGCGCCCTTTTCAGTAGTTATGCTCACGTCGATCCCTCCTTTCAGTAGTTATGCCCACATTCCCTCCTTTCAGTAGTTATGCCCACGTCGTGCCTCCCCTTTGGTAGTTATGCCCACATCGTGCCTCCCCTTTGGTAGTTATGCCCACGTCGTGCCTCCCCTTTGGTAGTTATGCCCATGTCGTGCCTCCCCTTTGGTAGTTATGCCCACGTCGTGCCTCCCCTTTGGTAGTTATGCCCACGTCGTGCCTCCCCTTTGGTAGTTATGCCCACGTCGTGCCTCCCCTTTGGTAGTTATGCCCACGTCGTGCCTCCCCTTTGGTAGTTATGCCCACGTCGTGCCTCCCCTTTGGTAGTTATGCCCACGTCGTGCCTCCCCTTTGGTAGTTATGCCCACGTCGTGCCTCCCCTTTGGTAGTTATGCCCACGTCGTGCCTCCCCTTTGGTAGTTATGCCCACGTCGTGCCTCCCCTTTGGTAGTTATGCCCACGTCGTGCCTCCCCTTTGGTAGTTATGCCCACGTCGTGCCTCCCCTTTGGTAGTTATGCCCACGTCGTGCCTCCCCTTTGGTAGTTATGCCCACGTCGTGCCTCCCCTTTGGTAGTTATGCCCACGTCGTGCCTCCCCTTTGGTAGTTATGCCCACGTCGTGCCTCCCCTTTGGTAGTTATGCCCACGTCGTGCCTCCCCTTTGGTAGTTATGCCCACGTCGTGCCTCCCCTTTGGTAGTTATGCCCACGTCGTGCCTCCCCTTTGGTAGTTATGCCCACGTCGTGCCTCCCCTTTGGTAGTTATGCCCACGTCGTGCCTCCCCTTTGGTAGTTATGCCCACGTCGTGCCTCCCCTTTGGTAGTTATGCCCACGTCGTGCCTCCCCTTTGGTAGTTATGCCCACGTCGTGCCTCCCCTTTGGTAGTTATGCCCACGTCGTGCCTCCCCTTTGGTAGTTATGCCCACGTCGTGCCTCCCCTTTGGTAGTTATGCCCACGTCGTGCCTCCCCTTTGGTAGTTATGCCCACGTCGTGCCTCCCCTTTGGTAGTTATGCCCACGTCGTGCCTCCCCTTTGGTAGTTATGCCCACGTCGTGCCTCCCCTTTGGTAGTTATGCCCACGTCGTGCCTCCCCTTTGGTAGTTATGCCCACGTCGTGCCTCCCCTTTGGTAGTTATGCCCACGTCGTGCCTCCCCTTTGGTAGTTATGCCCACGTCGTGCCTCCCCTTTGGTAGTTATGCCCACGTCGTGCCTCCCCTTTGGTAGTTATGCCCACGTCGTGCCTCCCCTTTGGTAGTTATGCCCACGTCGTGCCTCCCCTTTGGTAGTTATGCCCACGTCGTGCCTCCCCTTTGGTAGTTATGCCCACGTCGTGCCTCCCCTTTGGTAGTTATGCCCACGTCGTGCCTCCCCTTTGGTAGTTATGCCCACGTCGTGCCTCCCCTTTGGTAGTTATGCCCACGTCGTGCCTCCCCTTTGGTAGTTATGCCCACGTCGTGCCTCCCCTTTGGTAGTTATGCCCACGTCGTGCCTCCCCTTTGGTAGTTATGCCCACGTCGTGCCTCCCCTTTGGTAGTTATGCCCACGTCGTGCCTCCCCTTTGGTAGTTATGCCCACGTCGTGCCTCCCCTTTGGTAGTTATGCCCACGTCGTGCCTCCCCTTTGGTAGTTATGCCCACGTCGTGCCTCCCCTTTGGTAGTTATGCCCACGTCGTGCCTCCCCTTTGGTAGTTATGCCCACGTCGTGCCTCCCCTTTGGTAGTTATGCCCACGTCGTGCCTCCCCTTTGGTAGTTATGCCCACGTCGTGCCTCCCCTTTGGTAGTTATGCCCACGTCGTGCCTCCCCTTTGGTAGTTATGCCCACGTCGTGCCTCCCCTTTGGTAGTTATGCCCACGTCGTGCCTCCCCTTTGGTAGTTATGCCCACGTCGTGCCTCCCCTTTGGTAGTTATGCCCACGTCGTGCCTCCCCTTTGGTAGTTATGCCCACGTCGTGCCTCCCCTTTGGTAGTTATGCCCACGTCGTGCCTCCCCTTTGGTAGTTATGCCCACGTCGTGCCTCCCCTTTGGTAGTTATGCCCACGTCGTGCCTCCCCTTTGGTAGTTATGCCCACGTCGTGCCTCCCCTTTGGTAGTTATGCCCACGTCGTGCCTCCCCTTTGGTAGTTATGCCCACGTCGTGCCTCCCCTTTGGTAGTTATGCCCACGTCGTGCCTCCCCTTTGGTAGTTATGCCCACGTCGTGCCTCCCCTTTGGTAGTTATGCCCACGTCGTGCCTCCCCTTTGGTAGTTATGCCCACGTCGTGCCTCCCCTTTGGTAGTTATGCCCACGTCGTGCCTCCCCTTTGGTAGTTATGCCCACGTCGTGCCTCCCCTTTGGTAGTTATGCCCACGTCGTGCCTCCCCTTTGGTAGTTATGCCCACGTCGTGCCTCCCCTTTGGTAGTTATGCCCACGTCGTGCCTCCCCTTTGGTAGTTATGCCCACGTCGTGCCTCCCCTTTGGTAGTTATGCCCACGTCGTGCCTCCCCTTTGGTAGTTATGCCCACGTCGTGCCTCCCCTTTGGTAGTTATGCCCACGTCGTGCCTCCCCTTTGGTAGTTATGCCCACGTCGTGCCTCCCCTTTGGTAGTTATGCCCACGTCGTGCCTCCCCTTTGGTAGTTATGCCCACGTCGTGCCTCCCCTTTGGTAGTTATGCCCACGTCGTGCCTCCCCTTTGGTAGTTATGCCCACGTCGTGCCTCCCCTTTGGTAGTTATGCCCACGTCGTGCCTCCCCTTTGGTAGTTATGCCCACGTCGTGCCTCCCCTTTGGTAGTTATGCCCACGTCGTGCCTCCCCTTTGGTAGTTATGCCCACGTCGTGCCTCCCCTTTGGTAGTTATGCCCACGTCGTGCCTCCCCTTTGGTAGTTATGCCCACGTCGTGCCTCCCCTTTGGTAGTTATGCCCACGTCGTGCCTCCCCTTTGGTAGTTATGCCCACGTCGTGCCTCCCCTTTGGTAGTTATGCCCACGTCGTGCCTCCCCTTTGGTAGTTATGCCCACGTCGTGCCTCCCCTTTGGTAGTTATGCCCACGTCGTGCCTCCCCTTTGGTAGTTATGCCCACGTCGTGCCTCCCCTTTGGTAGTTATGCCCACGTCGTGCCTCCCCTTTGGTAGTTATGCCCACGTCGTGCCTCCCCTTTGGTAGTTATGCCCACGTCGTGCCTCCCCTTTGGTAGTTATGCCCACGTCGTGCCTCCCCTTTGGTAGTTATGCCCACGTCGTGCCTCCCCTTTGGTAGTTATGCCCACGTCGTGCCTCCCCTTTGGTAGTTATGCCCACGTCGTGCCTCCCCTTTGGTAGTTATGCCCACGTCGTGCCTCCCCTTTGGTAGTTATGCCCACGTCGTGCCTCCCCTTTGGTAGTTATGCCCACGTCGTGCCTCCCCTTTGGTAGTTATGCCCACGTCGTGCCTCCCCTTTGGTAGTTATGCCCACGTCGTGCCTCCCCTTTGGTAGTTATGCCCACGTCGTGCCTCCCCTTTGGTAGTTATGCCCACGTCGTGCCTCCCCTTTGGTAGTTATGCCCACGTCGTGCCTCCCCTTTGGTAGTTATGCCCACGTCGTGCCTCCCCTTTGGTAGTTATGCCCACGTCGTGCCTCCCCTTTGGTAGTTATGCCCACGTCGTGCCTCCCTTTAGGTAGTTATGCCCACGTCGTGCCTCCCTTTAGGTAGTTATGCCCACGTCGTGCCTCCCTTTAGGTAGTTATGCCCACGTCGTGCCTCCCTTTAGGTAGTTATGTCCACGTCGTGCCTCCCTTTAGGTAGTTATGTCCACGTCGTGCCTCCCTTTAGGTAGTTATGTCCACGTCGTGCCTCCCTTTAGGTAGTTATGTCCACGTCGTGCCTCCCTTTAGGTAGTTATGTCCACGTCGTGCCTCCCTTTAGGTAGTTATGTCCACGTCGTGCCTCCCTTTAGGTAGTTATGTCCACGTCGTGCCTCCCTTTAGGTAGTTATGTCCACGTCGTGCCTCCCTTTAGGTAGTTATGTCCACGTCGTGCCTCCCTTTAGGTAGTTATGTCCACGTCGTGCCTCCCTTTAGGTAGTTATGTCCACGTCGTGCCTCCCTTTAGGTAGTTATGTCCACGTCGTGCCTCCCTTTAGGTAGTTATGTCCACGTCGTGCCTCCCTTTAGGTAGTTATGTCCACGTCGTGCCTCCCTTTAGGTAGTTATGTCCACGTCGTGCCTCCCTTTAGGTAGTTATGTCCACGTCGTGCCTCCCTTTAGGTAGTTATGTCCACGTCGTGCCTCCCTTTAGGTAGTTATGTCCACGTCGTGCCTCCCTTTAGGTAGTTATGTCCACGTCGTGCCTCCCTTTAGGTAGTTATGTCCACGTCGTGCCTCCCTTTAGGTAGTTATGTCCACGTCGTGCCTCCCTTTAGGTAGTTATGTCCACATTGTACCCCCCCTTCAGTAAGTTATGCCCATGTCGTGCCCCCCCTTCAGTAAGTTATGCCCACGTCGTGCCCCCTTTCGGTCGTTTTGTCCACATTGTGCCCCCCATTTAATAGTGCTACCTCTGTTAATAAAATAAAGCAACAAAATACTCACCTAGGCGTTCCTTGATGATCGGAGCACATCCGGCGCTTCCTAGCAGAGACAATGCGGTCACACACAGGTTGTGCCTGCTGGGCTGTGTAGGAGGAGAGCACAGACTGATTCCCAGGCCTACAGCAAAAGAAGAATCAAGTGTGTACCATAAAATCAGGATTATATATATATATATATATATATATATATATATATTTATTTATTTTTAGAGCATTCAAAAAAATGCACATCTGATGCATTTCGACCAACAAGCATCTTATATGTGTATTTGTTGGGGGTTGTTCAACTTAATGGTCTGATTTATGGTGCACATATGTTAACTGTACAATACACTGCCCGTGGACAAGACTGGCTTTGTCCAGTTGTGCCACTAATAACACTTATTCCCTTTGATCGCTGGCGTCCCAGGGAGCGGATTCCTGATGATCATCTACTTGTCCTGTGACTAGGGAGTGATTATTAGTGGCTCAACCACTTTAAAGAGAGTCTGTCAGCAGGTTTGACTGCTGACAGCACTAGGTAGAGACTGCAGAGAGGGCAGTACACATATGTTTTGTGGAACTTTTCTCATCTGGAGTAGTGTGAATATGAAGTTTTATTCTGCTCTTGCAAGTGCCCTGGGGGTGGGGCATCACTGTCAAGTGCTCTCTGCATTGAGCTGCTTCACAGCCCCTCTGCTCTGAGTAGCAGCTGTAACATCCAACCAGGAGACCAGCTGTCACTTAGAGCAGAGGGGAGGGACTGGGAAGCAGCTCAATGCAGACAGCACTTCACAGTGAAGCTCCGCCTCCAGGGCACTTGCAGGAGCAGAATCTGGCAGAATAAAAGCACATATTCACACTACTCTGCTTGATAGATCTCCACAAAAGGTATGTTTGTCCCACTCCCTAGCTAGTGCTGTCAGCAGTTTAGCCTGGTAAAAACTACTGACAGATGTAATTTAACTCTGTAGCTGCTGAAATTCATGTATACCTACCGTATATACACTGCTCAAAAAAATAAAGGGAACACAAAAATAACACATCCTAGATCTGAATTAATTAAATATTCTTCTGAAATACTTTGTTCTTTACATAGTTGAATGTGGTGACAAAATCACACAAAAAAAAAAAAAATGGAAATCAAATTTTTTAACCCATGGAGGTCTGGATTTGGAGTCACCCTCAAAATTAAAGTGGAAAAACACACTACAGGCTGATCCAACTTTGATGTAATGTCCTTAAAACAAGTCAAAATGAGGCTCAGTAGTGTGTGTGGCCTCCACGTGCCTGTATGACCTCCCTACAATGCCTGTGCATGCTCCTGATGAGGTGGCAGACGGTCTCCTGAGGGATCTCCTCCCAGACCTGGACTAAAGCATCTGCCAACTCCTGGACAGTCTGTGGTGCAACGTGACGTTGGTGGATAGAGCGAGACGTGATGTCCCAGATGTGCTCAATTGGATTCAGGTCTGGGGAACGGGCGGGCCAGTCCATAGCATCAATGCCTTCGTCTTGCAGGAACTGCTGACACACTCCAGCCACATGAGGTCTAGCATTGTCTTGCATTAGGAGGAACCCAGGGCCAACCGCACCAGCATATGGTCTCACAAGGGGTCTGAGGATCTCATCTCGGTACCTAATGGCAGTCAGGCTACCTCTGGCGAGCACATGGAGGGCTGTGCGGCCCTCCAAAGAAATGCCACCCCACACCATTACTGACCCAATGCCAAACCGGTCATGCTGGAGGATGTTGCAGGCAGCAGAACGTTCTCCACGGCGTCTCCAGACTCTTTCACGTCTGTCACATGTGCTCAGTGTGAACCTGCTTTCATCTGTGAAGAGCACAGGGCGCCAGTGGCGAATTTGCCAATCTTGGTGTTTTCTGGCAAATGCCAAACGTCCTGCACGGTGTTGGGCTGTAAGCACAACCCCCACCTGTGGACGTCGGACCCTCATATCACCCTCATGGAGTCTGTTTCTGACCGTTTGAGCAGACACATGCACATTTGTGGCCTGCTGGAGGTCATTTTGCAGGGCTCTGGCAGTACTCCTCCTGTTCCTCCTTGCACAAAGGCGGAGGTAGCGGTCCTGCTGCTGGGTTGTTGCCCTCCTACGGCCTCCTCCACGTCTCCTGATGTACTGGCCTGTCTCCTGGTAGCGCCTCCCTGCTCTGGACACTACGCTGACAGACACAGCAAACCTTCTTGCCACAGCTCGCATTGATGTGCCATCCTGGATAAGCTGCACTACCTGAGCCACTTGTGTGGGTTGTAGACTCAGTCTCATGCTACCACTAGAGTGAAGGAAAAAAAGGAGACAATGCGGCAGCACTCTGCAAATCAGACAAAGTACAACAATGCTTACAAAAATTATGGTGCTAATACTACGCTTAAAAAGCGAGATGCTTGGTCAATGCATTTTGTACAAAACCATCTAAGCCCGTATGCCAAACGTCAAGGCGATCTCTGTTACACGGGTCCTAACACTAAATACTACCTGTTATGCGCCATAATGACCGCCATAAAATTCAGGGAGTGTTGGACCCACATGCATGCTGGATCCACTCTGCCTTTTTCCGTTTTTTGTGCCAAAATGGCCTCCATTACAAGGGATGCAGGTACCAACATGCATGCTGAGCCCACTCTATACCCTTCCTGGTGCTAAACAGCTTCCAATGAATGTAGTGAGAGCAGGCCACAGCTTTATACTGAGAATAATTAAAATCAGCCTATGGGGCAGACAGGCTAATCAGGAGTGCACGACTCGCTGGAGTGCCACATCTCCAGCATTGTAAATCTGCAAGAAAAGAGGGTTAGTCAGCACCTCCCAGTGCGCAGGTGCACGCCGCCATGGCAAAGACCTAGAGGAAAAAAAGGAGACAATGCGGCAGCACTCTGCAAATCAGACAAAGTACAACAATGCTTACAAAAATTATGGTGCTAATACTACGCTTAAAAAGCGAGATGCTTGGTCAATGCATTTAGTACAAAACCATCTAAGCCCGTATGCCAAACGTCAAGGCGATCTCTGTTACACGGGTCCTAACACTAAATACTACCTGTTATGCGCCATAATGACCGCCATAAAATTCCGGGAGTGTTGGACCCACATGCATGCTGGATCCACTCTGCCTTTTTCCGTTTTTTGTGCCAAAATGGCCTCCATTACAAGGGATGCAGGTACCAACATGCATGCTGAGCCCACTCTATACCCTTCCTGGTGCTAGACAGCTTCCAATGAATGTAGTGAGAGCAGGCCACAGCTTTATACTGAGAATAATTAAAATCAGCCTATGGGGCAGACAGGCTAATCAGGAGTGCACGACTCGCTGGAGTGCCACATCTCCAGCATTGTAAATCTGCAAGAAAAGAGGGTTAGTCAGCACCTCCCAGTGCGCAGGTGCACGCCGCCATGGCAAAGACCTAGAGGAAAAAAAGGAGACAATGCGGCAGCACTCTGCAAATCAGACAAAGTACAACAAGAGTACCACTAGAGTGACCACTAGAGTGAAAGCACCGCCAGCATTCAAAAGTGACCAAAACATCAGCCAGGAAGCATAGGAACTGAGAAGTGGTCTGTGGTCACCACCTGCAGAACCACTTCTTTATTGGGGGTGTCTTGCTAATTGCCTATAATTTCCACCTGTTGTCTATCCCACTTGCACAACAGCATGTGAAATTGATTGTCACTCAGTGTTGCTTCCTAAGTGGACAGTTTGATTTCACAGAAGTGTGATTGACTTGGAGTTACATTGTGTTGTTTAAGTGTTCCCTTTATTTTTTTGAGCAGTGTATATATATTCTGAGAACAGACACTGTGCACATTGTGAAAATGCTACCCAGCCCTTGACTCTCATGTGCACCGTCATGCAATTTTGCATCGCAGTGTTACATTTTGTGCAAGTCTTACACAATCCCTCCTACGATGAAAAAAAAAAACCTCCTAAATTTGAGTATCTACCCTGTCCTGTCTGATTGGTAAGGGGGCCTGTTGATTAGATCTGAAGAATGACTTTCAGCTCCTGTGGAAGCAGAGAGGTGACCATCACATCCTTGTTTGCACCGAATACCGCATTACAACGAAACTGAGAAGCCGTGGCAGTGTTCAGCATGTTCCTCGATGGCACTGTTGCTAAGCAACAGAGTCGAGGCACAAGAGAGGAATCCAAATTAGTGAAATATGATAGCATTGTTTTATGGTGCTGCCCTTAAAAAAGGAGTCGTCCAAGATACAGAATAGCTGTAACATCACATGGCCATGTTGTCCAGTCTCTGGCGCTGAGTGTCTTAAGGTAAAGTCGCAGAGTAGGTGATAAATGTATGATTGCTGACGGTACGACCCCGACTGATGACGAGGATGAAAGCCCTAAGTCCCCTGTGTAATTGCACATTAATGAGCTCCTATCATTAATCTCTATGGGGCTATCTCCGACAGTCCCATAGAAGTGAATGGAGTGGTCGTCACATGTGCATGACCTCTCATTCATCCTTGCAAGCCCAACGGTCAGATCCCCCAGTAATAACACATTTATCGACTATCCTGGGGATATGGGATGAATCTCCATGGACCAACCCCTTCACGTACACTTACTGACGGCTCATTTTGTATATTTGAAAAATCGGGAAGAGGTGCACTTTTAAAAGTTGCACCCAGTGCTAATTCCAGCCTCTGTGGCACCATTTTGTTTTGGGTGTTGTCCACCAGCTGCAATGGCCGCTGTTCTCAGTGACCCCTCTCCATAAACTGAAAAGCCTGCAGCGATCAGCTGAAATTTGCGGAGGAACCGGACAGCAAGTTTTCAATTTCCCTGCAACGCCACCACAGGTGAAATGAAGCATTACACGGTGTCCAGTAAAAGGTCTGTCCACGCATGGGCTTGCTGGGTCCTCCAGAGTGAGAGGTTCTCTTTGTAGCCGCCCTCCACTCAGTCTAGTAGATAAAGGTCCTGAATCAGGACTTCAGAGGTCTTAGGGGTGGTTGAAAATTGGTTTTGTACGCCAGACAACTTTTATTTTAAAGGGAACCTGTTAGCAGTTTACTATATTCAACCAGTACAAATGTTGATCACATCACAGCAAAATCATTGCTAACTTATTCAAAACTCTCTGCTTTGCCATTTTGATCTAAATACACTTTGAAATAGTACTTTTCCCTATGTAAATGAGGCGCCTGGAGTCATCGGGCGTCTCCTTTCACTGGCCGAGTCACGGCATCATCGCCGCAAGCCTGCCCATCTCACTTGGATTGACATCTCCTTGCCTGCACCATGTCACTAGCTGCGTGTCTGAAATCTTGCGCATGCGCTGTACTGCTTTTTTTCGAGCTGAGTTGTATGTGCCTCGGCTTCATAAAGTCGCTGCAAAATCAGGCTGGTGCAACACATGCAGGCTAGTCCGCCCATGTCGCCTAGAAACGGGGGGTTATGAAATAATAGGATTGTAAATGGATGTGCATGTGAGGGGTGAACAGATAGGGCAGCCCGATGTCATTTTTGCCATCCCACCGTCTAAAGCGTGGCCCAATCATTTGACTGTGTTGCGTCTGTGTAATCTATTGATTTGTGGGCTGACCATGCTGAGCCATGTTTAAACCCAACGTTGGTCGTCTCCCTAATTGAGAAATTAGCTATATTTATGTGACATGCACACACAGCACATTGCTTGATGGGATTGAAAGTGTCATCCCTCCCCCTTTCCCAAAAGAAAGATACAGGAGATCGCTCCCTTGTGGGCATTAGAGGTTGTTTAACAAGATCATTGATGGAGGCAGCAATGAGAAATGAATGGCTTTCAAGATCAAAAACCTCTTCTGCCCGGGATATATGGTGCATTACAAACCTCCTACTGCTCTTAATACGTCCACATTGTGTCGTTACCCCGTGCTTGCTGGAGGGGCTTTAAATCATGTTTAATTCACTGATTTGATTTCCTGTTTTTTTATTTTATTTATTTTTTCCAGAAATTAGCCGTGCATTCTGGGATGGATTATGCCATCATGACTGGTGGTGATGTCGCCCCCATGGGGCGTGATGGAGTTACTGCAATGCATAAAGTTTTTGACTGGGCGAACACCAGCAAGAGAGGGTGAGTGCTGGACAGTAACGTAACTAAGATGGAAAGATCTGCTTAAAATGTGGATAAAAGGAAATGTTTGGTCCTCTGCATTAATGTGTGTGTTCAGAATAACCCTGAATTTGAATGGAAGCCTAACCCCCTAGGACAGCTATATGCCCTAGTAAAGTAAATGGACAGGGGTTGTCCTGGTTTATCACATAGATATGCTCTAAAGGAGTGTTGTGTTAAAGGGGTTGTCCAGCTTTATGCACTTTTAACTTCTAATAGAAGCCTGGGGAACCCGTTGAAAAAAGAAATCGTACACGCTCTCTTCAGAGGTCTTCTGGTTACCGTCTTGAACAGCAACCAGGCAGACAGGTGCTCCACTGGTGGATTTGAGGGAGACCCTCACACTGGAGAACTGGCACAAATAATGGCCACTAGCAAAGGGAGCTGGCAAGAAACCCTAAAGGAAACCTCTCTAAAGATACTTCATAGAGAATATATGGTGCCCTCTAGGCTACACTTTCTTTACCCCATGGTCTCGCCTCTGTTTTTCGTGGATTCTATGAAGTTGGTAATACCCTACTCATTTGGTGGACCTGTCCCATAGTTAGACAGTTCTGGACTAATTTCCAGAGAGGATTATTTGAGGTATTCGGAAGGGATCTTCCCTTGTCAACACCTGTATACTTGCTGGGGCTTAAAGGGACACTGACAGGCCCAAAAAGCATATTTAGGTATATATATGACAGTACAGGTCTTCTAAAGTGTATTAGAATCATCTAAGTATCCCCCCTGTCCACCTTATAAATACAGTAAAATTAAGTTTTATAACCTGCTTGAATCGTGTTCAATCTGCCCAAGGGGCGATGTTTCACCTCAGCTTGCGCCCAGCCAGCCTCGCCCCAACTGCCGTTTGAAGCGCCGCCCAGCTCATCAATATTCACTTTGCTGGGCGGCTGCTAGTGTCCCCGACGCAAGATCCGGCGCATGCCCAATACTATACTATGGGCATCGGCCTCCGGCTCATCTTCAGCACATGCGCCCGGCACCCTCACTGGCCGGGATCGCATCGCGCCTGATTCTCAGAGGCCGATGCAGCCTCTGCTTTATGCGCATGCGCCGGGCACAGATCATAGCAGCGCTTCAGAGTGCTGCTCGCGCGATATGATTAGTGCGGATTAGTGCGCCGCCCAGCGAAGTGAATATTGATGAGCTGGGCGGCGCTTTTAACGGCAGTTGTGGCGAGGCTGGCTGGACGCAAGTGGAGATGAAACACCGCCCCTTGGGCAGATTGTACACGATTCAAGCAGGTTATAAAACTTCATTTTACTGTAGTTATAAGGTGGACAGGGGGGATACTTAGATTATTCTAATACACTTTATAAGACCTGAACTGTTTTATATATATATATATATATATATATATATATATACACACCTATATATGCTTTTTGGGCCTGTCAGTGTCCCTTTAAGCCACCAACATTTAATAATAAGGCCTACAAACGAATCCAGTATATCATCTCTGCGAGAAAAAGAATAACCTCCTGGTGGAGGTTTCCTTCACTTTCTATCTCAACGGTTATCCATAGGGTTAATAGAATCTCATTATATGAAAAACGTAATGCTACTTTAAATGATATGTATAGAGTAGCTCTCCCGCTGTTTGATATGGATTGGGTGCGCTATTTTAATGGACTCACCCTGTCAGTAAGATAAATATAAGAGACGATGTGAAAAAACATGCACTCCTCATCCAGATTCACACCGTGTACACCTATGGTTGTAAACCTCGTGTGTATTACAGTCTCCGACCAGACTTGCCGAAAATATTACTGTAACTTATGTGGGACCACTATATCATGAATCTAGGAATAGCCAAAACCCTGAGACCAAACGTTCCCCAACGTCAAGTAGAGGGGTAAATTCCATTGGAACTTCACTAATATGTCGCTATTTGACAAACACTCCTTCTCTCCGAAACATAGGTATTGCTTGCGTGTAACACACCATAATAGATACTACTAAAATAACAACAAAATACATTGAAAATAAATAAGAAAAATATATAATAAAAATATATCAATTGTTAAAAAGTCATCCGTATGGGTGCTAGTACCCAATTAGGTCAGATATTAACGTTAAAAGGTAGCTGCTGTATACATATGCAATCTTAAAGGGCTAATTTTATACATTGCCCACACGGCACCTGCCAGATTTACTGCTGGATTGTCTGAAGTACGTGATCACATAATAGGAATGGCTGTGATATCACAGCGATCAATAGTCATGTGCCACAGTTTAGCTTAATGTTGAAATACTTAAGTGCGCAGACGATTTTGGCAAATATCCTCTATGTAGCGCGTAAAACATCCAAAGTTGCGATTTCAATCTCTCACATCAAATCAGTGCAGACATATACAGTTGCAAGAAAAAGTATGTGAACCCTTTGGAATGATATGGATTTCTGCACAAATTGGTCATGAAATGTGATCTGATCTTCATCTAAGTCACAATAGACAATCACAGTCTGCTTAAACTAATAACACACACAGAATTAAATGTTACCATGTATTTATTGAACACACCATGTAAACATTCACAGTGCAGGTGGAAAAAGTATGTGAACCCCTAGACTAATGACATCTCCAAGAGATAATTGGAGTGAGGTGTCAGCCAACTAGAGTCCAATCAATGAGATGAGATTGGAGGTGTTGGTTACAGCTGCCCTGCCCTATAAAAAACACACACCAGTTCTGGGTTTGCTTTTCACAAGAACCATTGCCTGATGTGAATGATGCCTAACACAAAAGAGCTCTCAGAAGACCTACGATTACGAATTGTTGACTTGCATAAAGCTGGAAAGGGTTATAAAAGTATCTCCAAAAGCCTTGCTGTTCATCAGTCCACGGTAAGACAAATTGTCTATAAATGGAGAAAGTTCAGCACTGCTGCTACTCTCCCTAGGAGTGGCCGTCCTGTAAAGATGACTGCAAGAGCACAGTGCAGACTGCTCAATGAGGTGAAGAGGAATCCTAGAGAGTCAGCTAAAGACTTACAAAAGTCTCTGGCATATGCTAACATCCCTGTTAGCGAATCTACGATACGTAAAACACTAAACAAGAATGGATTTCATGGGAGGATACCACAGAGGAAGCCACTGCTGTCCAAAAAAACCATTGCTGCACGTTTACAGTTTGCACAAGAGCACCTGGATGTTCCACAGCAGTACTGGCTAAATATTCTGTGGACAGATGAAACCAAAATTTAGTTGTTTGGAAGAAATACACAACACTATGTGTGGAGAAAAAGAGGCACAGCACACCAACATCAAAACCTCATCCCAACTGTGAAGTATGGTGGTGGGGGCATCATGGTTTGGGGCTGCTTTGCTGTGTCAGGGCCTGGACGGATTGCCATCATCGAAGGAAAAATTAATTCCCAAGTTTATCAAGACATTTTGCAGGAGAACTTAAGGCCATCTGTCCACCAGCCGAAGCTCAACAGAAGATGGGTGTTGCAACAGGACAACGACCCAAAGCATAGAAGTAAATCAACAACAGAATGGCTTAAACAGAAGAAAATACGCCTTCTGGAGTGGCCCAGTGAGTCCTGACCTCAACCCGATTGAGATGCTGTGGCATGACCTCAAGAAAGCGATTTACACCAGACATCCCAAGAATATTGCTGAACTGAAGCAGTTCGGTAAAGAGGAATGGTCAAGAATTACTCCTGACCGTTGTGTACGTCTGATCTGCAACTACAGGAAACGTTTGGTTGAAGTTATTGCTGCCAAAGGAGGTTCAACCAGTTATTAAATCCAAGGGTTCACATACTTTTTCCACCTGCACTGTGAATGTTTACATGGTGTGTTCAATAAAAACATGGTAACATTTAATTCTTTGTGTGTATTAGTTTAAGCAGACTGTGATTGTCTATTGTTGTGACTGAGATGAACATCAGATCACATTTTATGACCAATTTGTGCAGAAATCCATATCATTCCAAAGGGTTTCATACTAGGCCACGCCTCTAACTCTGCCCAAAGCATAACTATACACAACCAGTCCTCTTAATGCCCCCACATAGTAATTATTCCCCCTTTTGTATCTGCACATAGTAGTAATGCCCACACTGTGCCCCCTTCACAGTAGCTATGCCCAGAGATGCCCACTTCACAGCAGTTATGCCAAGATATGTGCCCACTTCACAGCAGTTATGCCCAGATATGTGCCCCTTCACAGCAGTTATGCCCAGATATGTGCCCCTTCACAGTAGCTATGACCAGATATATGTGCCCCCCTTCACAGTAGCTATGACCAGATATGTGCCCCCTTCACAGTAGTTATGCCCAGATATGTGCCCCCTTCACAGTTGCTTTGACCAGATATGTGCCCCCTTCACAGTAGCAGTGCGATGTGATACTACCTCCTGCTGCTGCTGTGGAGCCAGGGCCATATTTAGATTTTATACTGTCCTAGGCACTTCAGTGCTGGCTTCCTCCCCCAACTAAAGTCCATATTTTTTAGATAGCTGATGGTAAAATGCTCCCTAGGCCTTCAGCTATCCCTCAGGACTCCCTCATATGCTTGCACAGTTATAGGACTGACCTGTTGCATGTGCACTTGGCAGCTGAAGGCATCTGTGTTCATATGTGCCCGCATTGCTGAGAAAAATGATGTTTTATTATATACAAACGGGGCCGTTACGATTACTCCTAGAGGCTCCGCTGTCTTTGTAACTGCCGCACCCTCTGCACTTTGACATCGCCCGGTGTGATGACATTTTCACTGTCCTGTCAAAGTAGACTGGGGGCAGCAGTGCAAAGAAACCGGAGCCTCTAGGTGTAATGGTAAAACTGAAGCAGCTGCACAGGCGATGTGTCCGGCCCTGCAGTCAAGAACAACACAGAATGCATCACCAATACAGAGCACCGCAATCACGGGAAGTAGGTTATTACCTGTCACCGACTTTCCCTCAGAGGTATCAGCACAAACGCACGAAGGAAGAAGAAAAAATTACGCTGAGGAGGGAGATAAATTCAGAAACAGATGGGGATGATAACTCTAATAAATTTAAGCTCTGACACTGACTGAAGCACAAGTCAATTTGTTAAATTAGGGATGAAAGTTTGCACCAACCAACACATTAAAGGGATTCTGTCACCTCCTTTTACCCTATAGAGATGCGGACATGCACAGCTAGATCGCCGCCAGCATGTCCGCAATATATCTGTCCCATATCTGAGTGGTTTTATTGAGTGTAAAAAATGATTATATATATATATATAATTAGGGCTGCACGATATATCGCAAAAATAATCGAATCGCGATAATCGGCGAATGCGATATGGCGATTCGGCCGACCCGAAAATGCCGCGATTATATATGAAGGGGCCCCTATTGATAAAATGGCCAGCCTCTGTACTCACTTTCACGATGAATGCACTGCAGAGAGCGCGAGCGAGGCGGCCGGCCGGCGCGTGACTGACGTCACTTAATTCAGGAAGCAGGAGCGTGACTAAGTGGGAGGAGCGTAACAGTGACATCAGTCACGCGCCGGCCGGCTCGCTCGCTGCCGCTCTCTGCAGTGTGAGTGCATTCATAGTGAAAGTACAGATGCTGGCCATTTTATGAATAGAAGAGTTATGTGCGCAGTTTAGGATACATGAGGGGACACATAGAGCCATGAGGGGGACCAGCATGAGATGCTATATGTGTGTCTTATGCTGGCCCCCCTCATGGCCCCATGTGTCATAGCACACATCCCCTATAACAGTGCCATCCACAGGTCCCCCATAAGTGTCCTCCGCAGATCCCCCCCCTAACAGTGTCCTCCGCAGATCCCCCCCCCTAACAGTGTCCTCCGCAGATCCCCCCCCTAACAGTGTCCTCCGCAGATCCCCGCCCTAACAGTGTCCTCCGCAGATCCCCCCCCCCTAACAGTGTCCTCCGCAGATCCCCCACATAAGTGTCCTCCACAGATCCCCCACAAAACAGTGTCCTCCACAGATCCCCCACATAACAGCGTCCTCCACAGATCCCCCACATAAGTGTCCTCCACAGATCCCCCACATAACAGCGTCCTCCACAGATCCCCCACATAACAGCGTCCTCCACAGATCCCCCACATAACGGCGTCCTCCACAGATCCCCCACATAACGGCGCCATCCACAGATCCCCCACATAACGGCGCCATCCACAGATCCCCCACATAACGGCGCCATCCACAGATCCCCCACATAACGGCGCCATCCACAGATCCCCCACATAACGGCGCCATCCACAGATCCCCCACATAACGGCGCCATCCACAGATCCCCCACATAACGGCGCCATCCACAGATCCCCCACATAACGGCGCCATCCACAGATCGCCCACATAACGGCGCCATCCACAGATCGCCCACATAACGGCGCCATCTACAGATCCCCCACATAACGGCGCCAGTGTTGTGGGGGATCTGTGGATGACGCTGTGTTGTGGGGGATCTGTGGATGACGCTGTGTTGTGGGGGATCTGTGGATGACGCTGTGTTGTGGGGGATCTGTGGAGGACGCTGTGTTGTGGGGGATCTGTGGAGGACGCTGTGTTGTGGGGGATCTGTGGAGGACGCTGTGTTGTGGGGGATCTGTGGAGGACGCTGTGTTGTGGGGGATCTGTGGAGGACGCTGTGTTGTGGGGGATCTGTGGAGGACGCTGTGTTGTGGGGGATCTGTGGAGGACGCTGTGTTGTGGGGGATCTGTGGAGGACGCCCTCATGGCCCTATGTGTCCCCTCATGTGTCCTAAACTGCGCACATAACTGGCTTTGTGTGGAAAGTATTTTACTAGTGTGTAAAACAATCTCTCTCCTATTGATAACATGGCCAGCCTCTGTACTCGCTGTCACTATGAATGCACTACAGTGAGCGGCAGCGAGCGGGCCGGTCGGCGCGTGACTGACGTCACTTAGTAACGCTCCTCCCACTTCAGGAAGCAGGAGCGTTACTAAGTGACGTCAGTCACGCGCCGGCAGGCCCGCTCGCTGCAGTGCATTCATCGTGACAGTGAGTACAGAGGCTGGACCTGTTATCAATAGGAGAGAGCTTGTTTTACACACTAGTAAAATACTTTACACACAAAGCCAGTTATGTGCGCGGGACCCCTTCATATATAATCGCTGCATTTTCGGGTCGGCCATATCGCATTTGCCGATTATTTTTTCGATTTATCGTGCGGTCCATATATATATCTCTCTCTATATATATATATATATATATATATATATATATATATATATATATATATATATATAAATCTCTATATATATATCTCTATATATATCTATAGATCTCTATATATCTATCTATCTATCTATCTATCTATCTATCTGTCTATATATCTGGTAAGGAGCCAAAGGGGCTGCACTAACCGTTCTGGAGCGCAGCCAAGGCCCCCTGTGAAGGAGCCCAGTACCGCCTGTATCCAGGAATTTCCTCCTTGCTCACAAAGTCAGATCGCCGTAATCTCGCGGTGCGCAGTTCCTTCACTGAGGCTGATGCCAGCACAGGGAAGGAACACTATGCCAGCACTGCGCATGCGACGATCTGACTTCGTGAGCAAGGAGGAGATTCGTGGATACAGGCGGTGCTGGACTCCAGAACGGTTAGTACGGCCCCTTGGGCTCCTTACCAGGCTGATTTACATATATATAAAATAATTTTTGTATACAGCAGCTGCCTTTTTAACATTAATATCTGACCTAATTGGGTACTAGCACCCATACGGATGACTTTTTAACAATTGATATATTTTTATATTTCATTTTCCTTTTTTTTTTTTTCTTATTTATTTTCAATGTATTTTGTTGTTATTTAGTAGTATCTATTATGGTGTGTTACACGCAAGCAATAAATACCTATGTTTTGGAGAGAAGGAGTGTTTGTCAAATAGCGACATATTAGTGAAGTTCCAATGGAATTTACCCATCTACTTGACGTTGGGGAACGGTTTGGTCTCAGGGTTTTTGCTATTCCTAGATTCATGATATAGTGGTCCCACATAAGTTACATTAATATTTTCGGCAAGTCTGGTCGGAGACTGTAATACACACAAGGTTTACAACCATAGGTGTACACGGTGTGAATCTGGATGAGGAGTGCATGTTTTTCCACATAGTTTCTACTTTAAATGATACCAGATAATTTACAATACTTTCTTCTTTATAACCATATATGATGTCTCCTGGAGGACCTGATCATTCTGTTTCCCCTATCCCTCACAGGAGCTTAGCCTTAATTTGTATCATACTATCCATATATTTCTTATTATTGGTTATACATTTACTGGTATGAAACAGTTTTGTTGTTGTCCTTAATGTCTGCCTAAATTCTAATTGGTCTTATACATTTAGTGGATACTCATATTCATTTACGTATGTAACTTGACATACTCTGTGACCTTTTAGTCATGCTATTTTGCCAATAAATACTTTTTGAAACATAAATAAGTTTTCTATGTCCATAAGGCTGTAGTAAGTGTTGTTTCGGGTTAAAAAGTCTTATTAAAGTTGAGCATTGCTAAGGAGAGTCTGTCTTCAGTCTTCAGTTCTACTGAGCACTGAAGACATCTGATTGTAACAAGTCAGATAGGCGGACTGATGGGGCACATGTACATAGCCAGAGACGAGGCAGGCTGGAGGCCTCTGTATGTTACACACAGGCGTCTTCAGCGCGCAGTAGAACCCTGAAGACACTCTACTTAGTAATGTCCAGCTAGACTCTTTACACCTTGTTTTCCAGTACAAAGAACCATCTTTTCCTTTTTGTCCTTATAATTTTCAGCCTCTTGCTGTTTGTGGATGAAGCTGACGCTTTCTTGAGGAAGAGGTCCACGGTATGTAATGCCTTTTCTGTGTAAGCTACTAGAATTCACAATGTGTTCCTGAAGGTCTCCGACCCAAAGACTTGAGATAAAGTAGTGATCCTGGGGCAGGGGTTTTTCTCGACTTCTCTTCGTTTATCCTGTTGAATGGCTGTTAATTGAGAACAGTACTTTACATTACAGACAGTCTTGCCTTGCCTGTGCTTCCTTGTCCTTCACACCACTCAGGAAATGTCTGCTCTGTCAAGACACATGAGAGTCAGCAGTCGAATCCACCAAATTGTTTGGTTCAGCCAGTTTTCTTGTAATGCAATTGGGCACCTTAAAGGGTCGCAAACTTTTCACGAAACTTTTGATAAGACACAGTGACATCAAAAGCTGCGATTGGTGGAGGTCTGAGACCCCCACCGATCCCTAGAATGTGGGGAGAGAAGCGCGTCCATAACATGCACTCTCTCCTCTGTGCATGACATGTTTTTTTATAAAAGTCTATTCACCTATCTCTATTCCGTCCTTGGCTGCGAGGAGAGAGAATGCAATATGTGAGCACTTCTCTTCCCACGTTCTAGTGAACGATGGGGGGTCTGAGCACTAAGGCCCCCAGCGATCACAATTTTGATATGTCTCTATGGCATATCAAAAGTTTTTGATAAGTTAGTGACCTTTTAGATTGTGTCATACAGAACATGTACTAGTAATCGGAGTCCGTCAATACGTGTATTGTAGATTCTTTGGCTCAAGCAACAACCTGACATAGACGGTAGATTTTGTGGAAATGCCGACATTTATATTCCCTTTGGCTTGACAGGTCGTAGTGCAGTTATAAGATATTGCATGTTATCCTCATGGAGTACTGTCCATGTTCAGGGGGTGATCTGAAAAGGCTTCTTACCCCAATGAATAGGCCAGAAAATGAACGACACTCCGGTAAATCATGAACAAATGACTCCTTTAATCACCGCACGGTGTACACTTTTTAATAGTTCCCCTAGGCAGGCTCCCCATAGGAACTAGTGTGCGGCAGCCTTGTACCACTCCTGAGTACAGGGGCTGCTGCACACTACACCCGGCTTCCCCGATCCTCGACCAGGGGGGATGCCAGAGCACGGCCTAGTGCGTGCGCTCCTGGTCTTTAACTTCCCAGAAGCAGTGGTCACATTTGACCACGGCATCTGAAGGGTTGAATGTTAAACCAGCAGGCACCCGGCAGCTATGACGCCCGCTACGTTCGCAAGCGGACCGCCATTTTTAAACACCCGACCACCAAAGTAATCAGAAAATAAAAACGGATTATATAAAAAGGAGATGTGCTACTATCTGGTTTTAACTGACTGATAACATTTTTGGGGACACATTTCCTTTAATTACGGATCTGTAGTTTTCCGTGTTCATTTACAAAACCCATTTAGAAACGGCAGATTTTCTCTTTCTCGGCCGCTGTAGTTTACGGCCTAGAATTTAGCTTCCCAGCGAGGAGAATAAGACGGGCTGACGTCCTAAGACCCTCTTCTAGTCAGGAGATCTGCAGTGGGAGAGTAATGAGGTAGCCGGGGCAGGACGCTGCTGGCCATTTTTACAAGCCGTCACCGTTTAATAAAGACAGATGTGATTGGACAGCTGCCTCCTCTGCTTTATTTTACAGGAGAAAATCAGTGAAGACCTGAGAGCGACGCTAAATGCTTTTCTCTACAGGACCGGGGAGCAGAGTAACAAGTGAGTCTCGTCTTCAGGCCACATTTCTTTATTTAAAGGGAAGTGGTCATCAGAAAACAAGTAGACCTGTTTTTTTAGTATTCAGCAACCACAATCCTGCATTGGCTACTTAAATCTAGGTGACAGCGGCGAATGTCGGGATCCAGAGCGGTCACCCGCAGGCCACGTCTTGCGGCGATATTTCACTGATGCTTGTTGGAACCGCAAACGGTTAATGGAGGCCTTCAGCGCAGCCTCCGCCTGTGGAGCAGATTAATGTCGTGTGATAAAAGACTTTTTGTGCTATAATGAGTATTGCTAATGGTCCAGCTCGTTAAAATGACATGCATTCAGCGTGGGAGGACGTGACGTACACCGGCCAAATCAAAACCCGCAGCTTGGATTGGTCTGGGAGATGCATTTCTGATGCGATTTAAGAAGGTTTGGGGATTCTTTAGGTCAGTTAAAGAGGTTGCCTCACTTCAGCAGGTGGCATTTATCATGTAGAGAAAGTTAATACATGGCACTTACTAATGTATAGTGATTGTCCATGTTGCCTCCTTTGCTGGCTGGATTCATTTTTCCATCACATTATACACTGCTCGTTTTCCATGGTTATGACCACCCTGCAATCCAACAGTGGAGGTTGTGCTTGCACACTGTAAGACAAAGCACCGGGACTGTGGGACGGTAGATAGCTCTAGTGCTTTTTCCTGTAGTGTCGAAGCATGGCCACCGCTGCTGGATTGCAGGGTGGTCGTAACCATGGAAATAAGCAGTGTAAAATGTGATGGGAAAATGAATCAAACCAGGAAAGGAAGCAATATGGACAATCACAATACATTAGTTAGTAGCTTGTATTAACTTTCTCTACATGATGAATGCCATTTGCTGAAGCGAGTGCGTTGAGTGGGTAATGGTCAGCAGTTACGGTTATGAGCCGTTCTCTCAGTATACCTATTCTTTATACACACATGCATACATATATATATATATTCCTGGAGTAGCTCTCACGTTATTTAAAGGGTTGTTTAAGGTATTCGGATGTCATCGACTAAACCCCTCACTTAGACCACCTGTAAGAGCAAGAACGTAAATTCTGGCAAACCCAACACATCCACGTGTTACATGGCCGGCCGTTCAGTAGAATGACCAGAGTGTAGTATTACCTCGGCTGCTACATGAAAAGGGTCAAGTCAGAGACGGCTTCCCCATCGAAATCGACGTATCTGCCCAATGAGTTCTTGATAAAACCGGGTTGCCTTAATGAGACAGCCCCTTTAAGAGTTCATGCAGCCATTTCTTCCATCTTTTTCTGCTGGGCGGGAGGCAGTATTTATTTGAGTTGTCTCAGCTTGTCAAGGCTTCTGAATGCCGCCATACTGTAGAGTGGTGCTTAAAGGTGATCCAGTTTCATGAAATTGGTGACCTATCCTCAGGATGTTTGAAGGGGCTGCAGGGCTAGTGTTTACCTGCACGCCGTCTACATTGTAGCGGCGATGGTGCAGTGCAATTACAACTGTTCTTCCCATTCAAGTGAATAGGAGATGTACCAGTAGTTACACCGCAACGTTACTACAATGTCGACGGCGTGCAGGTAAACATTAAGGTTCCACGGCCGTGAGCGGTCCGTGGTATGCCGGCCTGGATTCCTGCTGACAGCAGGAGCACACGGCGTCATTGGTTGCTATGACGCCGTGCGTTTCATGCCGCAGCTGCACTACAGTAATACACTGGTATGTTCTATACGAGTGTATTACTGTAGTGCAGGGGCGGCATGAAGCGCACGGCGTCATAGCAGCCAATGACGCCGTGCGCTCCTGCTGTCAGCAGGAATCCAGGCCGGCATACCACGGACCGCTCACGGCCGTGTGCATTCGGCCTAACCAGGATGCAGCTCACACTAGTACCACATCCCCTTCAAACAGCTGATCAGCGGGAGTGCCCAGTCAGACCCCCACCGATCTCATATTAATGACCTATCCTATAGGTCATCAGTATAACAAAACCGGAATACCTCTTTAACTTTCAGACAAGACGGATCACATACTCTGGAGTCTGGAGACGCTGGGTGATGACAGCCATGGGAGCTGTATTGACATTTGGTTTTATTCTACTTGTCAAAGCAAAGACTGTTGGCATCTAGTTAAATCCGTGGATCCCCATTGACTTTAACAGGCAGAGTGTAATACTTTAGTTCGCCCATAGAGGCATTAGAGGAGAAATACACATTTGCATTGATGCTTTGCCATCTTGAAAGGAGTTTTCAGTCATGAGTGTCGCAGTCCCGTCTTGGGTTCTTCACTAGTACCAGTGGGCGTATTACTCGGGTGGCCTGATCTAATAACCGGTGTATATTTCTCTCTCCAGATTCATGTTGGTGCTGGCCAGTAACCAGCCAGAACAGTTTGACTGGGCCATCAATGATCGGATAGATGAGATTGTCAACTTTGCTCTTCCGGGACTGGAGGAGAGAGAGCGCCTGGTCCGTCTCTACTTTGACAAATATGTCCTGCAGCCTGCAACCGAGGGGAAGCAGTAAGTGTCTGCAAGACTTTGGGGTCAAACGAGAAGAGTAAATGTTGGGGGTTCGGTGTTCGGAGCATTTTCTCATCATTGTGCTTATCAGGAGCACCACTTAGACCAGTGATGGGGAACCTTTTAGAGACCGAGTGCCCAAACTGCAACCCAAAACCCACTTATTTATCGCAAAGTGCCAACACGACAATTTAATGAATACCAATATAGTATATCTTCCATGTCCTTTATCATTTAACTATGATAGCCTGCCTACATTCAATGCCCTGCACTGATGAATGGCAGGAAAAGTTTTAGGCATATTGGTACGCCTTAGACTTTTTCCAGGGAGTGGGTGCCCACAGAGAGGGCTCTGAGTGCCGCCTCTGGCATCCGTGTCATAGGTTCGCCACCTCTGACATAGACTTGGGCTGTAAGGAGGAACTAGTCCATTATTTGTGGGTTTGTTCCATAATGTTTTGTATGTATCCTGTGTTATTAGGGTAGTGCGTGTAAGGCTACTTTCAATTCACATCTGCGTTGTGGTGTCCGGTTTTGAGATCCGGCATAGGATCTCAAAACCACAGCACAACGCTTCAGTTTTGTCCACATTCATTGTTAATGGGGACAAAACTGAACAAACCGGAAGGGAGTGCACCAGAATGTATTCCGTTCTAGTTTGTTGCGTTCCGATGCCAGGCACAAAATCGATGCAAGCAGAGTTTTTGTGTGTGGCATGGGAAACTGAAGAAGCCAGATTCGGCACCAAAAACCATGTAAATCAATGGTGCCGGATCCATTTATTTTTTTTTGACACAAAAAAATCGGATCCGGCGCCCATTCAATGTTTGTAGTGCCCGATCCGGTGTCTTCATTTTCCGGATCTGTTTTGAACGGATACAGTTTGTTGTATTATTATAACAGAAGCGTTTTGCTGTGGTTTTGAGATCCCTGCCGGATCTCAAAACCGGACAGCGAAAACGCAGATGTGAAAGTAGCCTAACTTGCGGATTTGTTGCAGATTTTCTTGCCGTTTTAACCCTATGCATTGCAAGGAGTAAAATCCGCAGTAAAAATTAACAAGATGGCGATTTTCTTCTGCAGCATGTGGATCAGATTTTGTCATTCTCACTTTACTGGTGTTGTAATAAACTGTGGATTTTCCATGGCCACAAATCCGCCGTGTGTGAACATACCTTTTAAAGGGTTTCTATCATCACAAAATTTGTTATGTAGCTGGCTGCGCCTGCGCTGAATATTAAACGCGCAGGCGCGGGATTTTACTTTCAAAGCACCGAGCAGAGATGTCCATCAATGCAAAATAAGCGTGCCAAACGGTGAGGAGATGGCGCCTCTAGGTGCTGCAGCAACGCCCCAATAGCACCTAGAGGCTCTTTTGCATATTTTAAAAGTTCGTTTTTCTGGGCGAACGGCGACATGTAGGCAGATAAGTTACACAGTTATGTACTGCTGACCTTAGCACATCGCCAATGTCAGCCAGATACATTAATGAATTTTGTGATGATAGAAACCCTTTAAAAGTTCTCCTCTCCCACTGTTCCTGAGATCAGATCTAGAAGGCGAACGATAACAGAATGTAGAGCATATGTTGTGCTGTTTCATGAGCGTTGCCTCATCTCGACAACCCCAGTCTATATGCCCTATTAGGACATTAGGCCATCATCAGGACCATCTTGTATGAGATGGAACAGAGGGTTGCAGTGTAAAAGCTCTCCCTGTGGCGGACAAAGCCTGTCCATGTATTACAAGGTCGACCATTAATGGACGGTATGTATTAGTGTCACTCCACTGCAGCGGCAGCATTGACGAATCTTCTGCAATTACAGCCAATTGATGTGGGTTTCAGGATGGTTGTGTTTAGAGCCGAGAAGACCACTCCACAGGATAGGGGACAAGTAGATGATCGTTGTGGGTCTGGTCGCTGGGGTCCCTACCGATCCTGAGAACAGGGATCACGTTCCCTCATTCTGATTACACACTGGCACTTCATTCATTCTCTATGGGAGTGCCGGAGATAGCAGAGCGCTGTAGTCTGCTGTCTCTGGCGCCAAGCCATGTTTGAGCAGATTGTACCACTCGTAGGCAGGATAGACAGGCCTATATAGCCCTGCTGGATGTTTTTGTGCAGAAGGGTTCAAGGAATTCATGTCCCCATCTCCTTAGCGAAAGCTCTGAGTTGGAAACTGACAGGAGTGGGTATGAGTGGGCTTCATCAGTGACGTGTGTCTTCTGCAGAGAAGGTTTTTCACCTCCATCCTGCATCTAAATGGCTATTGTCCGTTCTCCCGTCTCCCAGTTACTTTCTGCCGATGAATGTTTGGACGAGTCTGTGACGTAAGTGTGCACTAATCGGAGTAGATGGAGAGCTTCTTCTCGTCACACGATGAGCGCTCCTGCTAGGTTTAGCTGTTACTATGCATTAGCTGGGTTTAGAAGCCATTGTACTTTCTCCCATGCTGGGAAAGGTGCACCATTAGCTCATGTCTCCGAGCCATTACAATCCGGTTCCTTTATTTTGTTTAGGAGGCTGAAAATTGCACAGTTTGACTACGGCAAGAAGTGCTCGGAGCTGGCGAAATTTACCGAAGGCATGTCTGGCCGAGAGATCTCCAAGCTGGGTGTTGCCTGGCAGGTATGTTATCATTTGGCATCTACTGTCCTGTTCCAAGATGTAATGATTAGGTAGGAGGGGGGATATTAACCCATGGGGCGGGTTACTTAAAGGGCTATTCCGGGAAAGTAACTTAATTTTTGAAAAACTGCATTAAGCCTGCAAGCTGTGACCCAACCAGAACCCACACCTGTACATATAACCAGAGCTTCAATTTACCTTGCAATCCATTTGTCCAGCTCCTATGTGAGCCTGCATAGTATCATGGCGCCGGATCTTCCCTCACAAAACTACAATCCCCACAATCCCTAGCTTTCCTGCTGTGAGTTGATGTTTATTGATTGGCTGCCTGAAATACAGTCTGGTCACGCCCCCTCTACTCGCCAATCACCAGCACACTGACACTCCCTTTGTTTCACAAGACATTTAGCTAGAGAATTGATAGCAACACACTGAGCATGCTCGACCTAACAAAGGCTCAGAACTACAGGTCGATGCCATGGTGATTTATGAGGAAACACAGCGGGTAGCAGAGGAAGAAAACTACTTTTATAACTACTAAACGGTAAATATGTGAAATTTACATTATATTAGGTAATTATTAATGATGAAATAGTCTAAAACATAACCGGAATACCCCTTTTAAAGGGGTTGTGTCACTTCAGCATTTATTATGTAGAGAAAGTTAATACCAGACACTTTTGTATTGTTGTTGTCCATATTACTTCCTTTTGCTGTCTGGATTCATTTTTCCATCACATTATACACTGCTCGTTTTCATGGTCACGACCTCTCTGCAATCCATCAGTGGTGGTCGTGCTTGGACAATACAGGAAAAAGCATCGGCCTATATGCACCCCCACGGTCTCGGTCACCAGAGAGGCCGGCACTTTTTCCTACAGTGTGCAAGCGCTTCCACCGCTGATGGATTGCAGGGTGGTGGTAACCACGGAAACGAGCAGTGTATAATGTGATGGAAAAATGAATTCAGCCAGCAAAGGAGACAATATGGACAATCACTATACATTAGTAAGTGCCTTGTATTAACTTTCTCTACATGATAAATGGCACTTGCAGAAGTGAGACAACCCCTTTAATTGACCTATATAAGGGTTTGAGCTAGGGCAGGGCAATTTTGCAAAAAAAGAAAAAATTTATTATTTTTGGAGGGGTAGTAATGAAAATAAAAGCAGTTCAGTTTAAATGTACAGTGTTCACTGTGTGGCATATCTAATGTTCATTTTTAGGTGAAGGGGGATTCAGTTACTTTGTTTTTACGTTGTTCATGGGGTGGTTTAAATAACATTATCTTTATTATACGGGTTGTGGAGAACATGACTATACCATAGAGTTGTATGCAGTAATAAGACAGAAGAACCACTGCCAAATTAAAATGATTCAATAAGGGGGTATGTCTGACAGTTCCACCAGTATCATTCAATCAGCAATGATTTATTTCCAGCATGTAATAAAGTTGTACTAAAGTTACCATCACTGCCCCTGCACACACTTTGACCATTACTGTCTCTGCACGCATCTTGATCTTCATGGACGGCCATCAGTGTCCCTGCACACACCTTGATCTTTATGGACGGCCATCAGTGTCCCTGCACACACCTTGATCTTCATGGATGGCCATCAGTGTCTCTGCACACACCTTGATCTTCATGGATGGCCATCAGTGTCCCTGCACACACCTTGATCTTCATGGATGGCCATCAGTGTCCCTGCACACACCTTGATCTTCATGGACGGCCATCAGTGTCCCTGCACACACCTTGATCTTCATGGATGGCCATCAGTGTCCCTGCACACACCTTGATCTTCATGGACGGCCATCAGTGTCCCTGCACACACCTTGATCTTCATGGACGGCCATCAGTGTCCCTGCACACACCTTGATCTTCATGGATGGCGCTCTTCGCACTGTAGGCAATCGCGTGTTAGACTGTCTGGAAGACTCCGTGCACCGCTTTGCTCATTCATAATGACAGTCGCACTATAAAACCTTCATCTGTATTGCCGACAGCTTCGCCTCAGTCTATGCACAGTACTGGAGCAGCCCCTGTCCCTATACTGCCCCTATACCTGCATCCTTTCAGCACAGTGTGGCTCTGCTATTGCCAGGACCCCCTCCTTCTCACTAGTTGAGTGCAGCCCCTTTTGTCTTTGCCTGCACTTAAACTGAGCCCATAGTTTTCCTGTCTCCTCTGCAGGTCCTCTTCTTCCGCCGGTTCTCCCCCTTCTCTCTCATGACTATGTGACAACTAAGCTCAAAGCGCACTCAGCAGCACTAGTCCCAGGCGCCAAACTAGCCTCCCCGATCCAGCTTTGACCCACCCTGTCCCCAGCTACAACCACTCCCTCTCTGACGCCTAACCACACTTTCCTCACTGGTCGCTAAAGCGGTGCTCTAAGCAAGAAGATCCAGTGAGGGGCAGAGAGGGAAACGAAGCCGGCACCTACAGTCGTCCCCTTCCCCCATCCAGTCACACTTGAAAATTCAATACGACACCGAAGGAACGAATTAATCAAATTAATTTGATTAATCTTCCACCCCTAGTTGGAGCTTAATTTTTATGTTAAAAAGCTCAAAATTTCCTGCTATCTTTCATTCAAACAGCCATAAAGTTAATTCTGACTTCCCTCTGCCACCACTGGGGGGAGCTTAACTTCCTGTATTCACAGTTGGTATCTTCTTCAAAATACCAATTGTGTATGCAGTGAGCTCATTAAGGGTAGGCCATCAATATCAAATCGACGAGGGCCGAGTATTGGCATCCCTGCCGATCAGCTGTTTGAAGAGAATGCTGTGCTTGTATGAACGCTGTGTCCTCTTCTCCGTTTACCTGCTTACCATCGAGAGCAGGTGTAATTACAGCTCCACTGTCCACATTCCATTCAATGGGACGGCTCCATCCTACTCGCTTGAATCGGAAGGAGCCGTCCTATTGAAGTCAACTGTGTAATATATTGTAATAAACTGTCTCTGAATTCACTGATCAGATCCGGACATGGAAGACGGAGCTGCAGCTTAGTGGGAGTGATTTATTTCACCCCAGAGCTGGGTAAAGCCACTTTCACACAATCAGTGTTTGGTCAGTGATTTCCATCCGTGACTGTGAGTCAAAACCAGTTGTGGAGGCTACACGGAGATCAGGCACCGATCAAACACTGAGTTTGTGAAAGCGGCCTAAGGCCTCTTTCACACGAGCGTGACGGATTAGGTCCGGATGCGTTCCGTGAAACTCTCACCATTTTGCAAGCAAGTTCAGTCAGTTTTGTCTGCGATTGCGTTCAGTGTTTTCCGCGCGGGTGCAATGCGTTTTGATGCGTTTTTCACGCACGTGATAAAAAACAGAAGGTTTACAAACAGCATCTCTTAGCAACCATCAGTGAAAAACGCATTGCATCCGCACTTAATTCCGGATGCAATGCGTTTTTCACTGAAGCCCCATTCACTTCTATGGGGCCAGGGCTGCATGAAAAACGCAGAATATAGAACATGCTGCGTTTTTCCCGCAACACAGAACTGATGCGTGAAAAACCGCTCATGTACACAGTAACATTGAAATGAATGGGTCAGGATTCAGTGCGGGTGCTATGTGTTCACGTCACGGATTGCACCCGCGCGGAAAACTCGCTCGTGTGAAAGGGGCCTAATAGTTCACCTGCTAATCCAGCTCGGGGAGAGAGAAATCGCCCAGTAGTAGCTGCAGACGCGTCTTGTCTCTGTAGTTCTTCCTTGCCTCCCCATAAACTTTAATGGTTTGTGTGCACATTTCACTTCCTCGTATGGATTTGCTCAGTCATTTTAGAGACTGTGATCAGTGCAGAGGTAAGGGGGAGGGAAAAAGGTATAGGAACAGACACTTTTCATTAAAAAAATATATTGCAGGGTTCACTATTATCACCTATACTACTGAATTATGAAATATAAAATAACATTTTAGGTGTTCTTCTACCCTTTACCTAAGAGGATGCCACAGTCTTGAGGGAAAACTGTATCATTGTAACATCTTTGAAGAGCATATCCTATTCCTTCCAGGGATGGTAGGACCTTACAATCTGAATTCGCGTGTCTGAGTAATGTTTGCGGCGGTGGCGACTACCTCTAGCATTCTACTCTCTGGCAAGCCTGTACAAAAGGCCTGTGCGTGTCACTTTAATTAGAATCTATTTGCTGTTGGATCGCAGCTTTTCCCATTATTTCTGCATGTTTTCTTGTTTCTTCTAGAGAAATGTAGAACTAAATAATTGTATTAAAAAGGGAGAGGGAGCGCAAAACGCTGCCGTGACGCCCGATTGAGCTCAGGCTGCTGAGCCTGTGTGACAAATTGCAGAAAATGACTGCAGAGCAGTGTTTCAAGACCATTATCTCCGCTGGGTGGATAACCATTTGCATTAGCGAGGGCCAGGGAGCAGGAGTCCTCAATGCTACTGCATTGAATGAAAGCGTTTGCATTGACTCTCCCCGCAGGCCGTCTTGCCTTTTGTCAGTATTTGCTTGATTGTGAGAAGCCTTTTTTTTTTTTTTTCTCCTCCTGACATTGTAGCCTCTGCAGCAGATCCGCAGTTCATGGGTGCAACTACAGAATGAAACCAGGCCTAATAGCGTCCCCTGTATTGGTGTATGACACTTTTTCTTGGCTTCTATCCATTTCAGTGGAGAGGTAGCATGCAGAGGTCACTCTACATTTTTTTTCAGAAGAGTAAAAATACTCCTCTTAGCATTTTGAAGGAGTGTTTTTAACCAAGGAGGAGTATGAAAGTTGCATTAATTCAAATAAATAATACGTAGGCCTACATAATGCTAAGAGGTTGCTGTTTGTGCAGGGAAATTATTAATAGTCTACTCTATAACTGTCTTCCATGCATAAATAGCAAATTTTAGACAATTTTGCATTTATCGGACAGAAGATAAGACCGAATCCCTAGCTTTCTTGAAGCACCATATCTTTCACTCAGGAACCAGAGCAGTAGAGCGTACAAAAGCAGTGGTGGTCTGGTGGCAATGCATGGCGAAGTGACCTCAGTGATGGGATGGAGATAGGAGCAGACTGGGAACTTAAAGTGGCCCTGGAAAAAATAAACTAAAAGTGGCCCTTTTGCAGTGGCTCCAAATTGATGGAAGGCAGGGCCAACACAAGTAGGCAGGGTCAGCAATACCATATTGTGGCACATTATACCACCCCAACAGAGCCAAATACCACAGCCCATGACAAAATACATCCCCAGAAACTTCCGGCAGCGAGGAGGGCTCAGGCAGCGCCCTGGGCACCAGGAAATTTCCCTGCAAGGTCTATGGCCAATCCGCCCGTGGATGTAGGAACGCAGAGTACCTAATGCTATGCCCCCTGCTCCTAGTCGCCTCCCCAACAAGTGTCTTTCATGAGTGTGCACATCAGTGATTCACGTATACTGTCTGTGGTCTCCGCTGGCTGCTCACTTATCCATTGACTGTAATCTATTTATATTACTCACTTACGGTATATAGCACTGACCTATTTCTCTGCAGTAAAGAGGCAGGGTGTTGTGTCCTTGGCTATATTCTTTATAGTTCAAGCTGCCCCCCCCCTTCCCCTTTCTGGGTTCTTGGTGTGTAGAACCTCCTATGCATTATGGCAGATGTGTGTCGGGGACCTTGCTTCATTCAGTCCAGCTGCACAGTCTCTGCAGGATGCAATTTATTGTATTTTTTTTATTACCACCACATGCTGCCCACCTCATAGCGCACTATAGTGTGTCTGTCCAGTTACAGTACTATTTAAACTGGAACCTGGCACCTCACTAATAAAATGGCAAAGTAGAGGTCTGCTGCACATGTGCCAGACGGGAGACCCAAGAGCCCCATACTGTGATTGGCCATAGTGGTAACTATGTTGAGTTGCCCACTGTAATAACTGCAAAAGTGGTCCACCAGGAATCTGCCTGGCTGGGCATATGGTTAGCCCAGGCCTGTCGGTAATTGTCAGTAATCGACACAGACTCATCCAGGCCATGAGGCCAATCATGTGCAGTCCACCAGCGGGAGGGCAGCCTGCTTCTTAGAGGACGTCTGGAGACTAGATGCATGTCAGTAAAGGCCTTGGAGCCTGCTGGACTGGTTGTTCGGCCATCTACAAGATGGAGTGGTGTGGCAGGCGCAGGCAGAAGACTGGAGGTGGGCCAGAACCAACAGCTAAGTGAGAGGCTGCCATGTTTGTTCCAACCACACAGAACACTGATTGTGGCCAGCGTCAGGACTCGAGGAGGAATCCTGTGTACTTAGGTGGCCGCTAGACTAGGCAGTTAGAGTAAATTATGCAATGTAAAGTGGCCAGGATGGGTGACCCACCCACCAGGAATCTGCCCAGTAGGGCCTGCCATTCACTGTGTGCTCATCAAGGGGATGGAAAAACTCATGCGTATTAATATGCTTGAGACTTTTTTTCAAAGCAAAAAGTTGGGAGTACTTTGCACCAAATTTAGCAACCAGCACTCATTGTTTGCTAAATTTGGTGCATCTAGAAATGCTCTATATTTTTTGGAGTGAATTTACAACTCTTTTTTTGGGACTTTTTTTTTTTTTTTTCTTGAAGGGGTTCTCCGGGAATTAAGAAAATGAAAATACTTAAATATTACTTTATTATAAATATATTCTCAAATACCTTTGATTATTTATAATGGCTTGTTTTGTCTGGGGAGCAATCATCAGGGGACACAAAATGGCCACTGTCCTATTAGTTCACAGAAAACCTGTCCTGATCACACATGAGGACAAGTTACTTCACAACACTGAGGTGAAGAGCTGCCTCATCCCCTTCTCTGCTCTGCTTGTCAGGGATTATCCTGAATACAGATGATAAGAACTTTAGCTGAATCTCTGGGGAATTTAGTTCATGAGGAGACATGAAGTACAGAGAGGACGGACAGGACAGACTGTGGTAATGGAGACTGTAAACAAGTGCTGCTGCTCATTAGCCACACCTCATCCTCCCCTCATGTATCCTCATCATCTCCATTCACACAGAGATTCACCTGTATTCAGGATCATGATTCCTGACAAGCAGAGCAGAGAGTAGGATGAGGCAGCACTATGGCTCATTGTGGTGAAGTCGCTTGTCCTCCTTTGTGATTTAGGACAGGTTTTGTGTGTACTAATAGGACAGCAGCCATTTTATTTTTCCTAATGATTGCTCCCTAGACAAAAGCCAGTCTAAGTAATGAAAAATATTTGTATATATTTATTATAAAATAATATTTATTTATTTATTTATTTATTACTATTTTTTATTCCTGGAGAACCCCTTTAAAGTCTCCATGACAAATCGGGAGTGAAACTCGCATGGGTTCCTGCACACACAAATTTGCCCTGGCATATTTTGGATCTGTCAGAATAACCCCATGCATTTTTTCAGGGCACCTATCAATTTTTTTATTTTTTGCATTTTAAAAGGATTTAGCAGTTTGTTTGCCCACTTGTGATTTCTTCATGGGGTTTTTCCCTTATAGAGAAGGTAGTGTGAAAATGCCTAAAAAAACACCAAGAGCTCCAGCCTGCTGCGTCTTAGAAAAGATGCCTCCTAAGGAACAAAAATGCTAAGAGCAAAAAAAAGTTGTGTCCGTTATTTCATATTTCCCACAGACCTTCAGCTAACATTTAAAGTTTGCTTCTTCTTTTTTTAAACACAAAAAAGCAGATGCAACAAACGCTGGTAAAAACACAAAAGTGAAGAAAAAAGCAACCTAAAAATATAAAAAGGCTAAGCTTGTAAGTCGTAATTCTGGATTGCAGGACGTGATAAATCTGTTCTTTCCCTTTCTTGAAAATAAGGAGCCCAACCCTAAAAATCAGCCCCCTACCATTATCCTTCCTCCTAGATTTACAGCATCCACTATGTAGGTAGGGATTTATAGACATTACTTAAAATGGCGTCTTGTTATCGTAGGAAAGGATGTTGATTCTAATATTGCTAATTCAAGAGCATTAAAGGTTCAGGGTGCGAAACCTGCAGGTAATGGATTACACCAATTTATATCCACGCCGGAGAGAACCTAGATGTGCCGCTAAATGCTGCATTATTTAGTAGCTCCTAGAGAATCGCGGAACACATGGCCACCTGTGCGTCCAGCAGCGAGCGGAATCTGTCCTGGTAAACGCAGGAACTCTGTCACTGTAACCTCCCCTCCTAGTCCTCCGCTGAGAGGGTAACCTTGTTAAAGGGTATCTCGCCTTCCAGCTTGGCTCAAGACTTGCTTTGTCAGCCAAGTCTGCGGAAATGGGTTAACGTGTCCGCGGGGGGAGATAAAAAGTATGAATATGAATGAGGCGGGATGCTGGTTTTTAGTACGCCAGCAGCTCTCAGCAGGGACAACCGCTCGCGCGCTCTCCCTCTCTTCCTCCGTCATCTTTTCTCATTCCTCTTCCCATTCCCAACACCCCCCCCCCCCCCTCTTTTTCACCTCCCCTGACAGGCAGGGACCCCGCAGCTTGGCTATTTTTAGAAAGTCATTCAGAAAAGCAGCCAAGCGCAGAGCATCGCAGTATTCGGCGGCGAGGTGCAGGGGTTTGGTGATGACTTGTGAGGGATGAACACTTTAAAGGTATTAAGCACGGGTGTTAATGCAGCCAGACACTGCAGCACCTCCAATAAATAGAGGAATTAACCCTTTTGTTGCTGCCTGAGGGTGAATGGCGACTTTCTAATCCATATCCCCCCCCCCCCCCCTTCCCGGTCTCACTAGTCCTTGCCCTATCTTTGCTGACATGGAAAATTTCAAGGGCATGGTGCTGCGTGGAGAAGAAAGTCGCAGGATAACCTTGACGAGCGTGGCTAAAACGCAGTGAAGAATAATCTTGACGAGTCTTTGCTGTATCGTGGTTATTTTTTTTTTTTTTTTTTTTTTTACGTTTTGATTTTCCTAGTTTTTAAACCTGCGTCGCTTTGACGTCAATCATTCGATGAAGATAAACCTCTTCACGCTTGGACGTGTTTGAGGACATATTAAAGGCACAGTAAATATCAGTCATTAAGGAGTTTGTGCTGAAGGCGGTTGTAGGAGATTAGAAAAAAAAAGGGAGTCCGCTCCTCATACTGCCAGAAATGACACCGCTTGTCCTTGGGCTTTGTGTGGTATCGCAGCTCAGCCCCGTGGACCGAGAAGGCCCAGGTTTGCTGCAGTTTTTGGAATATGTTGGTGTTATGGAAATAAAAGATTGATTATTATTAGATGGAGGTTTTCTGACTGCAGGGTTTTGTTTGTCGTCTGTTACCATGGAGATGCATAGAAAGTTTTCATCGGGTCATATTGCAGCATTTGATTATAGAGGCAGTAAGGCATTTAAAAAAAAAGTTGTGAAGGTATGCCTAGCCTTCAGGAATTATATTCTGTTTCTGGGAAATCTGGATGACCTCCAATATAGCAGCCATTTGTCCCGGAAGCCAAGTTTGTCATGTTATGCAGGAGCTGAAGATTTCCCTGCATTAAAGGGGTTCTGCAGTTTTTTTAAACTGATTATCTATCCTCTGGATAGATTATCTCTATCTGATCGGCGGGGGTCCCCCGAGTGTCAGACCCCCGCCGATCAGATGCTGATGATCTATCCAGCCGATAGATCATCAGTTTAAAAAAAACTGCAGAACCCCTTTAACGAGGCAGATTGTGGATGCCATATTGGTGGCTCAGTGGTTAGCAGCAATGGGTCCAAATCCAAAAAAGGATGACATCTGCATAGAGCAGGGGTGCTCAACTTGCGGCCCTCCAGCTGTTGCAAAACGACAACTCCCAGCATGCCTGGACAGCCTACAGCTATCAACCTACAGCAGGGCATGGTGGGAGTTGTAGTTTTAGAACAGCTGGAAGGCCGTATGTATGCTCTCCCTTGTGCTTGTTACGTTCCACAGGTAAGGACTTGGTTTACATAGCCGTTGGTAGAGCTCCCCCATATGTGTTGTCACCCACCTTTTTCTATACCCCATAAAATAAACACTTGCGTAAGTTGGCCATACCCATAAAATAACTGTTGGGAGACTCCTATCTCTCCCTCATCTATACATAGAGCTGCTGCCAGACAACTGGTGTTATCTCCCCAAGAACAAAGGGATTGGGCATGTTGAGATCCAACAGCCCAATCGTTATGTTCCCCAAAAGCAGAGTTCGAAGGCCCTTATACAAATTAGATGGTTGGCTGGTCCTGCTGAAATTACCATGTCCACCTGATACACATCTCAAATGTATGGCGGCTTTATATTCTCCATATTCTGCAGTTTCTACAGGGCTGAAAAGTCTGCGCATTTTGAGGTGTGACACAGGCTTAGTTAGCCCAACCCTTGAAACGCATTGCCTTTTTTCAGTAGACCTGTTCCGGCCAGCTGCCATTGGTTGACCTCTCTTGATGACAACTCATCCGGTTCCTTAAGTTTTTCTTGCATATTTCTGCCACAGTTTATTGAATCACCTTGGTCGACACAACAATCGTACCATTAGCTGTGCCGTGAAGGTCCAGGTAAAATAGAAATACACCGTACACCTCAGAGGGGCAGCAGCTAAGTGGTTTAGACAGGAATTGGTGATATTTTTGAGTTGGTAATCCCTAGTACCCGGTATGGGTTATGGCTCATTTGTTCTATAACATTCAATATGTTTTACACTTGCATATCTTTGTGTTCTTTTTTTCACCTGTCCTATAATCACTGCCTCTGTCCACTGAACCATCAGGCGATACTACTCTGGGCTGGATCAGAATAAAGCTCAGCATCATAATGGCCTCCAGCTGTTTTGCAGATTCTGTTCAGTTTTAGATAAAAACATGCAGTTGTGTCTATGTAATGGATGCCTTCAGCGCTTCTCCTTGCCATTTGTAAATGTTTAATGGCAATTAATTTTTAAACGCACGATTAATAATTGAGACTGAAAACACCATTTACATGCTGGGTAGTAATGAAGACTTCTGCCGACTTTCTTATATCCCCTTGTTTTGTTCAGATATTGTTTGGTTTTGGTAGATTTTTTATATATATATAATATTTTTTTTTTATGTAGTCCCCTATTATGTGTAGTAAAGGGGTGCAGTTATTTTGTGAACTCAGAGGGTTTGAGATTATTAAAGCCCCTGCTTGATACAGCAAAACCAGACATATCATACAAATACATGTAGTCAACCAAAACATAGCCGCTTTTTTCGAAAAACAGCACCACGCCTGTCCACAGGGTGGGTCTGGTACTGCAGCTCAGCCATACGAGCAGCCATTTCAGTGGAGCTATACTGCAGTGCCATGGACAACCCATGGACAGGTGTGTCTAAAAGAAAGCAGCCATGTTTTTCTAATCCTGTACAAGGCCTGCGCATCATGCCGAGGGCTGGCTGTGTCCCCCATGTGTCTAGTGATCATTGCATTTAATGCACATTCAGACACCTCTCTAAATGTCTCCAAGAGAAGAGTAGGAACGTAAACTAGGGGTCATAGGAAAGGGAGTATTGCTGCAGGATCAGACAGTGCATGTTTTTCCGTGGTGTGTAACCAAGGAGATGCATAGGTCTGCATAGTAGCTGTGCACCCAAAACGGTAGGAGATAGTTTGCAAATAGTTGCCTACTTGGTCATATCCTTTAAAATCAAACTGCAAACGAGCTGCATGCATTCAAGATGGTGTCAATGTACCCCTTGACGTACATAACAACAATACAGGTTATTCCCATTGCTTGAGACCCTGTCAGGGTGGAGTCGCACATAATGTGTTTTGGGGAAAAATGCCTTGTTTTTTATTATATTTTTTTTAAACAAAAATGCTGTGGCCAGATGTTCACTGAAAGTCGGGAAATTAGGTAGCGCACTACAAACGTCCTTTTATTTTTTATTTTTTTCGATCCATGGAATTATTTCCAGACGTCTATGGAAAAAAAAGCGTGTGTGAACTAAGGCTACTTTCACACTTGCGCTTGATCGGATCCGTTCTGAACGGATCCGATCATATTAATGCAGACGGAGGCTCCGTTCAGTACGGATCCGTCTGCATTAATAACTTAGAAAAATTTCTAAGTGCGAAAGTAGCCTGAGCGGATCCGTTCAGACTTTCAATGTAAAGTCAATGGGGGACGGATCCGCTTGAAGATTGAGCCATATGGTGTCATCTTCAAGCGGATCCGTTCCCATTGACTTACATTGTAAGTCTGGACGGATCCGCACGCCTCCGCACGGCCAGGCGGACACCCGAACGCTGCAAGCAGCGTTCAGCTGTCCGCCTGGCCGTGCGGAGGCGAGCGGAGCGGAGGCTGAACGCCGCCAGACTGATGCAGTCTGAGCGGATCCGCATCCATTCAGACTGCATCAGGGCTGGACGGAAGCGTTCTGCTCCGCTCGTGAGCCCCTTCAAACGGAGCTCACGAGCGGACAGCAGAACGCTAGTGTGAAAGTAGCCTAAGCCTTACTAGAGTTCGATTACTGAATAATTTCTTATTTCTCTCTTAATAACCAAGCCATGGTGCTAAATTATTCTGTGGTTTCTGTAGCTACCCAAGATCAGGGATAAGTCCCCCTCACTCAAGCCGGCCAGACACCTGTCCTCAGACCTGGAAGGAGATTCTGGAACGTTCTTCCAACCTGGTTTCCTATGAAACAATTGAAATGGTTCATTTTTTGTATGAAACCATGACTCGGTGGTCCCCACGTCGGTACTCTCATCCGGGTGCAACCTATAGTTCATTGCAAGCGTTAACTGGTCAGTGGAGTCCGCGGTCTGGTCCCGTAACCTCTGGACTCGCCGTACTCCACCCTGTTAGGTATTCTCATGTTCCTTGAATGCTTCTCTTCGTTCCTATGACCTTCAGCCGGAGATGAGAGGAGGGAGAACTCTCCCTTTCCATTTAATCTACATTACACAGCCGCTGCTCTGGAAAATCCCTCAAGAAGGCATTTTGTGGGGAGGGTGGGCATTCACCTGCCAGCTGCCGGAGTCAAACGGCTTACACAGAATTGCTGTCGAATGTGAATGCTCCAACTTCCCCAGCATTCATGAATAGAAATGGGGCTTCATTAGCTTCAGCATGTGTTCACTTTTACTGCCTGCACAGCTCATCTTTCCCTCATTAACCCCTTCAGGGTCTTCAGTATCTCAACATAGCTTGGAATGAATAGTCCAAAAAAGCCCAGTTGCCCGGGGCCCTATCTCTAGTGTGGAATTATTGGTTAGGATCTAGAGGTCTGATGTGTATTACCTTTCTATAGAATTCAGTAAGGTGTAGGACTTTATTCGATGGATGTTAAGGGCATTTCTTCTTACTATTCTAGGTCCATGTCCCTGTACGTAGGGGGCAGTATAAACGCAAGTTTGTTTTGGGATGGATAAGATATGGGTGGAATGGAACCGTGTTTCTGTGAACTAGAAATACGGACAGCAGCAGCTCCCTTTGTGGTGCCCTTCCATGAACGCCATTTTTGCTCAGTGTTTTTTAAAATTTTGAACACATGTACTGTCTTCGGTAGTCCCATAGAGTTAGATCTAAGCAGTAGGGTGCGTGCTCGACCTGCCACCCCAACAGGCCAGGGAAACAAGACGCCCCGTTCTCTTCCAGGTGTCCGACCTCCTCCAATCTGTTCGATATCACCATGTACTAAAGATAGGGGATAACTTTAAAACTTGACACAACCCTTTTAACTGGACACCCTTTTGTGAAGTTGCAGTCCTGAATTTCTTCATTTGTAGATAATTTGTCTAACCATGGATTCATGTAGATTGTACAGGTGTTTAGCAATGCTTTTGTAGCCTGTATGTGTCTCCATAACACACCTTCTGAGGTATTCTGAAAGTTCTCACTAACCAATGATTCTTTAGAAGACCAGATTTGACAGTAACCAGGCTTTGTGTGCCTTTATTTCATGGACAAAACACCTGTTCCAATCATATGTCCTTAAAGGTATTATCTAAGATGCCGCACTGGCCGGTACTTCCATCCTCATGTGACATACATTCGGCACATGATTCCAGCCCAGGATTAAAACCTGCAATTTAAATCTCACATTAACATTTGCCAGTTAGCTCTTGGATACTTAATTGACACAGAGGTTCACTTAATTTTCTCCCTTCACTGCAGATGTTTACTCAGTGTGCACAAGAAGACCTCAGTACACCCGACCGTATGTATTTTGTGGTCCGAAAATTGTGTATCCACAAAATACAGATACCATTCGTGTTGCATCCACGTTTTTTTGCAGACACATTGACTTCAGTGGGTCTGTGGACATGTTCTTTCTTTTTACAGAATGTTCTATATTTTTGCAGAAAGGACATACGGAGGCGGGTGTCCGCAAAATGTGGACCATGGACCGTTAAAGTCAGTGGGTCCACAAAAACCATTTTCGGACGGCATACGGACCTGTCATAAATTGTTGAAATCATGACCTGGTGAGTCATGATTTCAAGAATTTATGACAGACAACATCCGTATTTTGTGGATACACGATTTGCGGAGTGCAAAACAGATACGGTTGTGTGCATGGGTCTAATAAACTGTTTGTGGTGTGTGTTACTAGTTTTTTGTTTTTTTTATTGTACGTCTATAATTGTGACTTTGATAACATTCAGACCAGTTAATACAGAAATCCAGGAAATGCCATAGGGTTCACTTACTTTTTCTTGCAGCTTAATGTCCCTCAAGAGCTAGAATTGAAGGTTATGTAGGAGCACTATGAATCACATGCCCAATGATTGGAGAAAAGTGCTGATGGTGCACTCCTCCAGCTCAGCCACCCCACCATCTAATTCGGATGGACAGCGGACTCTTAGCACCTGGTCTAACTCTATGTGTTGTCTCTGACATAGACCAGTAGAGTTCAGTAGTCACTTCCCTGACCGTTCCCAATGTCTGAATGCAGTATGGTGCTACTTGAGCCCATTTCAGCTCCTCGGTCCTTCACCTTTTCTCATGTTCTTGCTGCAGCCATTGTGAAGGTAGAGAAGATGTGCAGCCCGTAAAAGTGACACACATCACACCGATACACTACACTGGGTACAAACACCTATTTTCAGCTTGGAAAGACTTGTCACTTCATTTCTGTATCATTCGTGACCCGAAGCTGAATGCACACAGTCAGCAGGAGCCCCCCCACTCCACTGACATTAGGAGAAGTGAAGAGAGACGCTAAGATAATGGGAGACATATTAACGAAAACTATCCCACTGAGAGTGGAAGTGTCAGCAGACCCGCCAGACAGTCTGTGCATGGTGATGTGACATGTTCATCATTCTGGAGATTGGCTCTCAGTATGAAGAAATGCATTCAAATGGGAAATCAAGCTGAAATATGGGTCTAATGCAGTCCTAGAGGTATCCACCCTGACAAGCCGGGCTCGATTACCATCTATGTGTAAATGTAGCCTTAAAGAGGGCGGTCACCTCTCCTGACCTGTCTGATTTAGGGTACTTTCACACTAGCGTGGCTGGATTCCGGCAGGCAGTTCCGTCGATCCAGCAATTTGTATGCAAACGGATACCATTTATACACTGATCCAGATGTGGATCCGTCTCACAAATGCATTGCAATACCGGATCCGTCTCTCCGGTTGTCATCCGGAAAAACGGATACGGTATTTATCTTTTTCACATTTGTAAAAGTCTGCGCATGCGCAGACTGCAAAACCGGATCTGTTTTTCCGGAACACTTAGGGCAGGATCCGGCATTAATGCATTTTATTGTAAAATAATGTCTGATCCGGCATTTCGGCAAGTGTTCCAGAATTTTGGACGGAGAAACTACCGCAGCATGTTGCAGTATTTTCTCCATCCAAAAACCGTACAGTTACTGAGCTGATACATCCTGATCGGATTGCTCTCCATTCAGAATGCATTAGGATAAAACTAATCAGTTTTTTTTCCGGTATTGAGCCCCTAGGACGGAACTCAATACTGGAAAAGAAAAACGCTAGTGTGAAAGTACTCTTAGAAAATACTTGCATTTTCCATGGAAAAACAATTCTGGAGCATCTTTTCTATTGTGCCATTGCTCTATTATTCCTTCTGGAAATGTATGAATAAATTGCCCAGTGGGTGGTACCATTCCCATGTCAATGACATTGTCAGCAATGATTGGACAGGGTAACAATACTCCTTTAAGGACCATAATGCATGGTAGCATAATATGGCATGTAAATTACTCCTGGAGGGGAGAATAAATTGGGTTAAAAATATTCTAAATTTTTCAACCCAGCACCTGGATCTGAATACTTTCGTAGTTTCATGTAATTAAAAATTTGATCTAGCCAGTGAGCTATTCAATATAATGTCAGCATAGCGCCACCTGCTGTTTGTTCTTTTCCTTCTTTGTCCACCTCACTGAGAAGGTCGCACATGCCTAGTTGAAATCTTCATCTGACACCAGCTATATCTTCTATAAGAAGCTGTGCCAGTTCCCTCTGAGCTGCCAGCCTAAAATAAATCTAGCAGAGAAATGTGTAAAGGGCTGGTTCAAGCTTTGTTAGAGATTGTCACCTACTATATATTGTCTAATTTTCATTTTTTACATCAATCCTAGGATAACCCCTTTAAGATGAGTAGTTTACATTACAATGGTCATCCATACTACAGCCAGCGTATGTCACCATGCTTTCCTAGACTCCCTCACCTTGTATCACTGCTTGATGCAGCTTATCACCATTCAGGGGTCTGGGAAAGCTGGGTAAAGACCCCCTAGTAGCTGTAATGGTGACTCACTTTTCCCGAAGCAGTGTAAGTAAAATGTCAAATTTGTAGGGTGCCGCAGCCTGTATTTATAGTCCTTCTTTTAGATGGTTTTCAATTTGTGTTACAGAAGTACGACTCCCAGCATCTGGCTCTCAGGGCATGCTGTGAGTTGTAGTTCCACAAGATTGGAGATCACCATTTTAGGGTGGTCCGTGCCGTCCTGGTTATGTTTTCTCCATTGTTCCGCAGGCTGCGGAGGGCTGGGTGGGTGACACTTTTATTTCCATATTAAATAATAGCTTTTGACCTGGAATGATTCATGGGGGGACGGGGCGAGCAGCAGGCGCTGAATCCTCCTGTGACACCGTCATTTACATGATGAAGTGAGGGGAGATCTGCACAAATCATTCCTCTCCGTTTTCTTGCAGCGACTGTTATTTCAGTATAAATGTGCCGCAGTTAGATACTGATTAAAGGGTCGTATGTCTCACGTCCGCACTTCACAATGGGACTGAAAAGGGTCATCACATCCTTCTGTGGACCCCGCTTTTTTTGTCCCCCGGGGTTCAGTTCATGCTGCTAAGACCCCCCTGTGATCAGTTGTTATCGAAATGATAACTTTGCAGCCGGAGAAAACGGTCATAATTTTAGGCTATGTTCACATTGCAGATTATTACACGCCGAGAACTGCATGGTGTCTGCGCTGAAACCACCTCCCATTGTTTTCTATGGGAGTCTACACCACCGTTCATGCAGTTGCGGACTATATATGTGTGGCTTTCTAGACTGTGCCAGGAATAGACATGTCCATTCTTGGCGCTCTTTCCTTGCGGACACCATGGGAAAAAACTGCAGCTGGAGTCTGCTCCTGATTGAGCTCCATTCATTTGGGGTTGACCGTGAGCGGCTGTCCGGCACTGAAATTGAAAAATGAGGCAGATACTGTGACGCCATATAAACGTAGCCTTGAAGGAACACTTCAGGAAAAACTGATACTGTGTTATCCCAAGTGCAGGGCCAGAGGGGGCGGAGCATGACACATATAATCCAAAAAATACCAGAGAGAAAAGACATGTGCTGCCCCTTGAAGGTCATCTCTAGCTTTAAGACATCGCAGTGGTTTTTCTGGGGTTTCTTTACATTTCCGATGGTCCCCACTTACATATAGTGTGCAGTGTGATACAGCTGTACATAACCGTGCGCTCTATAGCTGCACCTACTGCAGCTGGGATTTACAAAAATAATTTCCATGCGCTCTTTTAGGGAATTCTGGTTTAATAGAGAGGTCTTTTGTTCCAGATCCTCATCTATAGTCCAGACTAGAGAGCAGCCAAGATTGTCTCTTGCTCTGGAGGACCTGTCCTTGTCTACATTACACAGACGATTGATTGAGTTGAGTGGGCACTGTGTAATGCTTCATTTCCCCTATGGTGGTGCTGCAATGAAACTGAACTGCCAGGATTCCCCACAGATCACTGGAGGTTCCAGCAGGGGGACCATTCGAACATGTAGAGATTGTCCAAATTGGCGAACTACTTTAAGGCCAAAGGCGAGCATGTTAAATGCAAGAAACTTGCTACGTGTTGCAGTGCGAGTTCCCGTTCTGACCGCCGCTCCTCTGACAGAATCGCGCAGCATTATAATGCTTTATAGTGCTGTGTGTCCCTGCTAGACCTGTATCTACTGAATTACACTGACGGCAGAGGAGCGGAGGTCAGAATGGAAACTCACACTTCAACACGCAGCGAGTTTCTCACATTGAACGCACTCATCTATGTCTGCCCTGCGGGTGGATTGACACATGGCAGATTTTTTGCAAAAATTTCTGCGACTGTCCCTCTTCTTTTGAATGGGGATTGTGGCCGTCCAGTTTCTGCATCAAAGCATGCTTCATTTGAGTTCACCTTTTAAAGGGATTGTCTGAGTAGTACCGATGACCTATCCTCAGTCACTCCTGCCGATCGGCTGTTCGAGGAGTCTATGGCGCTCCAGTGAGCACCATGGTCTCCGCAGCTTTCAGAGTATGACACCGTCCTTTTATATAGCGGCTGTGCTTGGTATTGCAGCTGAGCCCCATTCACTTGAATTGGACTGAACTGTGCCTAGTCCATGTGACCGAGAGGCTGCGGCACTCATGTAGCACCGCTGCCTCTTCAAGCAGCTGATGGGCATCTCGCCAGGGCACTCCTCCGTGACACATGCCCAAGACTGCATCAGATCGGGTTCACATTGTCATTTCCGCTTTTCGGTTCCATCATAGGAAAATGATGGCGTGCTGGAGCCATCACATGTGGTCCCCGAAGGACCGCTTTGACATTTATTGGGGTCTATTTGGTTCTGTCATGGTTACCGTAAAAATAGGGCTGCATGCAAATGTGACCGAATTTGTGACAGGCTCAGAATGGAGCATCCAATGCAGATGTGAACACAGCCTAAGGTGTCTGTCCTATATATGTTGTCTATATGGTTATGTAACCATTTATATCGTATGTATTCCAGGCTGCAGCATATGCCTCAGAAGATGGTGTTTTGACAGAAGCCATGATTGATGCCCGCGTGGCCGATGCTATCCGGCAGCACCAACAGAAGATGGAATGGCTGAAAGCAGAGGGCAAGGAAGAGGGGAAGGAGCCTGGAAGAAACCCTCTCATTCCTCATTTGGAGGGGACACCTGTATGAAAGGTCTAGGTGGCCACTCAAGGGCCTCAGCTTCGTGACACACGAGATTTGCCTATCACTGCACATAGCCTATATCTGCGAGGACAAAGTGGAGCAATGGCCGCCTCCTAGTCCAGGAGGTTACAGTCCGGCAGAGGCTACAGTTCTTCCATTCAGGAAACCGCCATATCATCTTCACCATTCATTCCCTAATGAACTTGTCTTTATAATTTTTTTACTTGTTTTAGGGTACCCATAATTATTAATGTCTAAAAATGTCCGACGATCATTTTAAACCTGAGTGAAGCTGCTGCAGAAAAGTGATCTCTTGGTGAATGTAGAGAATATGTCATTGTTACATGCGTATATATATAAAGATGATGAACTCGGCTGTCCAGAGTTCTTTATTATTCTGTGTATGTAGTGTGCTGCCCAGTAGGACCTAAAGGCTATGTACACCATCGCGGGCATTTTACTCATTTTGGGCTAAAAATGTATTTTCACTTGATCTTTATTAAAATTATTCAGCCATTCTGTGGGAAAGGGTTAAAGGGGTTTTCTGATATTTTGATACTGATGATCTATCCTCAGGATAGGCCATCAGTATCTGATTGGTGGGAGTCCAACACCCGGGACTCCCGCCGATCAGCTTTTTGAGAAGGCACCAGCACTCCTGTCAGCGCTGAAGTTTTCTCGCAGCTTACCAAGCTGACCGCCGTATATTGTGTAGCGGCTGTGCTTGGTATCGCGCTCAGCCCCATTCACTTCAATGGGGCTTAGCGCAATACCAAGCACAGCCGCTATACAATGTACGGCACTGTTCTTTGTAAGCAGGGAGAAGGCCCGCTAACAGGAGCGCCAGTGACTTCTCCAACAGCTGATCGTCGGGGGTCCCAGGTGTCTGACTCCCACCGATCAGACACTGATGACCTATCCTGAGGATAGATAATCAGTATCAACATTTCCGAAAACCCGTTTAACTGTTTGTCTAGCTGTGTGAATTGTACTTTCGCTTTGTGCCCGTTATGTGATAAACCTTCTCTAAATTACTAAAAGGTCATAAACACTTATTTAAGCCACAGTCTTATCAGTAAGATGAGAATTGAGCTATAATGAGTGTTTAGAAGGTCAGCAATAAGGAGCCGTCAGCTGAGCTGCCTGACGGAACAAGGTAAAAATACAGTGCCTGCTACTAGAGAATCTCAAGGCTGTATAGAAAAAGGGGCTCAAAATTTTTACTAAAGACCAATTGAAAAACGGATTATTTTTTTTAGCTAAAAATAAGTACAGTGCAATAATAATAAAAAAAAGCCCCCAAATGTGTACATAGGGGAGATTCCACATGTTCTAACCATGGCATAATTGGACTGATCACATCTATTGCCCAAACTCTGTAATGTATCTGCTTTTCCAATTCTGTGTCGAAGAGCTGATTTTGCAGTACAAAGCTATGAAGGGGTATACTTCTTATACAGAAGAAGCTCATCCTTACAGACTTGCTTAAATGCAGAATTGTAAACTGCCTCCTCCATCTAATCTCTTCACAGCTTTTGCAGTACAGTGTTTGAACACTTAAAGGGAGTCTGTCAGTAGTTTCGATCATGCTAAACTACTGACAGAACTAGGTAGGGGCTGGGGAGAGCAGGACAAACATAACTTTTGTCGAGCTTTTATCAGTAAGCAGTCTGAATATGAACTTTTTATTATACTAGGTTCTGCTTCTGCAAATGCACTGGAGGCGGAGCTTCACTGTGAAGTGCTCTGGGCATTCAGCTGTTTCACAGCCCCTCCCCTCTGCTGTAAAACATCCAATCAGGAGAGCACTACAGCCATCAATCAGAGGAGGAGTTGTGAATGTACTCAATGCAGAGAGCACTGCACTTGCTCCAAAAGACTATACGCTCCATCTAAGGAGGTAGGGATTCTAGGCTGTCGCACGCTATTGACTGCACTGCACATGTGCTTAGACTAGCAGGTGCTTAGCAGCTGACCTCAAAGGATAGACACGTGCCGTCAAAGGGGACAGGGCTACATGGAGGAAGTCACGTGATTGGCAGATGAAGCGTCATGCCAACTGTGTAGTCTGGATGGTTGTGGTCATGTGACTGGGGGTCAGAAAGGGAAGTTGGAGTCCAAAGTGGAAATACTTTATTATTAGTAAGTGAATTGTTTTAGGGAGACCTAATTATATCACAGGTATATAGTTTGATATAACTGCACAACCCCTTTAAAAAGTATCACTTGGTTATACCCACTGAATCTCAGATTGAAAAGCTCATATCCTTAATCTAAACCAGGGATGCTCAACGTGTGGCCCTCCAGCTGTTGCAATACTACAACTCCCAGCATGCCTAATGGCTGTAGGCTGTCCAGGCATGCTGGGAATTGTAGTTTTGCAACAGCTGGAGGGCTGCAGGCTGGGCATCCCTGATCTAAACTGATCATTTTACCTGCTCCTGTACAACATAGACGGTTCTCGGATGTTCAGTCCTAATTTAAAGGAGACATTAGAAACCAGTGATCAATGTCGTATCATATATATGCAGTGTTACATAAAGTGCAAAGTGAATAAATAAATAATAAAGTGCATATATACATTGTAATGAGGTATAGAACTCAATAAAAACATCAAATCAAGGGGCGGAGACCCGAGAACAAGGAACCCAACAGGTGGATCCAATATGTTGCAGACTGTAGCGCCATTTTTGGCGTCTAGAAAGTCACAGTGCGCATACTCCAGGGGACGGCATGGGTGCGCGGAAACAGGAACAAAACACGCAGTGAGGAACCGCGCATGCGCACCTCAGAACTGTTCCACGCATCGCCATCTTTAATGAGGTTTCTATCAGAATTGCGTGCATGCGCACCGAAACAATGAGATGATGCCGCCATATTGGACTCAGGCGGGCTGCCCAAATGCTAAATACGAGCCGTGATGGAACTCATGTGGCTCCGACAGAACTGCTCACATTACCACCACACATAGGGGAGGACACACCTCCTAAGGGGGATGAAACCTTCCCAAACTCGGCACCCGAGACCAACGTGCACAATGCATATTGAATAAGTGTGCCTGGTGGTATCAGTGTATCACAGTTGAATCAGGGAATCTCCTGACGGGAAGAACAGATGTATGTGCAAGATATTATATTATAACCACACCTGGAATAAAGGCACAGTAACCAATAAAAAAAAACGTAGAAAAAAACATATATGTAGATCCAGCCGCTGGGCACTCTAGTTCCCGCTTCCCATATCTCTAATTCACTGTTCCAGATAACTGAAGAGAAAAGAGAAAAAAAATTACTTTTCCAGACACAATATATCAATATCTGTGTTCAAACTCAACCATTTCACAGGGGTAGGACCAAGCAGAAAAAGTAGAGGAAAAGGGGCAAGCCACCCCTCAAACAGCACTCCATGGATTATACAGGGAGTGCAGAATTATTAGGCAAGTTGTATTTTTGAGGATTAATTTTATTATTGAACAACAACCATGTTCTCAATGAACCCAAAAAACTCATTAATATCAAAGCTGAATATTTTTGGAAGTAGTTTTTAGTTTGTTTTTAGTTTTAGCTATTTTAGGGGGATATCTGTGTGTGCAGGTGACTATTACTGTGCATAATTATTAGGCAACTTAACAAAAAACAAATATATACCCATTTCAATTATTTATTTTTACCAGTGAAACCAATATAACATCTCAACATTCACAAATATACATTTCTGACATTCAAAAACAAATCAGTGACCAATGTAGCCACCTTTCTTTGCAAGGACACTCAAAAGCCTGCCATCCATGGATTCTGTCAGTGTTTTGATCTGTTCACCATCAACATTGCGTGCAGCAGCAACCACAGCCTCCCAGACACTGTTCAGAGAGGTGTACTGTTTTCCCTCCTTGTAAATCTCACATTTGATGATGGACCACAGGTTCTCAATGGGGTTCAGATCAGGTGAACAAGGAGGCCATGTCATTAGATTTTCTTCTTTTATACCCTTTCTTGCCAGCCACGCTGTGGAGTACTTGGACGCGTGTGATGGAGCATTGTCCTGCATGAAAATCATGTTTTTCTTGAAGGATGCAGACTTCTTCCTGTACCACTGCTTGAAGAAGGTGTCTTCCAGAAACTGGCAGTAGGACTGGGAGTTGAGCTTGACTCCATCCTCAACCCGAAAAGGCCCCACAAGCTCATCTTTGATGATACCAGCCCAAACCAGTACTCCACCTCCACCTTGCTGGCGTCTGAGTCGGACTGGAGCTCTCTGCCCTTTACCAATCCAGCCACGGGCCCATCCATCTGGCCCATCAAGACTCACTCTCATTTCATCAGTCCATAAAACCTTAGAAAAATCAGTCTTGAGATATTTCTTGGCCCAGTCTTGACGTTTCAGCTTGTGTGTCTTGTTCAGTGGTGGTCGTCTTTCAGCCTTTCTTACCTTGGCCATGTCTCTGAGTATTGCACACCTTGTGCTTTTGGGCACTCCAGTGATGTTGCAGCTCTGAAATATGGCCAAACTGGTGGCAAGTGGCATCTTGGCAGCTGCACGCTTGACTTTTCTCAGTTCATGGGCAGTTATTTTGCGCCTTGGTTTTTCCACACGCTTCTTGCGACCCTGTTGACTATTTTGAATGAAACGCTTGATTGTTCGATGATCACGCTTCAGAAGCTTTGCAATTTTAAGAGTGCTGCATCCCTCTGCAAGATATCTCACTATTTTTGATTTTTCTGAGCCTGTCAAGTCCTTCTTTTGACCCATTTTGCCAAAGGAAAGGAAGTTGCCTATTAATTATGCACACCTAATATAGGGTGTTGATGTCATTAGACCACACCCCTTCTCATTACAGAGATGCACATCACCTAATATGCTTAATTGGTAGTAGGCTTTCGAGCCTATACAGCTTGGAGTAAGACAACATGCATAAAGAGGATGATGTGGTCAAAATACTCATTTGCCTAATAATTCTGCACGCAGTGTATTCAATGTTCTCCAACGTACAAAAGTTTGCAAGGGCATATCAAAACATAAATAACAAAATTAGAATCGCAAGTAGGATAGTGTTGAATCGGAAAAGACACCCCCCTTTTCCGATTCAACACTATCTTATTTGCAATTCTAATTTTGTTATTTATGTTTTGACATGCCCTTGCAAACTTTTGTACGTTGGAGGGACGTCCACTGACCTCAAAACCCGTCTTAACAACCATCGCTACACGATCCGCAAAAAGCGGTCTGATTTACCAGTACCGAAACATTTCCTGGATCTGGAGCACAGTGAACGTGATCTGAAATGTTGGATCATGGATCATGTCCCCTTACCCAGGAGAGGCGGCAATAGATTAACGTTGTTGAAAAAAAGAGAAATGTATTGGATACACACACTCAATTGTCTCAAACCCTTTGGCCTCAACATTGAATATAATCCATGGAGTGTTGTTTGAGGGATGGCTTGCCCCTTTTCCTCTACTTTTTCTGCTCGGTCCTACCCCTGTGAAATGGTTGAGTTTGAACACAGATATTGATATATTATGTCTGGAAAAGTAATTTTTTTCTCTTCAGTTATCTGGAACAGGGAATTGGAGATATAGGAAACGGGAACTAGCGTGCCCAGCGGCTGGATCTACAAATATGTTTTTTTCTATGGTTTTTTATTGGTTACTGTGCCTTTATTCCAGGTGTGGTTATAATATAATATCTTGCACATACATCTGTTCTTCCCGTCAGGAGATTCCCTGATTCAACTGTGATACACTGATACCACCAGGCACACTTATTCAATATGCATTGTGCATGTTGGTCTCAGGTGCCGAGTTTGGGAAGGTTTCATCCCCCTTAGGAGGTGTGTCCTCCCCTATGTGTGGTGGTAACGTGAGCAGTTCTGTCGGAGCCACATGAGTTCCATCACGGCTCGTATTTAGCATTTGGGCAGCCCGCCTGAGTCCAATATGGCGGCATCATCTCATTGTTTCTGTGCGCATGCACACAATTCTATCCGATAGAAACCTCATTAAAGATGGCGATGCGTGGAACAGTTCTGAGGTGCGCATGCGCGGTTCCTCACTGCGTGTTGCTTCCTGTTTCCGCGTACCCATGCCGTCCCCTGGAGTATGCGCACTGTGACTTTCTAGACGCCGAAAATGGCGCTACAGTCTGCAACATATTGGATCCTGTTGGGTATGCCTATAGGTTCCTTGTTCTCGGGTCTCCGCCCCTTGATTTGATTTTTTTTGATGTTTTTATTGAGTTCTATACCTCATTACAATGTATATATGCACTTTATTATTTATTTGTTTATTCACTTTGCACTTCATGTAACACTGCATATATATGATACGACATTGATCACTGGTTTCTAATGAAATACACTGCGTGCAGAATTATTAGGCAAATGAGTATTTTGACCACATCATCCTCTTTATGCATGTTGTCTTACTCCAAGCTGTATAGGCTCGAAAGCCTACTACCAATTAAGCATATTAGGTGATGTGCATCTCTGTAATGAGAAGGGGTGTGGTCTAATGACATCAACACCCTATATTAGGTGTGCATAATTATTAGGCAACTTCCTTTCCTTTGGCAAAATGGGTCAAAAGAAGGACTTGACAGGCTCAGAAAAGTCAAAAATAGTGAGATATCTTGCAGAGGGATGCAGCACTCTTAAAATTGCAAAGCTTCTGAAGCGTGATCATCGAACAATCAAGCGTTTCATTCAAAATAGTCAACAGGGTCGCAAGAAGCGTGTGGAAAAACCAAGGCGCAAAATAACTGCCCATGAACTGAGAAAAGTCAAGCGTGCAGCTGCCAAGATGCCACTTGCCACCAGTTTGGCCATATTTCAGAGCTGCAACATCACTGGAGTGCCCAAAAGCACAAGGTGTGCAATACTCAGAGACATGGCCAAGGTAAGAAAGGCTGAAAGACGACCACCACTGAACAAGACACACAAGCTGAAACGTCAAGACTGGGCCAAGAAATATCTCAAGACTGATTTTTCTAAGGTTTTATGGACTGATGAAATGAGAGTGAGTCTTGATGGGCCAGATGGATGGGCCCGTGGCTGGATTGGTAAAGGGCAGAGAGCTCCAGTCCGACTCAGACGCCAGCAAGGTGGAGGTGGAGTACTGGTTTGGGCTGGTATCATCAAAGATGAGCTTGTGGGGCCTTTTCGGGTTGAGGATGGAGTCAAGCTCAACTCCCAGTCCTACTGCCAGTTTCTGGAAGACACCTTCTTCAAGCAGTGGTACAGGAAGAAGTCTGCATCCTTCAAGAAAAACATGATTTTCATGCAGGACAATGCTCCATCACACGCGTCCAAGTACTCCACAGCGTGGCTGGCAAGAAAGGGTATAAAAGAAGAAAATCTAATGACATGGCCTCCTTGTTCACCTGATCTGAACCTCATTGAGAACCTGTGGTCCATCATCAAATGTGAGATTTACAAGGAGGGAAAACAGTACACCTCTCTGAACAGTGTCTGGGAGGCTGTGGTTGCTGCGGCACGCAATGTTGATGGTGAACAGATCAAAACACTGACAGAATCCATGAATGGCAGGCTTTTGAGTGTCCTTGCAAAGAAAGGTGGCTATATTGGTCACTGATTTGTTTTTGTTTTGTTTTTGAATGTCAGAAATGTATATTTGTGAATGTTGAGATGTTATATTGGTTTCACTGGTAAAAATAAATAATTGAAATGGGTATATATTTGTTTTTTGTTAAGTTGCCTAATAATTATGCACAGTAATAGTCACCTGCACACACAGATATCCCCCTAAAATAGCTAAAACTAAAAACAAACTAAAAACTACTTCCAAAAATATTCAGCTTTGATATTAATGAGTTTTTTGGGTTCATTGAGAACATGGTTGTTGTTCAATAATAAAATTAATCCTCAAAAATACAACTTGCCTAATAATTCTGCACTCCCTGTATAGTATTTTTATTTGTATATTGATCAATTATGAATTGTACACAGCTTTTTGGCATCATGTTCACTGATTAGATGAATTGTTTGGCTTATATATTGGTCACTTGCACTTGTGTTCAATGCTTGAGAAAGGCTCTATTGTTGAGCCGAAGCGTTGTTTCCTTTTTGCCACATGGGTGAATAAATCTTTGGTTTTTTACCTGGAGTGCTGTCCGATTATTTATAATCGCACACACTGCATAGACAAAAATATTGGGACACCTACATATTATACCCACAGGATCTTTTATGGCATACCATTCATTCTATATCCATAGGCAGTATTATGGAGTTGGCCTCCCCTTTGCCGATAAAACCTCTTCCACTTTCTACCAGACACCGATGTTGGATGAGAGGGTCTGCAGTTCATCCCAAAGGTGTTTGATAGAGTTGAGGTCAGGACTCTGTGCAGCCAGTCAAGTTCTTCCTCACCAGACTCTTTATGGACCTAGCTTTGTGCTCTGGGGCACAGCCATGCTGGAACAGAAAAGGGTCTTCCCCAAACTGTTCACACAAAGTTGGAAGCATACAATTGTCCAAAATTTCTTGGCATACTGTTTCCCTTCACTGGAACTAAGGGGCCGAGGCCAACCCCTGAAAATCAACCTCCTCAGCATTATCCCTACACCACCAAACCTTACAGTTGGCACAGTGCAGGCAGGTAACGTTCTGACATTCACCAAATCCAGACTCTTCCGTCAAATTGCCAGATAGAGAAGTGTGATTCATCAGAACACGTTTCCACTGCTCCAGAATCCAGTGGTCACTTGCTTTACACCACGCCACCCAAGGCTTGGCATTGTGCTTGCTGATGTAAGGCTTGCATGCAGCTGCTGGGCAATGGAAACTCATGCCCCCAGTTCACAGGGAGGTTTGGATTCTGCAGTTATTCAGGCACCAGAGCATTGGTGACTTTTATGCACTATGGAGGAGATTTATGAAAACGTGTATAGTAGAACTGGCTTAGTTTTCCCATAGCAACCAATCAGATTCCACCTTTCATTTTCCAAAGGAGTTTTGAAAAATGAAAGGCATAATCTGATTGGTTGGTTGGGGTCCTGAGCAGAGGGGACAGCCCCTTGGTGCTCCAGAAGGTTGAGTTTGAATGAATTAGATTCAGTTAGCCCATCATGGGAGTCTACTGTATGTTCTTCCCTCCTACCTCTGCACCAGTGATGTTCAACCCCTGAAGGAAGGGATATTCTGCAGATGTCTACATGAATAGGATGCTTATTACTTTGTGTGTATGATGCAGAAAGAACATCTGCCAGATCATGGTAAAACTGTGCAGCAATTGACTCAATTTCTCTTTATTGTTTATCACGCTATTCCCTGACTTAGATTTTTCTGAGATCATGAAGCTTCCTATGTCAAAGACCAACAGACATGAAAATGTTTTAGATTAAAAAAAGATTGTTCCCTAAAATACACATTCACATATTCTACCCGGACCCTAAAAATGCATTTCTCTCTGGAGGACCCAACATTTGAGTGCAGCTCATTGATCTCAGCCAGAACTGTGTAATGCTTCATTTGTCCTGCGGTGGTGTTGCAGATAAATTAAACACTTCCTGCCAGGACCCCCACAGATCACAGTTGATTGCTCGGGGGGGTTGGGAGGGTATTGGCAGCAGCAGGACAACCCGTGTTCAAGTTATCATTAGGAGACCCTTCTAACAGTAAGTGATTGTCCAACGAGAAGAACCCCTCCTCTATTTCTCCATTATATCCTGGATTCTGGAAGAGAGTGCCAACTTTTACTGTTTGCACTCGTGATGTCACCGAGCTGTTCTAAGAGGATCCTGAATGGCAATTGTCAATATGCAGCAATACCAGACTGAGAAAGTAGTTGAAAGTAGTAGATTGCCTGGGATAGCAGGGCCACAACCCCTATGCCAACTTCAGTGGCAGACACTTAAGTTGTCACCAAGCTTTCTCAGAAAAAGCTTTTTAACCACATGAAGGAATAATTTTTATTTGCTTAGTATATTTAAATTTACCTTAAAATTCACTTATGGCTTGTGTCATCTTATGTCCTTAGTGATTTCTATTACTCATGCCTGTATGTATACTGGATTTTCTCAGTCGATTGCAGGAAACTCATGACTGTAATTCCCCCTCCCCCACGCACTGCCCAAATACTCATCCGCATTCAGACAGCGCTGCCAAATGAAGACAAATCTCTTTATTAACACCGGTATCGGCCCTGGATTCCTGGCCTTCAAGACACATTGCTCATCTAACCCCTACACAAGTCTTTCTGGCATCTTATTTCATGCCCCAGTGGCTGGTGAGCGGCAGATCAAGTTGGTTAGGGTGACAACTAAATGAATCCGGCTCTTATTTTCAGAAAACCTTGCCAACAATTTCACTTTTCTTTTTTTTTGTAGCGTCATAACAGGCGACTTTAAGGAGATGTGTACCACCACCAGAGAGCATTAGGGTATATGTACAGTATATGCCTGCCCTCCCCCTCCTGCCTTATAGTGTTGAGGTTACATATGTGCATTTATTTCATTTTTTAAATGATTTGTGTTGTTTGGCCTCCTGCACACGACCATGTAAATTTCCAGTGTATGGATGTGTAATTACCCATAAATGTCTCTAGGCCTATACGGCACTATCTTATGCCTCCTTCATATGGAGTGAACATCCCACACTCCATTAGACACCATATGACAGACATATAAGCACTTTGTGCCGCCATACAGACTTGTACCCATTGACTGGAGTCCTAATATGGCCAACTTGAGGCTGAGAATTATCGCTTTGCAAGAAAGCATGTATACGTGTAGGAAACGGACAGAGAGGCTGCTGGGCCTGGTCTGAGAGAGCTATCTTGACTGGCCCCAGGAGTCAGGGTTGCTGGGGGGTGCCCCGTTAAAATTTGCTGTGAGGCTCAGTCAGTTCTAGTGACGCCACTAACATCAGCACAAAGCTCTCCAACCCTAACCATTTGCTGAAATATGTCCGCCTAGAGTTCAGATGTAACACACAAAATGGGGTGACAAGCGACAGTTTTCAAATTAAGTGGCCACATAATTTTGCTGGGAAACCGCAAAATCACGCAGCCAAAACAATTGGCGGCATGGTTATTGGTGCCCTGTGTGGCTTTACTACCGAGCAGGGGCGTAGCTAGAAATGCATGGGCCCCATAGCAAAAATAATTTTATGCCCCCCCCCCCCCAGTGCCATCCACAGATCCCCCTCCCCTAAACAGTGCCATCCACAGATCCCCCTCCCCTAAACAGTGCCATTCACAGATCCCCCTCCCCTAAATAGTGCCATCCACAGATCCCTCTCCCCTAAACAGTACCATCCACAGATCCCCCTCCCCTAAACAGTGCCATCCACAGATCTCCCTCCCCTAAATAGTGCCATCCACAGATCTCCCTCCCCTAAATAGTGCCATCCACAGATCCCTCTCCCCTAAACAGTGCCATCCACAGATCCCCCTCCCCTAAACACTGCCATCCACAGATCCCCCTCCCCTAAATAGTGCCATCCACAGATCCCTCTCCCCTAAACAGTGCCATCCACAGATCCCCCTCCCCTAAATAGTGCCATCCACAGATCCCTCTCCCCTAAACAGTGCCATCCACAGATCCCCCTCCCCTAAATAGTGCCATCCACAGATCTCCCTCCCCTAAACAGTGCCATCCACAGATCCCTCTCCCCTAAACAGTGCCATCCACAGATCCCCCTCCCCTAAACAGTGCCATCCACAGATCCCCCTCCCCTAAACAGTGCCATCCACAGATCCCCCTCCCCTAAACAGTGCCATCCACAGATCCCCCTCCCCTAAACAGTGCCATCCACAGATCCCCCAGCCCCCTCCCCTAAATAGTGCCATCCACAGATCCCCTCCCCTAAATAGTGCCATCCACAGATCCCTCTCCCCTAAACAGTGCCATCCACAGATCCCCCTCCCCTAAATAGTGCCATCCACAGATCCCTCTCCCCTAAACAGTGCCATCCACAGATCCACCTCCCCTAAACAGTGCCATCCACAGATCCCCCTCCCCATAATAGTGCCATCCACAGATCTCCCTCCTCTAAATAGTGCCATCCACAGATCCCTCTCCCCTAAACAGTGCCATCCACAGATCCCCCTCCCCTAAACAGTGCCATCCATAGACCCCCCCTCCCCTAAACAGTGCCATCCACAGATCCCCCTCCCCTAAACAGTGCCATCCACAGATCCCCCGGCCCCCTCCCCTAAATAGTGCCATCCACAGATGCCTCTCCCCTAAACAGTGCCATCCACAGATCCCTCTCCCCTAAATAGTGCAATCCACAGATCCCCCTCCCCTAAACAGTGCCATCCACAGATCCCTCTCCCCTAAACAGTGCCATCCACAGATCCCCCTCCCCTAAACAGTGCCATCCACAGATCCCCCTCCCCTAAACAGTGCCATCCACAGATCCCCCTCCCCTAAACAGTGCCATCCACAGATCCCCCTCCCCTAAATAGTGCCATCCACAGATCCCCCTCCCCTAAATAGTGCCATCCACAGATCCCTCTCCCCTAAACAGTGCCATCCACAGATCCCCCTCCCCTAAATAGTGCCATCCACAGATCTCTCTCCCCTAAACAGTGCCATCCACAGATCCCCCTCCCCTAAATAGTGCCATCCACAGATCCCTCTCCCCTAAACAGTGCCATCCACAGATCCCCCTCCCCTAAACAGTGCCATCCACAGATCCCCCTCCCCTAAATAGTGTCATCCACAGATCTCCCTCCCCTAAATAGTGCCATCCACAGATCCCTCTCCCCTAAACAGTGCCATCCACAGATCCCCCTCCCCTAAACAGTGCCATCCACAGACCCCCCTCCCCTAAACAGTGCCATCCACAGATCCCCCTCCCCTAAATAGTGCCATCCACAGATGCCTCTCCCCTAAACAGTGCCATCCACAGATCCCCCTCCTCTAAATAGTGCCATCCACAGATCCCCCTCCCCTAAACAGTGCCATCCACAGATCCCTCTCCCCTAAACAGTGCCATCCACAGATCCCCCTCCCCTAAACAGTGCCATCCACAGATCCCCCTCCCCTAAACAGTGCCATCCACAGATCCCCCTCCCCTAAACAGTGCCATCCACAGATCCCCCTCCCCTAAATAGTGCCATCCACAGATCCCCCTCCCCTAAATAGTGCCATCCACAGATCCCTCTCCCCTAAACAGTGCCATCCACAGATCCCCCTCCCCTAAACAGTGCCATCCACAGATCCCCCTCCCCTAAATAGTGCCATCCACAGATCCCTCTCCCCTAAACAGTGCCATCAACAGATCCCCCTCCCCTAAATAGTGCCATCCACAGATCCCTCTCCCCTAAACAGTGCCATCCACAGATCCCCCTCCCCTAAACAGTGCCATCCACAGATCCCCCTCCCCTAAATAGTGTCATCCACAGATCTCCCTCCCCTAAATAGTGCCATCCACAGATCCCTCTCCCCTAAACAGTGCCATCCACAGATCCCCCTCCCCTAAACAGTGCCATCCACAGATCCCCCTCCCCTAAACAGTGCCATCCACAGATCCCCCTCCCCTAAACAGTGCCATCCACAGATCCCCCGGCCCCCTCCCCTAAATAGTGCCATCCACAGATGCCTCTCCCCTAAACAGTGCCATCCACAGATCCCCCTCCCCTAAATAGTGCCATCCACAGATCCCCCTCCCCTAAACAGTGCCATCCACAAATACCTCTCCCCTAAACAGTGCCATCCACAGATCCCCCTCCCCTAAACAGTGCCATCCACAGATCCCCCTCCCCTAAACAGTGCCATCCACAGATCCCCCTCCCCTGAATAGTGCCATCCACAGATCCCCCTCCCCTAAATAGTGCCATCCACAGATCCCTCTCCCCTAAACAGTGCCATCCACAGATTCCCCCTCCCCTAAACAGTGCCATCCACAGATCCCCCTCCCCTAAATAGTGCCATCCACAGATCCCCCTCCCCTAAACAGTGCCATCCACAGATTCCCCTCCCCTAAACAGTGCCATCCACAGATCCCCCTCCCCTAAACAGTGCCATCCACAGATCCCCCTCCCCTAAACAGTGCCATCCACAGATCTCCCTCCCCTAAATAGTGCCATCCACAGATCCCCCTCCCCTAAACAGTGCGATCCACAGATCCCCCTCCCCGACCCTCACAGGAGCACATTTATAAACTAATTAGTAACTTGAACTTTAATCATTGACATTGCTGAATGCTGATCTCTTTACTTGCATTGGATACCTTACTCTGTCTTAGCTCTGGTAACGGTACAGCAGGCAGTGCGGGCGGCGCTCACTCACTGAGGAGGAGCAGGCGCGTGACGTCAGTGAGTGAGCGCCGCCCGCACTGCCTGCTGTACCGTTACCAGAGCTAAGACAGAGTAAGGTATCCAATGCAAGTAAAGAGATCAGCATTCAGCAATGTCAATGATTAAAGTTCAAGTTACTAATTAGTTTATAAATGTGCTCCTGTGAGCGGCGTGGCCCTGTATATTCTAACCCCCAGGTAAGCGTGCCTGTCACCATGGGAACGCCTGGGGGTTAGAATATACCATCGGATTTGAGTTTTCACGCTCTCACTGAGAGCGTGAAAACTCAGAAACGATGGTATATTCTAACCTCCAGGCAAGCGTCCCCGTCACCATGTGAACGCCTGGGGGTTAGAATATGATCGGATCTTCCTTACTCAGTGGCCTGGCTGGAGCCTCCCCAGCCTCTGTGTCGGCCCGGCCCTGCGTGCACCCTGCTCCAGTCCAGTCCTGACTCCTCCCCAGCCAAGCCTGATCCGCAGACTGCCCGCACCCCGCCCACTACACTAGTGTAGTGGGCGGGCGGTCCGCGGCTCGGGCCTGGCTGCCTGTTTGTAGTGTGTGTGTGTAAAAAATAAATAAAAAAATCAACAGAAGGCGGCCCGGACGGGACCCCAGTGGCGTAGGGCCCCATAGCCACTGCTATGGTTGCTATGGCGATCCCTACGCCACTGCTACCGAGGATTGTCTAGAATAGATTCACCTGTAGCGGTAAGAAGCATGAGGGTATGGCTACATATGGTGGCCACCATGCGGCTGGGAAATATTCGGCAGTATTTTTTTTCTTTCTTAGCTTTGGCCATGTGGTAACCTACAAAACTGTGCATCAATTAGCCATGAACATAATACAAAATCTGCTTCTAATACGCTAGTAGAATACCGCCGTGGCTGCACAGTTTGCCACTCATCATAGCTGCCACATGTGGCTGCACTCTATTGTATGTAAACACAATTGTGGTCATTTACAAACATTTTTATGTCAGTTTTTGGTGTAAAAATTGTTGCAAGACATCTTTTTGCTACTTTTTTAACGTCCGTGTGTTGTTGCGCAGTGCTCACCACTTGGGATTGGCGAGGGCATGCAAGGGGCCAGGACATCAGCCCTGGAAAATTATACTAACGTTAACTCCTGGAAACAGATAAATGCTGGAGTAAAACTACTCCAGTCAGGAGCTGTAGTAGTATTTACTCCTGGCGCATGGACTGTCGGCGCACACCTTGTCATAAATGAGGTAAATCCTTCGGCCGAACAGAGGGGAAACAAAGAACGGTGTAAAAAGACAGGTTTTTTTAAGTGACCCCCAATCTTTCCCATTCCCTAGCAACAATCTTTTCAGTGGTGTGGCTATACAAAGTATACTAGAATGTTTCAGAATTTTTTACTATGCAATTACTGAGCTTTATTCAGAATAAAACGTAAAAACTTGTTCAGTGTGGAGACAGTTATAGTATGACCATCCACCATGCCACCCTCCTGACTGGCACTGGCTCTTTCGTTCCACTTTGTAGAAATTGAGTTATGTGCATAGTGGTTATTCTTTCCCCTTACCTAATTTCGGTCTCCACCCTTGTATTGTAGTGGGGCTAGACAACATCTCTACGCTTGAAAATATACAATGGGCTCCTTAACCTCTTCAAGACATAGTCAATTTCAAAGGGGTTTTCCGAGACTTAAATACTGATGACCTATCCTCTGGATAGGTCATCAGTAGGTTTGAGCGAATCGGGTTCGGATCAACCTACTTTCCGATGTTTCAGCAAATATCGTGAGACTTTGTCTCGCCTCTATCACGTGTCAATTAGTTTATTCGCATAAATTACTGTATCAAAATACTAAGCCGAACTCGGATTTGTGCCTCATTAACGAAGCAGAGTTCAGCTTCGTATTTTGATACAGTAATTTAGGCGAATAAACTAACTGACGTGATAGAGGCGAGACGAAGTAAGTCACCGTGATATTTGCCTTAACCCTCAGTATGCCGTGGAAGGAGGGAGTGTGGAAGGAGGGAGCTCCCCACGTCCCTGTCCCCATCGGGTCCCTGTGCTGCTGTGACGGGGACCCGATGGCTGGGATGGCAGCCCGATGCCTTCCGTAGGCATCCTGGCTGCCTTCCCTGTTAGCCTGGGAGATACAGCCCCCTGGATCTCACAGGCAGGAAGCTGTAAGTGTATTACAGTAATACACTTACAGCCAATGCATTACAATACAGATGTATTGTAATGCATTGGAGAGGGGATCAGACCCCCAAAAGTTGGGGGGGGGGGGAGTAAAAATAAATAAAAATAAAATAAAGTTTTGCATAATAAAAAAAAAAGCATTCTTTTCCCATAATTAAGTAATAAAAAATGTTTAAAAAATATTTAAAAAAAAGAAAAGTTGACAAATTAGGCTGTGTTCACACGGGCGAGATTTCCGCGCGGGTGCAATGCGGTAGGTGAACGTATTGCACCCGCACTGAATCCCGACCCATTCATTTCTATGGGGCTGTTCAGATGAGCAGTGATTTTCACGCATCACTTGTGCGTTGCGTGAAAATCGCAGCATGCTCTATATTCTGCGTTTTTCACGCAACGCAGGCCCCATAGAAGTGAATGGGGTTGCGTGAAAATCGCAAGCATCCGCAAGCAAGTGCGGATTCGGTGCGATTTTCACGCACGGTTGCTAGGAGACGATCGGGATGGAAACCCGATCATTATTATTTTCCCTTATAACATGGTTATAAGGGAAAATAATAGCATTCTGAATACAGAATGCATAGTAAAACAGCGCTGGAGGGGTTAAAAAAATGTTATAATAATTTAACTCACCTTAGTCCACTTGATCGCGCAGACCAGCATCTCGTTCTGTCTCCTTTGCTGAACAGGACCTGGGGTGAGCATTCATTACATGAACAGGACCTTTGGTGACGTCACTCTGGTCATCACATGATCCATCACATGATCTTTTACCATGGTGATAGATCATGTGATGACCGGAGTGACGTCACCAAAGGTCCTGTTCATGTAATGAATGCTCACCACAGGTCCTGTTCAGCAAAGGAGACAGAAGGAGATGCCGGTCTGCGCGATCAAGTGGACTAAGGTGAGTTAAATTATTATTTTTATTTTTTTTACCCCTCCAGCGCTGTTTTACTATGCATTCTGTATTCAGAATGCTATTATTTTCCCTTATAACCATGTTATAAGGGAAAATAATTCAATCTACAGAACACCGATCTCAAGCCCGAACTTCTGTGAAGAAGTTCGGGTTTGGGTACCAAACATGCGCGATTTTTCTCACGCGAGTGCAAAACGCATTACAATGTTTTGCACTCGCGTGGAAAAATCGCTGGGTGTTCCCGTAACGCACCCGCACATTCTCCCGCAACGCCCGTGTGAACCCAGCCTTAGGTATCAACCGGCTCTATAAAAATATCACATCATCCACCCCGTCAGGTGAACGCTGTAAAAAAAAAACACGGTACCAAAACATCCATTTTTTGGTCACCTTCCCTCGCAAAAAAGTGTAATACCAAGCGATCAAAAAGTCAAATCAAACCGTCATCTCATCCCGCAAAAAATGAGACCCTACATAAGACAATCAATAAATAAAAAAAAATAGCTCTAAAAAAATGGCAACACAAAAACATTATATTTTTCTTTTGAAAAATGCTTTTACTGAGTAAAACTTAACAAAATAAAAAAAATAGACACATTAGGTATCGCCCCGTCCGTAACAATCTGCTCTATAAAAATATCACATGTGCATGAGGCCTAAGACAAACACTCAAAAAAGGAAAAAAATATGGCTCTCAGAAAATGGCAACAACAAAAGATATGTTTCTTGTCAAAAATGCTTTTACTGTGTAAAACTTAACGAAAATAAAAATAATAGGCATATTAGGTATCACCCGTGTCTGAAACAACCTGCTCTATAAAAATATCACATGACCTACCCAGTCAGGTGAACGCTGAAAAAATAAATAAATAAAAACTGTGCCAGAACAGTCATTTTTTGTCACCTCGCCTTACAAAATGCGCAATATCGAGTGATCAAAAAGTCTTATGTAACCCAAAATGGTTCCAATAAAAGCGTCACCTCATTCCACAAAAAATGCAATTTGCAAACCACAAAAATGGCTACAGCCATGTGCATGAGCCCTAAAAAACATATTTCTGATCCGTGTCTGTTCCGCATTTTTAGCATATCGCATATGGACCCTTTTATTTCTATGGGTCCGCAAAATAATGGATATCATCCATGTGCTGGCCACATCTGTGTTACACACAAGAATATACATTTTTATAGCAGGTCCCACGAAAAATAGCAGGATGCACACGGACCGTATCCATATTTTGAGGACCGTGTGCAGGAGGCCTGAACGTCATTAACAATCAGCTCTTTTAGATACAGGTAGCATGGTGCAAACGCTCATGACATTCTTCACCCACTTGGGGGCAGAGGAAGTGGCAGGGGATATCTAGCCACATGTCTGTGGAGTGGACTATATTGCTATCAGGGATGCACCTAGCCTTTCTGCTGCCTGTGATCGCTTCACCTGGCCTCATTGGTGGTGCACCCCTGATTGCTATGTCCAATTAACACAGTGATGACTGAATTTCTAGAATTATGAATACAGTCAAATCATATTTTACACATATTTAGCGTGCCGTTTTTTCCGGATCCGTTGTTCCGTTTTTTGTTTCCGTTGTGTTTCCGTTTCGGTTCCGTTTTTCCATATGGCATATACAGTATACAGTAATTACATAGAAAAAATTGGGCTGGGCATAACATTTTCAATAGATGGTTCCGCAAAAAAAGGAACGGATACGGAAGACATATGGATGCATTTCCGTATGTGTTCCATTTTTTTTGCCGACCCATTGACTTGAATGGAGCCACGGAACGTGATTTGCGGGCAATAATAGGACATGTTCTATCTTTCAACGGAAAAACGGAAATACGGAAACAGAATGCATACGGAGTACATTCCGTTTTTTTTTGCAGAACCATTGAAATGAATGGTTCCATATACGAACCGTATACGGAACACAAAAAACGGCCCATAAACGGGGAAAAAAACGGTTGTGTGAAAGAGGCCATAAGCTGATAGTTCTATGTTCTCTACAGAACTCTATGACATCTAAATTGAATCTGCTTCTTAGGCCTCTTTCACACTACCGTTTTTTTTTTTCGTTTTGCGGGCCGTTTTTTTGCGTTCCATATACGGTCTGTATACGTAACCATTCATTTCAATGGTTCCGGGGGAAAAAACGGAATGTACTCCGTATGCATTCCGTTTCCGTTTTTCCATTTTTCCGTTCCGTTGTCCTATTATTGCCCGCAAATCATGTTCCGTGGCTCCATTCAAGTCAATGGGTCCGCAAAAAAAACGGAACACATACAGAAATGCATCCATAAGTCTTCCGTATCCGTTCCGTTTTTGCGGAACCATCTATTGAAAATGTTATGACCAGACCAATTTTTTCTATGTAATTACTGTATATGCCATACGGAAAAACGGACCGCAAAACACTGAAATAGCCATACGGTAGTGTGAAAGAGGCCTTAAAGGGAACCTGTCACCGGGATTTTGTGTATAGGGCTGAGGACATGGGTTGCTAGATGGCCGCTAGCACATCCACAATACCCAGTCCCCATACCTCTGTGTGCTTTTATTGTGTAAAAAAAACCGATTTGATACATATGCAAATTAACCTGTGATGAGTCGTCTACGTGAGATGAGTCAGGGACAGGACTCATCTCAGGTTAATTTGCATATGTATCAAATCGTTTTTTTTTTTACACAATAAAAGCACACAGAGCTATGGGGACTGGGTATTGCGGATGTGCTAGCGGCCATCTAGCAACCCATGTTCTCAGCTCTATACACAAAATCCCGGTGACAGGTTCCTTTAAAGGGCTGTGCAGCATTAGAAAAACAGCGCCACACCTGTCCACAGGTCATATGTGGTATTGCAGCTCAGCCACCAATGGAACTAAGCTGCAATACCAGACACAACCCATGGACAGGAGTGGCGCTGATTCTAGAAGAAAGCAGCCTTGTTTTTATGATCCTGCACAGACCCCTCCAATCTGTTTCACTCCAGCTGCTGTGAGACTACAACTCCCAGCATGCCCTGATAGGTATACAGCCACAATTTGAAGACCACTGATGTAATGATTGTCTAGATAAAGTGAAAGTGTGGTAAAGTGTCCCATGAACCTTTATATTTTCCTCTTTTAATTTAGTAAACCACAAGTAACAATAAAACCACAGACATCCAAAGAGCAAAAACCTCTTTTTATTACGGTCACATTTCCACGTGGTTTTGTTTGAACAATAGTTTGTTTCGGGCAAGTTCTTACAGCATTGAGGTTATTCCTATCACACGTCTTCCTGCGCCCACGTCCTTTCCACATGTGGGGCGCCGCTGGATTCAGAAGAGAAGGACAGACATGGTCATCAGTAACTTTAGAGGGACAATAAAGTTCAATGAACAAGAAGAGTCACGCTTTCCATTCCTGCCGTAAAACGATGCGTTCTTCCGCCATTTGTAAAGTGCTGTTCTGGGAAATCCCTGTTCGTGTTGGTTCCCCTTTAACCCTATATTTTTCACATGGGATTAACCAAAATAACAGTTGGGTATAAAAACATGCAGGTTAATCAATGGGACCTTAGCTTCTATTCCTTTCACGTGGACTAACGAGTATCAGGGCCTACTTTACATTAGGGCTGTTTGCACCAGATCATTACATTTATTCACATCCATTTCCCAGTAAAGGGCGTGAAACTGATGGGATTATTGGGACACGGCAACAATAATTTCTTATTTGCCATGAAGGTAATTAATAAAGTCTACTAAATTGATTTAAATGGATTAAAGCAGGGAAGACCAACCTGCGGTCCTCAAGCTGTTGCAAAACTACATCTCCCAACATGCCCTGAGAGCTGTAGACTGTCCTGGTATGCTGGGAGTTGTCGTTTTGCAACAGCTGGAGGACCGCAGGTTGTGCATCCCTGGCTTAAAGGAACACTGCAGGTACAACCAACTGATGCATTGTGTTGTGCCTAGTGCAGGGCCTGAGGGGGCGGAGCATGACACCTTTTCTGTTCTATAAGTCCCAGCATCATGTACCACCTCCTCGGGCCCTGCTCTAGGCATAATATAATATATCACTTTTTCCTTTAAGAGTGAAGTAATTGCTGGATTTTTTGTTAGATCCGTCTCTCTATCCGACATCATTCCTATTTGTTCTAACACGTGGCCTTCAGATCTTCTCAGTGATGCCCTAAAATCGTTCATCCCATTCCAAGATCATCAAAGGTATACATTCTGGGTGGCTCCATCCCTCTTCCTTAGGGCTCATGCACACAAACATATTTTTGTCAGTGTCCGTTCCATTTTTTTTGCGGCGCGTATGCAGAACCAATTATTTCAACGGGGCTGCATAAAAACGGAAATGATCCTGTATCCATGTGTCCCCAAGTCCGTTCCACAAAAAAATAGAACATGCCTTATTCTTGTCCATTTTGCAGACAAGGACAGGCATTGTTAGAATGGACTCCCCCCCCCCCCCCCCCAAAAAAAAAAAACGATGTAACACACACTTCACACAGATGTCCTCAGTTTTTTTTGCGGATCCGTGTTTTGCAGACCACAAAATACATACGGTCTTGTGCATGAGCCCTTAGGCATTTCCTATACATAAAAAAAAAATTAATCACAGAATAGAGTGGCCTTACTGGGAGGAAATGCTTAAACCCCAAATACTGTAGCGTATTTAAACCCGGGGGAGCAGATCCTTCACAAGTGATCCGTTGCTAACGGCAATCCCCAGCAAAAATGCATACAATGGAGGATGCCGGTAGCGGACCACATGTACCACAAAAACATCCTACACAAGATGAAATAATGTGTGGATGAAAATATAAGAGTAAATAGATCACTGCAGATGGTGAACCACACTAATATACAACCATTTGCAGTGATCTATCTCCTATACATAATTCCATGAAACAATGGAGGGGAGTCCAGGCCAAGGGTTATCTCTATAAAGAGGAGTGAGGGATGGGAGGGTATGAACATAAAGGTCCTCCCTTTACCAGCAAGCAGAGGCGCAGCCCCTTCAGGGGGTCTTATTTTTGTTTTCGCTGTGGTGCATAGTAAAAATACTAAATATTACTCGCTAATCCCCTTATGAAAAATTGTCTAGAAGGAAAACTGTCTTTGTTGCCCATAGCAACCAATGGCAATTCAGCTTTCATTTTTTAAGAGTAGAATTGGAAATGAAAGCTGTGCTCTGATTGGTTACTATGGAAAACAGACAGTTTTCCTTTTAGGCCCTGTTCATACTGTGGATTTTACAAAGGCAAAATTTGCCACGTATTTCGCAGCAGAAACCCATTTGTTTTCTATCACGGTTTTTCAATGTGAATGTCATTGACCTACTTCCATTGAATGGAGCTAAGTCGCGAGAAGACACCTACCCCAGTTTCCAGCGATGTCCGTCCAGACATCGCACCAACAAAGGACATGTCCTTTATTGAATCAATCAGAGCTATAAACCACGGCCACATGAACTGCAACAGGCCCTGGCTGTCCATAGCAACCAATCAGATCGATCCTTTCATTTTTCTAAGGAGCTCTCAAAAATGAAAGGTGGAATTTGATTGGTTGCTATGGGCAACTAAGCCAGTTTTTCTGTACACCCGTTTTGATAAATCTCCTTCTCTGTGTGAACAAGGCCTTAGACAGTTTTCATACATCTGCCTATCATGCATTCACGAAAGCTCAGCAGTTGATCCGTACAGGGATGACCAAGAATAGTATGCAAAAACAAAACCATCCATAACTAAAGGAAATCCCTACCCACACTTCTGATCTCCTTCTTCCCAGGATCTCTCATCAGAGGCCATATCGGCTAATTAGAAGTGACATGTAATAGTGTTACATGCATCCCATCCATGGACCACCAACAAGAGTATCTAAACAGTCTTCGGGTATGGGGTGGATTTTTGCTTTAAACGATATATCATAAATGAGGATGATATATATGACTCCCAAACACTATAATGAAGAATATAATACTATAATCATCAGTGAGGGATACTCTATCCGCTGGCTTTTGTACCATTTGTCTCACAGTATTTTCCTTTTAATAAACATAATATCTTATATAAAGTAATAAAAACCTAAAAGTAAATTATTATAATAAAAGTTTTATTCTACAAAGTGCCATTATGCTCATGCCACAGAGCGTTCTCGGTTTTTTTCAAGCTAAAATATAGACATTCAGGTGACCGGTGGTTCTCACGTTCCCTCCAAGATGCCAAACGCAGTAGCAAAACTAAAGAAACATGCTTTGCTTTATTTTGGACAGCCCATGGAATATCTGAGATATGATTACGGGAACTTGTCATCATACTGACGGGCTCCGTCAATGGACTGTGTTTTCATGTAAACACTTGGCCATTTCAGAGAATACATTTCAGGGGGAAATTTATTAAAACTGGTGACAAGAGAAAACTGGCACCTCTCCTATACGCAAATAGGGAGAGACCTGTCAACCAAGCCGAGCCAGGAGAAGCTGGAGGGGAGAGGCCAATGAACCAGCATGGGGAAGAACAATCACAGTAGCGATTGTTTGTCCCCAGCGGGGATAATGGCTGCATGCAAATGTAGTGCTCCCCTCGTCTGACGAGCAGGCAATGATCAGATCAAGAGGGACCAAAAGCTGATATATCTAATGGACAACCAGTGATCGGCTATTGTATCTACCATACCTAGGGTAATATCTAATTCCCACAACTGCTCTATTCCAGGTCACTCCGCCAACTAACTGGAGCAATCCTATTAATAACTTTAATTTAGGAATTAGCTATTTAGGGAAAACTCCATATTCGAGCAACATGAAACTCAACATTAAATGTCCAGTTTCCTTATGTCACACTGATATTGAGTTACATCTCCTGCTTCACTCATGTCTAAGGCTGGCCATACACATCAGATGTCAGCCAAACGCTCATTCAGAGGACAGCTTTCTCTCTCGACCCCCGACTCTCTCGTCTGATCATGCATGCAGAGTCAGACAGGCCCATCAGGGTACCAGAGGATCCTCTACTGGGCCCAGGCACTTATACCATAGTGGGCCCAAAAGGTCCAGGAGAAAAAAAATCCTCTTTGCAGCTGCCTTTAGAACTAATCACTTGCCACTAGGGTCTATTTCTTTGAATCACAACCTATTAGACTTTATTGATTTAAGGGGTTGGGCCCCGAGAATAATTTAATGTGTATGGCCAACTTAAAGGGAACCTGTCACTGGGATTTTGGGTATAGAGCTGAGGACATGGGTTGCTAGATGGCCGCTAGCACAACCGCAATACCCAGTCCCCATAGCTCTGTGTGCTTTTATTGTGTAAAAAAAACGATTTGATACATATGCAAATTAACCTGAGATGAGTCCTGTCCCTGACTCATCTCACATACAGGACTCATCTCAGGTTAATTTGCATATGTATCAAATCGTTGTTTTTTTTACACAATAAAAGCACACAGAGCTATGGGGACTGGGTATTGCGGATGTGCTAGCGGCCATCTAGCAACCCATGTCCTCAGCTCTATACACAAAATCCCGGTGACAGGTTCCCTTTAAAGCTAAAATCAGAATTTTGCCGGTTTCCTGTTTCCAGAGAGAATTATGGGAGACAAGATGACAGTAAGGGCTGTTTCACACGAGCGAGTCCATTGCGGGAATCACGCTCCGTGTGTGAGTGTGATCCTCCGCTCTGGACTTGCAGGAGCGCACGGCATTATCATGATTTATAATGCTATGTGCCTCTGCTTGACCTTTTTTCCACAGAATGCTAGTGACATAAAGCTGTCAGTATGATTCTGTAGAAATAAGGTGAAGCAGAGACACATAGCATTATAAATCATGATAATGCCGTGCGCTCCTGCAAGTCCAGAGCGGAGGATCACACTCACACACGGACAGTGGCGTACCGCAATGGACTCGCTCGTGTGAAACAGCCCTAACAGTCCTCAGGATAGGTCATTAATATCAGATCGCCATGGGTCCAACATCCGGGAATCCTGTCAATCAGCTGTTAGAAGAGATTGGGCCTTCCCTAAGCACCGCTTCCTAGGCCATGTGATGTCACCGCACATTGGTCACATGGCCTACTTGCACTCATCAGAGAGTCGGTGAACACGGCGGCTCCCTGTAACAGCTGATCAGTGGGGGTGCCGGGGACTCAGACCCCCGCCAATCTGGTAATGATGACCGATCCTGGCTTGTGATTTCTGCTGCCGTATCTGACAGCCGAATACGATAGAGGGAGCAATGCTGAACTCTGTGTTATATCGGGTTATATGACAGCCTCCTAAGTACACACTCTGATACAGGGAGATCTGTCAGTCATCCTGTGTGTGGGTGGGGTAACCAGTAGTGTTGGGCGCGAATATTTGAATCGCGAATTTTAATATGAATATCGCCACTTCGAGAAGTTGTAAAGATGTAGAATATAGTGCTATATACTCGTATTCTTGAACATTCTAGATTTTTTTTTTCATCAGTAACCTCCCTTCTTGCTTGTGGGCCAATGAGAAGGCTGCAATGTCTTTGTCTGAGCTTAGCAACATCCCTAGCAACCAATAGGAAAGCTGCCTACCCCTTACTATATAAGAACCTCCCCAGCAGCCATTTTCTGTCGTTTTATGGAGTTCTGAGAGAGAGAGAGAGCAGTGTCATTGCTGTGCTCTGTGCTTTACTGTTGAATTACATTAGATAGTTAGTTAGCTTATATATAATACAGATAGTTATTGGGAGATAGTCAGTGTAGGTTAGATAGTGATATAGTGTAGCTGATTCTAATGCAGATTCCAGTGCAGGGTGTTGGGTAGTGTGATAGGTTCTGCTGTCCATACATACATGCTACAGACAGTGCTGTGATGTCACAAGTTCACAACAATACTTAGTGCACCAATCAGTAATATTTAGTCAGACCTGCTAAAATGTGAAGTTGCACATATTGCACAAAAATATGCGCATCATTAATTTTCGATTTGCGCAATCGCGAATATATTGGAGCACTCTATCTGCATATAAAGCTATTGTGATGTTCTTCTGTGCCAACCATTTTCTCTAGTCTCAGGAAACTTCTAGCAGCTTGAAAAATGTAGCAACAGTCACCCACGCCTCTATTGCACGCGCAATATGCGCATATTACATTGCCGATTTTCGCAATCAAATAAATAATAATATATGACCAATATTGGCCCAAATATTCGCAAAATATTGAAAATTCGAATATTCCCCCAGCCGCTCATCACTAGTAATCAGTACTCTCACTGTTCCTCCTAGGAGTCCTGTTAAGATTTACTCTTTTGTTACTCAAACTATATAAACCAAGCCACTTCTTTGTAACAAATAGTTTTTATGCAGCTGCCACTACAGGAAGCTCACTGCATAGAGATTTATACAGGTCCTATTGAATTCTATTGTGGCAGCATAAAGTCATATTTACTGAGCTCCCTCTAGTGGTGGCTGCAGGCCCATCTTTACAATGGGGTATGGAGCTCACTGGTGGAGATTAATCAGTGTATTTATGTCAGTTTTATAGCATAAACACACAGAAAAATATAATTGTGTCGCACGGAATGTTAATAAATTCTGTCACTATAATGGTGGTTTAACACAACATTTTTTTTTTTAAAGCCAGCATTTTCTTTTCTTTTCTTTTTTTCTAGAACAGCTGTGGTCATATATTAGCTTCAAGTCAACAGGGAAATATAAAATGCATGACAAACAGCGTTTTTGATCAGTTTTCGTTTCAAAATGCAGCATGCTCGGAGGAGGGAGCGTGCATTCCATATTTTGCTATGGGGCCCTTTGATTTGTGTGTGTACGTCCCTGATCACAGCTCAGCTTCTCTGCCTCTATCATATGCTGCTCTCAGAAAGGGCAGCAGAAACCACAGGATAGGTTACTCTATTAAGAAATCCCAAAAATGCATACCCTACTATGGATAGAAACATCTATTCTCTTGATTAATGGATCAGGAAATTATTAAATGATGTTACATGAAGCTAGTGTAGGCCCATTGTGTTGTTTCCATGGGGGATCTGTCCTGTTAAAAGTTTTTTAAAGGGGTTATCTCATGAACACCTCTTCTGTAAAGACAGCAATCCTGCCAATCAGTGGATTCATGTTGGTCTGGCTCCTGATCGGCTAAGATTGCCTAAGGAAAGCTGCTGCTGACTACACATTTTCCCTACAGCGCACCTTCAGGAGAAATGTGGTATTACATGGCGACAATTTAAATGAATAGATGACCATAGCATTATGGACAGGCCAAGACTGCCAGAGTTGGAGCTACTTTTACTTAGAGGTTCTGTGCTCTGGCTCATAGGTGTTCTGGAGATAGGGAACCACCACTCTCTGATTTAATAGGGCATACAGAAAGGGGGTGTCTTGAGCTGGCAACCCTTATGAAGGTTTGTAAAGGTAGAACTAATTTTGGGGTATCCGATGCAGGTTCTGGTGGACAGAAAAGATCTTCGCCTTCATGAACTGTCTTGAACTGAAGTTTTCATTTCTTTAGAACTTGCGTCAGTCAACCCAGAATTATATTAGATGTAATCCATTATATAATTAGCCACCAAATTCTACTAATTAGTGAGTAATTACCTGACTGTAGACAGCTGCACTACCCTATGGCAATTCTGCTCGGAGAAAACCAGGGATAAAGCAAGTAGAGCTGAATTCGAAAATGTTGTGTTGCTGCCCTAAAATGACGCAAAGTAAATAGGGAAGGATGGCTCTTTTTAAAGTAATCAGAGATTGATAATGGAGAATATCTACTGGAAATTACCAATAGTCTATCATACTTGGGACCATTGAGAAACCAGAATACGGGATTTGCTTAACTATCTACATGGTCTTTGTCATCTGATCTCACAACCTATTTCTTTATATTTCTGCATTCAGGTCCTAAAAATGGGTCATCCGGCACATTTCTGGGAGCATTTACCCAGTACAGGTAATCTGGACCAAATGATAACTATCTGAACAAAAATTGGACAAAATCTGGAATAATCAGCAATAAAAAGTCATGTAACAATGTATACACGCACACATACTTAGGCCTCATGAACACGACCGTTGTTGGGTTCCGTGTTCGTTGTTCCGTTTTCCGTGATTTTCTGCGGACCCATTGACTTTCAATGGGTCCGTTGAAAACTCGGAAAATGCACCGTTTGTTATCCGAGTCCGTGATCCGTGTTTCCAGTCCGTGAAAAAAATATGACCTGTCCTATTTTTTTCACGGACAACGGTGAAAAAACACGGAGGCACACAAGATTGTCATCCGCGTCCGTGATCCGTGTCCGTTTTTTTCCTATCATTTTCAAGGCAAACTTGAATTTTTTTTCACTTTTCATGTCTGGTGAACCTCCAAAAATCAAGGAAGACACATGGGAAAAAAAACGGAAACGGATCACGGAACAACGGAACCCCGTTTGGTGGACCGTGAAAAAATACTGTCGTGTGCATGAGGCCTTAGGCGTATGTATCACCCAGGCAAGACATAAGACTATTATAGATATGAGGGGCAGAGAATACCAGTATATAGAAAATGTAGCCCCAGGCAGCAAGCAACTTGCCATTTTTAGACAGTTTTTCTCATCGTTTCAAAATATCTGTTAGCCTAGGGTAGTGAAATGGTTAATTGTAAATCCGATGGGTGAAGGAGTTAATTTCATTTTTATTCTCATGTAGTATAGAGCAGTGAAGGGGGCAATAGAAAATGTAGTTTATTCCTCAGGTACACGCTCCCTAAGCAGCCAGCTTGAAATAAAACTAGCATAATAACTGGAGCAGTGAGTGTGGAGATCTCTGGATCCATGTGAGGTACAGGGCTGGTTCTAGGTTTGTTAGAAAGAAGTTGTCATGTTCTATATGATGTCTGATTTTCCTTTTTTTTTACATTAATCATGGGATAACCCCTTTAAATCTTCTGTGAACCCTCTCAACAACGAAGATATGGGTCACATGGACCACATGGACCACCACTAACAGGCAGATTTGTTTCTTCTGTGATTATCACTGGTACTATCTTGGCTATTTTTGGGTACAATTGTACCATCAGATACCCCAATATAAAGAAAAAAATTTCCAGTGACAGGGGGTCTTTAATTGGTCAATCTGTCATTCAGTGGATTACAGAAAATACTATAGTGAGGGGTAAATCATTTCAGAAACAACCATGTTACATTTTGGACTGGAAGACAAAGGTAGATATGTGACCAGTTCAGGAGTAGGTTCTTCTGTGACAACCTATCACGATATGCAACTTTATCACAGTGATATCAGAGAACCCAGCCATACCTGGCCTCAAAAGCTGACGCCATTCACTTCATGAGGTTCTCATAGTGCAAAGAATACTAATGCGTACATTTCCCATTTATAACATTTCTACACACAAAATCTCCACAATTAGTCAATCATCACATGATCCCTCAAGTCTCATGTGAAAAAAATCCACACAAAATTTTATTGTTATACAGTACATGGGAACAAAGCAAGTGGGATTCATTTAAAGGGGAACTCAAGTGCAAAATGTAGGCGCTCTAATAAATAATTCTCCTGTTAGGCAGTACTAGCAATACACCCAAGCAAAGGGTGACCACCCAATCTCCACCCTGTATGGACATCAAGCATGGGTCTCAGCATAGGGCACAAGGGCCTTCCCATAGGGCACACTTCTGCTTCCTATACAGCAACCACTCCCACTCAGACCAGGGTTACACTCTTAGGCCTCATTGAAATTTCCGTGTCAGTGTCACGTCCGTTAAAAAAAAAGCGTACGTGTTTAATCTGCGAAGCTGTCCATGAAGGAACCATGGTTGGCCCGTGTGTCAGTTTTTACCATCCGTGTGTCATCCGTAATTCACTGACGTTGCTCAGGTGAAAATGAATTTCCAAAGAATATCCTATTAGTGCTTGGTGGGCATCACGGATCAAAGTAGTGCATGTCCCCGTGATTTTTTTTACTGACCCATGGTCAGTAAAAAAATGCTGAAATGTGAACAGACACATTTAAATCAATGGGTACTTGTTCTGTTCGCTGAAAATGCAGACAGCACACGTCAGTGAAAAACGGCTCAAGCACACAACTGTGGTTTTTGTCCGCATCAGATCCGCATTTTTTGAGGACCAGATGCTGACCCATTCACTTCAATGGGCCCAAAAGATGCGGACAGCACATCACGTCCGTTCCGTGCTATCCGCAAAAATGACAGAACATGTACGCTTCTTGTTGGTTTTGCAGACAAGGACAGAACAGTTTTACAGAGGACATAAATGTCCATTAGGGTTGGGTCCCACCTCCATCAGGGGCCAACTCATATCTCAAATAGAGGGCCCCAACATGAATGAAAAAAAATCTAATACTGTCTCGGCTATTTTTGGAAGTTCCATAACGGTGAATAGAGGGGATTGTGAATGGAGGGGATGCGACACTTAACTTTGTGTCCTCTCCACTATGGGAATGATCAAAACAACCAAGCTCGCTCGTTTGGCTATTTTTGGAAGTCGTATAGCAGTGAATGAAAAAGATGGCGCACATACGCGGTGTGCACAGTGGGGCCCTGATCTTCAGATAACAGCACACCTATTGGATATTTATGGCATGTGCCATAAATATCCAGATGGAACAACTTCTTTAACCATGAAGTGATATCTGCGCTGTAAATGGGCTGTCTACTTTGGAAATCTCTTTTTTTTTTTTGATGCCTTTGATGATAAACTTAGGGGGTCATTTATTTAACTGGGGTAAAGTAGAACTGGACAGCTCCTTTGGAAAATGAAAGGAGGAATCTGATTGGTAGCTATGGACAACTAAGCCAGTTCTACTTTACACCAGTTTGATAAATGACCCCCTAAATCCTGCCAGCCGGCAGCAGATGCTCAGTTTGCCCACAGCACCACCACAGGAGAGATTAAGCATTACACAGCTGAAAATGATCCATGTAATGGACATGCTGGGTCCTCCAGAGTGAGAGATACTGGGGCGCATTTACTAAAGTGTCGCCGCCTGTTTTCATGAGTAAGAAATCTGTTTACGACTGTCTTATTTTAAAAATCTCATTTACCAACTGTTTTTGCACCTGTTTCGGAGGCATTTGCGCCTGTTTTGTCTATTTTGAGTTTTAAGACAAATTCTGAAGTTTTCTAACTTTTGATCCTAATATCTGTCCTATTTATGTAGGTGTGCCATATTTTACACCAGATTTTGTCGTAAAAACGGTCTAGTTTCTACGCCACCCCAGGTCTAGAGTACTTTTTGTCTCTGTTTTGCTCCACAATTTGCCTACTTTCAGGGAGATGTGTGCCAAAATTCAGCTCACTTGCGCCACTTTTTCATGCGCATACTATTTAGACCAGTTTAGTGAATTTGAATCTGTCTTACAAGAAAATGACCACTAGAGGTCAGACTTAAACCAAAAAAGACAAACCAGATTTATGAAAGGATAATAAATGAGGCGAAAATTGAAGAGCTTAGTAAGTGTGCCCCACTGTTTGTAGCCACCCTCTCATATGACCAAGAGGGTCTTGTGAGGGATCCAGATATTTCAGGCACAGACATACATGGTCTAAGAACATACAAATCAGCACAGTATAAATATATATGGACATGAATATCCACATGGACTACAACTGTAAAGAAATAACAGTCCCTGAGGTGAAACAAAGTGTCCAAAAACGAATGCCCACATAAATATCAGTGTCGGCACACTAAAGGGTTACTACTAGAGATGAGCGAATTTCATATTTTGAAATTCATTCACACTTCGTTTGGGGGTTAAAGGTAAATTGTGTTATGGTTTCCGTTACCACGGACCATAACGCAATTCTATGACGGAATGCATAACGGAATATACATTCCGTCATAATAGAATTCTATGGGCTGCATAACGGATCTGTCCCGTTTCCGTTATACAGGAGAGGACTCCCCAGCATAACGGAAATGGGACGGACGCGTTTTGCAGTCCATAGACTTCTATTATGATGGAATGAATAACGGAATGCCTCTAAAGGGATTCCGTTATGCATACCGTCATAGAATTGCGTTATGGTCCGTGGTAATGAAATCCATAACGCAATTCACCTTTTACCACCAAAAGAAGTGTGAACGAATTTCAAAATATGAAATTCGCTTATCTCTAATTATAACAAAAAGAGATTGTCCAAAAAGGTTAATGGGAAAAGATGACTGATCATAACCAATTCTACATTGACTTGAAAAGGAGGAGATGGGGGAGATGTTTTTTGATGCTTTTTCATAAAAGTTTTGTGAATTTGAGGTCACACTTCAGTTATATGGTCAGTTATTTCTATCAGTTAAGCCTCATTCACATGTCAGTGTCAGTGAAACATGGATGCAACACGGACAGCAAAAAACGGACCCACGGACCCAACACGGATCCTTCACGGACAGCTTCACGGATGCATCACTGACCACCTGCTCTCGGATTTGAGCACGGACATGGACGTGTAAATGAGGTTTTATTGTTAGTCAAAACCAGGTGCGAGTCAAAAACAGAATAGATGCAAATCAAATCATTACACCTGGTCTTTGAGTAGGCTTCACTGTTGATCTTGGCTCACAATAAGGGCCTCATGCACACGACCATTAGATGTTTTGCTGTCTACAAATTGTGGATCTGCAAAACACGGATATCGTCCATTCCACATTTTGCAGAACAGAACAGCTGGCCCCTAATGGAACAGTCCTATCCTTTTCCGTAATACGGACAAGGATAGGACATGTTCTATAATTTTGTGGGCAGCATGGAACAGACGTGCACGGTGTGCTGTCTGCATCTTTTGTGGCTCCATTGAAGTGAATGGGTCCACATCCGAAAAATGGGTCCAAAAAATGTGGATCAGATGCAGACCCAAACTACGGTCGTGTGCACGCGTCCTAACTGATGGAAATAACTGTTGTGAACTCAGCCTTAGGGCTGAAGCACATGATCATGTGCGCCCTGTGCCAGCGCTGCAGACCGCAAATAGTGGTCCGCAATGCATGGGTACCGGCCGTGTGCACGCCATTTGCAGATGCGGACCCATTCACTTGAATGGGTTGCGATCTGCAAGAAACGTCCCGCACTGCAAAGAAATAGAACATGTTCTATTTTTTTGCGGTGCGGAGGCATGGACCGAAATCCTACCGAAGCGCTTTGTAGTGCTTCTGATCCGTGCCTCCACTCCGCCCCATATCTTGCGGATTGCAGACCCATTCAAGTCAATGGTTCCGCATCCGTGATATGGAATGCACACAGCCAGTGCCCTTGTATTGTAGACCCGCTGTTAGCGGCCTGCAATACGGGCACGGGGCACACACCGCTCATGTGCATGAGCCCTTACTGGTATATCACAGAATATATTTCATTGTAGTGCCATTGGAGATGTTTGGTTTGATTTTTTTTTTATTTTCATATTCCTGAAAGCATGGTGTGGGTTTTTTGAGATTTTTCAGAATCATGAAAAAACCCCTATAAAAGCAGTCATATTATTTTTAGTACATGTGGAGTCACTGGGGACCAGAGTTACAGTTCTGCTGGGAATGGCACTAGAACATTTTTGGATTATTTTTTTTTTATCCTGTTGTAGACCATTCCCGCAGAACTAAGGGAATATTGTCTCTCACTCATGTACCTCCCAAGAGGCCTAATTCCTATGGGACCCATGGCATCATTTTATGATTAGGCCCCTTTCAAGCTTTTTGAAAACATATTTTATCTAAAGAAACCATTAGAAATATGTCTATATGCCCATAGACAAGGGTGGCGCTGTTTCTAAAAAAATAAAATAAAAACAAGACCCAAGAGCGCCACCTTGGCCTATAGGCTATGGCTAGCATTGCATCTCAGCTACATGTAAGGGACCGGAGCTGAGCTGCAATTCCAGGCATGGCCCATGAACAAGAGTGGCACTGTTACCCTTTTTTTGTAATCTACCTCCTCTTTTATAGGATCGGTCATGATTAGTTTTTCCTAATACTCTGATTATAAAGGGCTGCAGCATATGCGGTTATGTAAGTACACAGAGAAGCTGTAAGGCGTGTTGTGTATGAATGTACCGCTAAATGTGCCGCGAAAAAAAATATATTATCTGGCTCGAAAAAACAATTATAGTTTCATTGGAATGCAGCAAAACTGACTTCTCATTGAGGAGTGTGACTGGCGATCTGGATGCAGTGTGCAGTTCCTTACGTTGCACATGAAATGCGTATCATGATTGGCGGATACTGTTGTCATGGCAACACTGGCCCTGCTTCCTCTGCAGCTTGTGAAACATCCCCGGTGTTTTCTCGGAATATGCATTTTTAACTATAAGTGCTTTTGTGTACCTACCTAAAGCATATTCCATCCTATTCATATCATGTTGCGGGGACCTATTTAATGTATGCATGTCTGATGTATGGATGTTTTCATATGTAAAGAGATTTAGCAGAGCTGAATTTGTTTCCTAAAGGAGTAGTCCCATCTTATGCTGTCAATGGACCATTCACACCACCATAGTTTCAGTCCGCATCCGATCCTCATTTTTTGCAGATCGGATGCGGTCCTGTTCATTTCAATGGGGCAGCAAAAGATGTGGACAGAACACTGTGGGGCGTCCACATCCGTATGTCCGTTCTGTGGCCCCGTTTTGCAGACAAGGAAAGGACATTTCTAGTGGAATTTGAAAAAAAAAATGCTGCTGGACATTTAAAGGGAACCTGTCACCGGGATTTTGGGTATAGAGCTGAGGACATGGGTTGCTAGATGGCCACTAGCACATCCGCAATACCCAGTCCCCATAGCTCTGTGTGCTTTTATTGTGTAAAAAAAACGATTTGATACATATGCAAATTAACATAAAAGAGTCATATCTTACTTGTGTGAGCAGAGAAGAGTCATATTTTCAAGCTCTGACTCATCTCAGGTTAATTTGCATATGTATCAAATAGTTTTTTATACACAATAAAAGCACACAGAGCTATGGGGACTGGGTATTGCGGATGTGCACACAATCCCGGTGACAGGTTCCCTTTAAGGAGGAAAGAGCGACAGAGAGACATGGGTCAAAAGTAGGGATTGTCCATCCAAAAGAGGGCACTTGGGAGGTCTGCTCCAGGACTCCTTCGCTCCCAACCACCCATTGTGTTGCATGGGTGGATGGCTGCACACTGTGTAAGGAAACACTGTAAAGACACAGCAGAGCTTAAAGGTGTTGCCCAGAGGCTGAAAATGCTTTTTAAGGCCTCTTGCACACGAACGTGTGCGCCCCGTTGCCGTATTGCGGAGCGCATTTGCGGATCCGCAATACACGGGTGCCGTTCCGTGGGCATTCCGCATCACGGATGCGGACCCATTCACTTCAATGGGTCCGCCAATCCGGAGATGCGGAATGGAAGCAAGGAACGGAACCCTACGGAAGCACTACGGAGTGCTTCCGTGGGGTTTCATCCTGTACTTCCATTCCACAAAAAGATAGAACATGTCCTATCTTTTTGTGGAACTGCCGGATCGCGGACCCATTAAAGTGAATGGGTCCGCGATCCGCTGCGGCTGCCCCACGGACTGTGCTCGTGCATTACGGCCCGCATTTTTCAGGCCGCAGCACGACCACGGGGCGCACACGTTCATGTGCAAGAGGCCTAAAGCTTGCTCAGATTAGTTTAAAAGGGTTGTCCGGGTTCAAAGCAGAACCCGGACATATCCCCATTTTCACCCCTCCAGCGCCTCTAACATGAGCATCGGGCAAGGGCTTCTTTGATGGGCAGCGTTAAGCCTGCCCATCAGTGCTGGTGACGTCAACGGGTGCACTGCTAGGCAGAAGCCTCCGCCTAGCTTATCCTATGGAGGGCCCGGTACCTTACTGGATCTCCATAAAAAGCCTTTGTCCTGCGCGATTCAGCGCAGGGCAAAGAAAGATTGGAGCATGAAATGCTCTGATGCTCATATCAGGGGGGATGCCTGGGTGAAAATAGGGATGTAGAATAAGTATATAGTAAGACTGGCAAATTGAAGGATTGACATAAGCAGTTAGTCCAAGTCCTACAAAAGAAATTTCACTTTAAAGATACTGAGAGCACTGATTTCAAGTGAAGTGGCGAGGGATTATTACATGTGTCTCCTAGCAAACATACTCAACATTGAAGTAGTGGAGGCCTCACCATAGATTAAAGAAACATTCTTAATTCCCCCAGTGAATGGGGGGGAAACCACCAGCATAATCACGGTGGTAGCCATTATAAAGGTTGTCACCATGACTTTCAGACTACTGTTGGTTCCCAATGACAGTATAGTGGAAAGAATTAGGTTGAGACTATGATGACAACTGTAAGTAGACATCAGCACAACCTAACTGAATGAGAGAAAGCTGGGAGTGTCACTCACCAGCGTCTGCCCACAAGCCCCTTACGTAAGTCCTGAGCCAGAAGAATAGCCATGAGACACAGAAACTGATGCTGAGATATGGAACAATTTCCTTGGGAGCTGTTTTAGCTCTTCCTGTGCCTCTTTGTCCTTAACCATATTTCTTTTCATAGCACAGGAAAAGCTATGGCAGCTCTACAGTTTTTGGATCCCACCAAACCATGCCTCATAAAAGACCATCAGAAAAATGCTTGGAGTGAGTACTGACTTTCCAGGATCTTCTGGATTAGGAAGACTATTAAAGGACTAAAGAAAATCTGAGAACATTTCCAAAGAATCATACATAACAGCTAGAAACTCCCCTCGAAAACCCCAAAAAACGACAGTATCTCATTAATGGTAACAAAAAGCTTCAATGTATGCCGATAAAATAAGATTGTTCCATTAATGTAAGAACCATGTAGCAGTTTAACAACTACCAACACAATTTTGTGAAGCCCAGTAAACATAATTAAGGTCTAAGCTTTGGTTTCCTGTCAATCTTGAGGACCTTTCATACCAAGTGTGATCACCTGAGCTTCTTAAGGAGGGAAAATCCTGAACTAAAACATGCTAGAACCTGATTTCAGGATACTTCTCATAAATAATGGGCAGAGTCAGGATACGGGCGGGGATTATTAAGCTTGAGATTCCCTACTATTTGGAGCTAAAAAATCAAGCTAAGGTCAGTTGGAACCTCATGGGACTAAATTCCTATTTGCTAATAGGTAACAGCTTGGGTATAGGGCATAGGCTGAGCATACTTGAAGGCATTCAACACCATGCATGGCTGACCAGCTTTTTCCAATACTGAGTGCTTTCCTAAATTCATGCTTTGGTACAAATGTGATGACTTGTAATGTATCATATAGTCGTTCTTAATTTGGTCAAAATCTTGATTCCTCCTTTTGTAAAAGTCCAATATCCATTATCAAGAGTTAAGGTCAAGGTCCTCTAGATGAATGTCATATCAGAGGTGTGAAAATAAAGTGCTTTTAATGAAAAATAGCTTAAACTTATGCCTTGGCTAGGACTAAAATGCAATTATGTAAAAATTCTAGATTAGCAAATCTAAATATGGCTTCAGCTTTCAACCACAAAAAAAATATATATTTTTTTTTAGGACAGTTATAAGCAAACAATAAACCAGTTGATGTGCACTAGGTCTATGCAATGGGACTACACAAATAGATATACATGTACGTACATACAACGACAGCACGCCCATTAGATGCAACCACAAGTAAACCTTTCAAAAAATCTGAGCGCAATTATATACCCAGCTAAATGACACCAACAAAACAGGAACTCGTGAGGGATACCAAAATCAAAGACAAAAGTTCTAAAAGAATTATCAGAATGTCAGAGAACTTTCATGCAAATCCTAGGGAGTTCTGCTACATTCTCATGCAGGTCCATTAACACCACCACCAATTCAGCATCATCTTCAGACCATTTTATGTCCTCACAGGAAACAAATGCAAGAAACATACATAAGGAATGAACACAAAATGTTGAAATTCACGTTTCCATTCAGATTTAATTATCACTGCATAGTTATGGATGGCACCCTATAGTTTCTATGGAGAGAGGCCTGTAGGGTCCAGTAACTGATGCAGAAGCCAAATGAACACCAACGTTTCTGCCATGATAAACCATAGTGGCAGCCATAGCAGATAATAGTTTTAAAGATGCAGTCCACTTCCTCAAAATATGTAAAATAAGATAGTCAAATTCATAAAAGTGCCAAAAGTAAAAGAGTAATTACAGACACTACCAATATTGGGATTGGTGGGGCACGAGAATGGGATCTTTATGCCTTAGGCATACAATTATTATAGAGTGGGAGCTTGAACATAGGAACCGCTGTGTCAGCCAGAAGAGAGGCTGTAAGAGCATCTGCTCTGGCGGACCAAGTCCATTGACCACCATTCAATTGAAAGACTGCCATGTGAGATCTGTCCACAGATGGTGGTTGAAAAGCTGGAATTGTAAAAAAAAAAAGGAGTTGTCCCATTTCAAGTCAAGCCTAAAAAGCTAAGGATAATGTCCTTATTCTGTCAGTAATAATTGCCCATTATGGACAAAAATATCGATCTAAAATATATCTGACTGAAATTACTTCTTGAAGGCTCACACAAGTTAAAAAAAAAACCTTGTTTGAATAAAATATTAAAAGTAAAAAAAATTCCAAAAAGTTTTAAATCCATTGTAATCAGTTGACATGTTATCCTATACTATGGGACCATTGAGCATAGCATATTACCAAATGTTAGAGGCCTATCAAGTTTCCAGTGTGCCATAGCTATGGCCTTTTTTTTTGTTGCTAATTTACCTTTTAAGATGTCTTTTATATATGATTTTCAGTTTTGTGTTACATTATACCTATCCACGGGATTGATTTTCATATGAAAGTCTGGTGTCAAATCCACTAAAATTGTGTATGTGACTGTATAAAATGGGTTGTGATGCTATTTCTATAGAAATATTAGAACAAATGCATATTTTGATGTCCACATAAAAAATCCTGCCTACATTTTACCAAAATTCCCAAAATTTTGTTTGTAAATTTGGCCATATATGTGTTTTGAATATCTGTCCACTTTTGTGATTCCAACTCAAAATTAACTTGAGAACAGAAAAGTTGAATACTTTGTGCTGCTGTTTTAGGATTTGGAAAATGACGCTCACGATAACAAAGACCACAGATAGTTGAAACTGTCAGACACTTTTAACATTTTCCACAAAGATTGTTTTTTACACAGAAATTTTTAAAACATAGAAAACTAGTTGATTCCACAACTTAGAATGTGCTCAGGGACAAAATAAGTGTGATTTGTAAAAAATACGACTTTCATATTTTAAGATCAGTGGAGCTGCACTTTTAAAAAGCTGCTTTAGGTTCTGCTCACACGCAAACAGTAGGACAAGGTCTACAGGAACAAACAGGTCAATGAGGACCATGGTGTTACTTGGTACTATTGTCCTCACTGGACGTTCCTTGAATTGGCACAAAAATAGACACATTAATTTACCTACGAACCAGTGACTGTAAGGACAACTTATGGTTTTTCCTCGTAGTACCCATACCAGATCTTACAATTAATGACAATTAGCAATAAATGACACTCAACTCCTCCACTCCTCCAACACTACAGACACACACAAAAGATAGAGAAAGTCTTGAGGTTTCCACACCTTGCACTTTTGAAAGTATTAATGACACGTCCTTTTATAATTTCTGTTTTTCTGGTCTTTACATATTTACAGAAGTTCAACGCTAAAATCAGATGCCCCAAGACATGTACCAAGGTCCGAGTTTTCCCTTGCACTCTTACGTTGAGTCCTTCCCCTACCAGATAAGGGTAGGAGCAGAAGGTGTGAAGGAAATAAAATTGGTTTCCTACTGTCTTCCCATTTCGGAAAAATGAATTCACTGGTTTTTGCTTTTCTTTTTCCTCAATAGGAAAGAAGAGTTCTACATCCCCTGTCTGTAGAGGATACTGTCTGTAGATAGCCCCTCAGAGATGCCGAGGACTTGGATGGCCATTATGATACAGCTTTTGCTTGATGTGAACCATGTTTCCACTGGTGTCGTCATACTGCCGCGGGTGACGTTTTCGAAAATCCCTTAAGTTACAAAACTTGGGAATCCACGACCAAGAGTTGTCTGTGGAAAAAAAATGAAATATCTTAGTCATTATCATTAATCAGAACAAGCCTAAATAAAAAAAATAGGTTATTTTATTTGGGAAAGGAAAGTGCAATGGAAAAGACAATGAGGCTTAAAAGTGCTGAAGGGAAGAGGGGGCAACCAGCAACAAGATGGATGGTCTTTTTAAAATATTAGTGGGGTGTCAATTTAGCAAAACTGAATAAAATTATATCTATGTGAACATGTATATTTCATTAAAAGGGTTGTCTAATGAGAGTTAAACCCTTCTGAGTGGAGCTTCACAGCAAACAGTAGGACCACGGAAGAGTCACCTGGCTGTTATAGTGGCCATTCAGATAAATGGCAGTCCGTGAAATACAATGTCAGCTTGGGTCCACTGGAACAGAAGCTGTTATTACAGAGTGGACCTCCATCACCAGGGATTTGGATCACAGAATTAGGTCTCTGCTCTATGATGTCTATATGTCCTAATAGAGAATATGCACATGTGACAACCTCTTGGGATAAAACACAAAATGGCTGCCTATGGAAGCCAGAATAATGGGAAAATGATATACTGAAGGGAACCAAAGGGATCCCAGTGCATCTGATATGGTAATGTTCTAGACACAAAAGAAAAGGACAAATTATCCAGGACTATACAAAACAAAATTTCCTTAGACAGGCGAGGCAGGTCCTGGAGCACTAGTGATGTCGAAACTCTCCATTCTGTCTTTCCCGCAAAATCAATTCTGACTCTTACAAGGCTTCCATGATTTGGTGTTTCAAAGATATCTGTTTAAAGATCAGAAGCCTTCGGACCAACAATTTACTTCCAGAGTAATAAGAATAAATGTCATTCTTCTAAGCTTAAAGTGGTTTTAAAGCAATTATCCTTATCTCAAAGGAAGAATAATGGAGATTCCTCCTTGGAAATTGTAGAGGTTAATGACCTTGACATAAGATCTGTTATTTCATCGTCTAGATACTTCGGTTTTGTTAAATGAAAAACTGCAGGTAAATCAAAGAAGATTAACCATGTACAGTATATTCCACATGGAACATACATAACGAGATTTGGGCCATCTTAGGCCATCTCTTATTCTGTGGGGTTCAGGTACAACAGCCAGAGTTGTTGAACTAAATACTGGAATATATAGAAAAGAGGGAAACCCATAGTCAAAATTTTTGGTACCCCTTTATGGCACTGGGTTTTGATACCCAAAAAATAAAGGGCCACTCCTTGCTCTTTACACAACCCTTGGACCAATTGGAGAGTGATCCTGCACAAGTACCACCACCTAGTGTAAGAGGAGATGGGACTAACCAAAGCTGGGCACCTCTCTCCAAGAACCCTATAATAGGAGCAGCACAGTCTGCGTCTATCACAGGTTCACTCCTGGACTGAATGCTGCAGAATTACACAATAATATAATTTTTTACATTAGATTTACAGGAGTTATATATATATATTTTTTTTTATCTCATCTCGCCCACAGTGGCAAGGCTTACAAGAATAGCATGACCATCATTTTTTATACTTGCTGCGCTCCTGGTGTATTTCAGTAGCGGGCACTTCCAGGATCATGTGCCATACATTGGGCACGTGATCCTAATCTAGTTTCAACCCACAACAACTCATACTGTGTACCCCTACTCAATGAGCAGCCAGTTGTCAGGAAGGAAGCTCCTCGAGCCGTGTAAACCCGCCATAAGTATTCAATTCTCCTGCAGCATCACCATAGAAGAAACTAAGCATCACATGGTAGCAGGCTCGGACTGGCCCACAGGGGTACAGGAGAATCCCCGGTGGGCCCCTGAGCAAGGTGGACCCCTAGTCTCCCACGCCATGCACAAGTGGCACATAACCCAGTAGACTTACTGCACTACATACATATATTTAATGCAGGGCACCACAACCAGCAGATGTTCATATAAAAAACTTGTTAAATTATTTATTATATTGGAATGTATCCATACGGTGGGCCCCCAAAATAAATTTTAATTGTGAGCCCTAGGTACCCCAGTCCAACACTCATGGAAGCCATTAATATTAATGGGCTTGGAGTGTGCAGAGAGCTCAGTGCACTGAACATGAAGGAACTGCATCCTGGGAACTTGTGGTCTTGGTGCAAATAGGATTAAAGCTTCGATTTCTTGGTCAGGCATCCTCTGGGTATGTCTGCACTGTTTTCCCTATATAGTGCTGTTAGCAGTTTGGCGAGGTCAAAACTGCTGACAGACTTAAAGTTTGCAAGAATACTAAATATTCCCTAAAGTTAATTTTATCATTATGGAAAATCCATCCATCCTCACTAAAATGATGGTGAAAGAAAGTATACACTGCCCTCAGCAGAATTGTTCCTCAAAGTCTTAGTCAGATCTTCATACACCCAAGGCTGGTTTTATAAAATGTGGTCATCTACAAACAACTTTTCTCATAATTGCAGCTCATGTAATGCCACAATGTAGTGCTCTACTTTGTACCTAGGCTTCCCATCCAGAAAACCCTAGTAAATGGTGGCCCTACTCAATTGCCCAGTTTGTCACCCCATCCCCCCCAAACTTCAGTTGTGCATACAGCAGCCTGAACCACCTTGGTGTCCAGATCATGCCACATGAAAACATATTTCCAATTGTGTCTTTGTAACAAGCACTGCTAAATATATTTATTCAAAATTTTTGGTTGCCACATTTTCATTCTTGAGAAAATGGAATAGGAGAAACACTTGACTACACAATTAGCCACAGGGGTTGTTTGTAGTCTGTAACCATAGAGACCTACAGGTCTGTATAAGAGCTGTGTACACAACACAGCAGGATATCTTTTTCAATCTGGACTGTGTGCCAAATTCCTTCATTTTTATTTCAGAAGCACTAAAGCGATAGACCAATGGCTGCGAAGGTGGACATATACAAAATTCAAAGCATAGGTAGAACACGGTTAAACAAATGTATTGATATGTTGCAAGAACACTTCTCCTATCTACAACTGCAATCTACTCTAAAAGAAACTAATGAGAAAAGTACATGTAATGTCAACTGTCTTCAGCCTAGAGCCCTCGTAGGGCGACATCTGTGATTTAATCTAGTTGCAAACCCTATTTAGAAAAACAGGGACAGGAGGTTAACGTTATCTCAGCAACAGGGGTCTCGTCTGTTGTTCCTTTCTAACAACTTAATTTGTTTTAATCTTATGTTTTCTTATAATTACTAAGCACCAGAACGCTGCAGAAGGGTCTTCACATCTGTGACTGCATTGCATTGCATGGATCTGCCCCCTCTAAGGACAGCCTCAAAATCAGATAGATCTTAATATGAATTGTATTGCATTATTATTTAGGCACTGTATATCACTGTATGAAGGTAGTACACAGCCGAGTCCCATTATTATGACTACTTGCTTCTTTCAATGTCAGCAGCTTGTAGCTCAAGAAGGAAGCCACGTGTTGTCAGCTGGCTTGGTGGGTATATAAGGTGTGTGATAAGCTGTCTGCACTCATATCCCTCATTGCTGTCATGGGTGAAAGGGGCAATTTATCAGAGTTGTGAAAAGTTATGATTATTGGATATTGGGCAAGGGGCAGGGAAGCACATAGCCTTGGTGCTGCCCGAAGCAAAAACTGAAACGGCAATTCCACACCCCACACCATCCCATGCCAAATTCTTGACCTTACCACTTCCCTCCAGCCAGAGGTGTAACTTGACCAGCATGCACTTTCTATAATACTGGTGTATGCGGCACAAGGGTCTTTGGGCCCCCTTCGACTGCTACCTCTGCAACTCCTATAGTTACACCCCTGAAGAGACCAGTCCTATATGGAGACTTACTGGAAGTACTTCATGGTATGGAAACTTAAAGCTCCATGGGAAACTAATAAGCAAAGAGAACCATCTTGCTAGCGCCACCCCTTGGATGTAGTTCCCTATGAGTCAAAATCTGACTTTCCAACAAGCCTTGGTAATTGGATTAGGATTGGCAATATAGCAAAGCCAGAAATTCATCCGAAGATAGCTGTTTAAGGGTGCTTGCCCATCATAAGTACGGAGTAGAATTCCTTGTCAAATTCTAAGGCTTGTTGGAAAGTCGGATTCTGACTCGTAGGGAGCCACTTCCAATAGGTGATGCAAGCGAGATTATTCCCTTTTTCATTTTTTTTACAATAGTAATAATTACTTCACTATCACCCAAGACAAATATATGTGATAATTCTCATCATATTAAAGAATATACCTATAGGGAATAAAATCTGACCAAGGACAACATCTGTATGGAGTTAGTAAGTTCTTCCCATGTTTGGTGGGTTTCTTCCAGGTAATCTTCTCCCACTTTAAGTACATACTAATAGGATCATTTGCTTTCTATGAAATTGTCCCTAGTGTGTGTGGCAAATTAGGTCGTGACCTTCATTAGGCAAAGGGACGGATGTGAATGGTGAGAATTTCTGCACTGCGCCGCGGAATATATTGGGGGATATGCAATCAATAGAAATAAAGCAATAACATCTGACTGCTGTTCTACTTTACTTGTGGCCTGCCTGAACCGGCCTCAAAATGTACATTTGCCTCTAAAAGAACATACGCGTGCAGCACTGACAAGCTTTGCTACTGGAAGCATTTGCCTATAGGAAGAGAAGCAGCAATAGTTAATTCAGCAGAAAGCGCAGATCTGGAGGCCCTGTACCCAAATATGCCCCCTCGTTTATCTGCATTGTCAAGAATGTTTTCATCTCAAATCTGAAATGCCGTCATAACAAGAGACATTATCGGCTTGATGTGCATGCCAATGTGAGCAGAGGCGAACGCAGATGCGCACAAACAGCTCCTCCTATCAGCTGCAGCCGTACACTACATCCACACTATAGCAGAGCTAGGAAGAAACCCATTTTTAGGTCGATGATGTGGGAGATATAGTTGCATCGGCCACCTGTCTATACTGGAATTCACCAGGGTGACCTCTCATAAAAGCTAATGAGAAACTAATAGACTTTTAATGGAATTTAGAAAAAAATAAGGAAGAAAACGAGGTAACAAGAGGTAACAAGAGTGTCCTATAATTGTAACTATTGTCAGCTCTCGTGTTAACACTCTCATTAAAATCTGCAGCGGCAGGATGGTGATTTATACTTCCTTTCATTTATTCTTATCATCTTGAGGAACTAAAATTAGAAATGATTATCTGCTTTTTTTTCCCAAGGTGGTGGTGTCTCAAAAGAGGAAAGTCTCCTCCTTCTCCAAGTCAGAAATAAGATATATTATTCAGAAACATGTTGCCTAATATAAAATTTGCAGACATTCTTTAAGAATGTACGGTGGTGCTTGAAAGTTTGTGAACCCTTCAGAATTTTCTATATTTCTGCATAAATTTGACCTAAAAAAGTATTAAAAGTAGATAAAAGAAAACCAAATCAAATGAGTAAAAAATGTTAAGATTGATCATTTATTTAGGATTAGCAGATAATTTGAAGGTAACATAAAGCCCGTATTAGACGGAGCGAATATCGTACCGAATGTCATTAATGCGAACGAAACTGAACAAGCCCAGCGAGATGTAATAAGTATCAGTGATTAAATGACGAGCAAGAAATTGCGTGTTTCTCGCCAATTGTGATCTTTCATCCTGCTAAAAAATTATCGCTTGGTCACAGATCCGTTCGTTAGAATTGTCTAATCGCTTACAAATCAGATAGAGGTGTGGTACTTTGTAGCAAACAATTAACGAGCAAAAGTACAAACGAACATCGCTCTGTAATATACACATTTTTGGTCGCTAATGCCCGCAGCAGATCGTGCTGTGTAAACGGCATCTGCTGCCGGCAAACAACTAGTCAGTATGGGGATGTGAAATAGCGATCACTGCTCCCCATACTGGGGAGGAGATCGCTGCATGTAAATGCAGAAATATCCTCCTCCAGCGAGCAGCAGATTGTCAGGAAGGAACGCTTTCTTCCCAACAATCTGCTGCTGTATCGTCTAGTGTAAAGGGACCTTTAGAGTCAGATTTTTTTTTAATCAGTGGGATGACAATCAGGTGTGAGTGTGCAAACTGTTTTATTTAAAGAACAGGAATCTATCAAAGTCTGAGCTTCACAAAACGTTTGTGGAACTCTATCATGGCACAAACAAAGTAGATTTCTGAGGTCCTCAGAAGAAGAGTTTGTGTTGCTCATCAGACTGGAAAAGGTTTTATTTGGTTATTTATATTGACTTTTAGGACTTTTCTGAAAATCATGTAGTTTTATGTCAAATTTATGCAGAACTATAGAAAATTCTTAAAGGGTTCATAAACTTTCATGCACCACTGTAGTAGGTTTTTGGACGTACTATGGGGGAAAATTATCAAGCTTCTTTGTCAGTTTTTCAAGTACTGGTTTGCGCCACCAAAGTTTCCAACTTTTTGCTTGTTTTATATACTCTTGCTTATTTTTTAAAAAGTAGGCAAGGCATGGTTGGGAGGGGGTGGGCTGAGGGCAGGACCTGCAAGACCCAACATATTTATCAAGTTAACATGTGTGCTGGAAAACTTGCGCACATAACACCTGAAATCTATTTCAGCTCCTGGCTGGAGTAGATTTAATTTCTGGTGCATGTGTAGCGTGGGATGCACCACAACTATTTATATGTGTTAAATAATAGGGTCACAATTAGAGCTCCTGTATAGGGTTTCATAGAGGCATTCATAGAGGGAAAATGTAACAACGCTTAAGTATCAGTTACAACCATGTGCAGGGACTGGTCCAACAAAGTACTTCTGGAGTGCTCCGACTCTGACTATACAGGGAGTGCAGAATTATTAGGCAAGTTGTATTTTTGAGGATTAATTTTATTATTGAACAACAACCATGTTCTCAATGAACCCAAAAAACTCATTAATATCAAAGCTGAATATTTTTGAAGTAGTTTTTAGTTTTAGCTATTTTAGGGGGATATCTGTGTGTGCAGGTGACTATTACTGTGCATAATTATTAGGCAACTTAACAAAAAACAAATATATACCCATTTCAATTATTTATTTTTACCAGTGAAACCAATATAACATCTCAACATTCACAAATATACATTTCTGACATTCAAAAACAAAACAAAAACAAATCAGTGACCAATATAGCCACCTTTCTTTGCAAGGACACTCAAAAGCCTGCCATCCATGGATTCTGTCAGTGTTTTGATCTGTTCACCATCAACATTGCGTGCAGCAGCAACCACAGCCTCCCAGACACTGTTCAGAGAGGTGTACTGTTTTCCCTCCTTGTAAATCTCACATTTGATGATGGACCACAGGTTCTCAATGGGGTTCAGATCAGGTGAACAAGGAGGCCATGTCATTAGATTTTCTTCTTTTATACCCTTTCGTGCCAGCCACGCTGTGGAGTACTTGGACGCGTGTGATGGAGCATTGTCCTGCATGAAAATCATGTTTTTCTTGAAGGATGCAGACTTCTTCCTGTACCACTGCTTGAAGAAGGTGTCTTCCAGAAACTGGCAATAGGACTGGGAGTTGAGCTTGACTCCATCCTCAATCCGAAAAGGCCCCACAAGCTCATCTTTGATGATACCAGCCCAAACCAGTACTCCACCTCCACCTTGCTGGCGTCTGAGTCGGACTGGAGCTCTCTGCCCTTTACCAATCCAGCCACGGGCCCATCCATCTGGCCCATCAAGACTCACTCTCATTTCATCAGTCCATAAAACCGTCTTGAGATATTTCTTGGCCCAGTCTTGACGTTTCAGCTTGTGTGTCTTGTTCAGTGGTGGTCGTCTTTCAGCCTTTCTTACCTTGGCCATGTCTCTGAGTATTGCACACCTTGTGCTTTTGGGCACTCCAGTGATGTTGCAGCTCTGAAATATGGCCAAACTGGTGGCAAGTGGCATCTTGGCAGCTGCACGCTTGACTTTTCTCAGTTCATGGGCAGTTATTTTGCGCCTTGGTTTTTCCACACGCTTCTTGCGACCCTGTTGACTATTTTGAATGAAACGCTTGATTGTTCGATGATCACGCTTCAGAAGCTTTGCAATTTTAAGAGTGCTGCATCCCTCTGCAAGATATCTCACTATTTTTGACTTTTCTGAGCCTGTCAAGTCCTTCTTTTGACCCATTTTGCCAAAGGAAAGGAAGTTGCCTAATAATTATGCACACCTAATATAGGGTGTTGATGTCATTAGACCACACCCCTTCTCATTACAGAGATGCACATCACCTAATATGCTTAATTGGTAGTAGGCTTTCGAGCCTATACAGCTTGGAGTAAGACAACATGCATAAAGAGGATGATGTGGTCAAAATACTCATTTGCCTAATAATTCTGCACGCAGTGTATAATGGTCCCCAAAAATCCACCAGAAGATACCCCTATTTGAAATGAACTGTGAAGCCAATCACAGTCAAGCAGATGAGATCTGTTACAGACTGAGGATCCTGGAGTGGGTTAAGTCTCTCTCAAAATACATAAAACTTGAAGCTCCTGGGTGCCAATGCAAAATCTGTATCATCTACCATGTATAATTTACCAGTGGGTTTTTAGGCCTCCTCAGGCACCAGGGCCCAATTGCGGCTTCTACCTGTGCACAACCTAATAGAGCTATGCTCCTGTCTATGACTATGAGCCAAAGAGGAAAGGACATACCATTGGTGCAGCCTGTTCAGCTGGGGTCGATAGGCAAGGAAAGAGGGGGGTTGCCATTATAAAAAAGGGCACAAAGGTTTCCTTATACTGATCGATAGATTCTGATCCATTAGATGAAGGTGTATATCCACCCCTGAGCAGAGGGTAATTCAGCAGCTCTTGTTGATCAAAGCTCATCCTTGAGGTTTATAGAAGCCAGACCAGCAGTGATCAGTTGGAAACCCTTAATATAGGAAGGAGTTGTCAACATGGGACAACCATTTTAACCACACCCATGAGGTCCTGCAGAAAAATGTCCCCATTCTCCTGCAATTCCAGTCTTGCAGGGGGACCAGAAATGTTCACAGCCCACAGGTGACCAGGAAATATAATATACGGCTGCTCTGATTTTGGTGCAGTGCATTCACTTAAACTAAACTTTCATTGCTGTCAGGCAAAGTATGTGCCATGGTTGATTCCAGATACTTTTCAGACATTTGTGTCCTCAAGAAACGAGACACATCATGACATCTTCAAGAAACACTTGATGACAAGTCCTCCTGGGCACAGTCTGATTCATTGAAGTAGATCATATGAACAGGGAAATCCTTACATAATGATATGAGAATGTTGGAATCAAAGAGATGTTGTTCACAGTACATTTATATATTTTGTGAAATATATATTTATCTTCTTAATGCATTGTGAAGCAATACTAATACTTCTATTATCTATTCCTAATAATTAATTTTCCTACTTGTCAATAGTCCGGAGTTTTATCTGGTCTCATGAGGGATGGGGTTTAGGGTTGCACCGGGTATCGAATTATCGATACCCAATCAATACTTTTGTACCGGTATAGATTAGATACCGGGATTTGACATTTACCAATACTAGGCTGCGTTACTGCACAGCCTAGTATCAGAGAACATGGCGCGCACTGCTCTCAGCGCGCTCCATGTTCTCGGCAGCACAGGGGAGAAGGAGTCTCTCCCTCCCTCCCCCTGTGCCACTGCTGCCAATAAGAAGAGAGACGAGAGGATGAGGGGAGGGGCTGAGGCTACTGCGCCACCAATGATGATAACTAACCCATTAATACAAATACAGGCGGCGGGTGGCGGCACCAAAATCACATAGCCAGCACCTGGCCTCTATGACAGGGCGCTGCGATCCGCAGCAGTTAATCCATCAGATGTGGCACCTGAGGGGTTAACTGCTGCGGATCGCAGCGCCCTGTCATAGAGGTTGGGTGCCGGCTATGTGATTCTGCCGCCAGCATCCGCCTCCTGTATTTGTATTAAAAGGTTACTTATCTTCATTTAGTGGCGCAGTGCGCCCTCCCCCCAAGCCCCCAGTATGATAATCATTGGTGGCGCAGTGCGCCCCCCCAGTATTATAATCATTGGTGGCAGTGGCCACAGAGTCCCCTCCCCTCAGTTCATTGGTGGTGCAGTGGCAGCTTCTGATCAAAGCCCCAGCTGTGTAATCCTGAGGCTCCGATTGGTTACCATGGCAGCCAGGACGCTACTGAGCTCTATTAGGGTGAAAAAGACAAGGGATGAAAAGATCCCAGGTTCTAGTCCCTAAGGTGACTAATAGTTATTAAATAAAAAGTTTAAAAAAAAGTAAAAAAAACGAACACCAAAATATTAAGTTTAAATCACCCTCTTTCCCAATTTTACATATAAAACATATAAACAATAAATAAATAAATATATTGCATATCGCCACGCCCAAAAAAGTGCAAACTATTAAAATATAAAAAAATCTCCTATGCGGTGAACGCCGTAACAGAAAAAAATGAAATAAAAAACGCGCAATTAGCCATTTTTTTGTCACCTTGTCCCCCAAAGGATCAGACTGTATGATTATGGGCCGAACGTTCCATAAAATGCGGAATGCACGCAGCTTTTTTGGTGTTTTATTTTTTTCGTGTGGTATCGATTGGTATCGAGTATTGCAATACTTTTTTATGGTATCGAAATAGAAAATTTTGGTATCGTGACAACCCTAATGGGGTTTATTGAGTATTAAAAGAGACATTTCTGGGAATTTGAAGGTTGTCCTCCCCATTCAAACGAATCAAGAACCTACAAGAAATTAGCACTGCTAGCTCCTTTGATGTCGGTGTGCAGAACTGTGCCTTTTAAGGCTGGTTTGATTTACTAATCCAGTAGGTACCATAAATTTTTTGGCAGGTTTACACTGCTCGATTTTCAGGCAGATTATAGGGAACGAATGTCACTACGAATGGGATAGGCTGTTTGACAGGCTATCTAGACCAGCACCAGATTTATCACAGTGGCCCAGGCTAGATAATAAATAGGGTTCCAGCAGGAATAGACACTTTTGTCTAACTCTATGCCAACTACTGTCTGGCTTATTCTGAGACATAATTTTACACCAGAATTGTGGCACAATTTGGAGAAAAAAAGCACATCTCCGATCACACCCTGTTCCAGTGATTCTCCAGCCTTCCCACTAAGCCCCACTACCTTTTGATCAAGTTGGAAAAAAGTGTAGAAACCCTAACTGTGCCAAACTGCACCAAAATTTAGACAATTTGTGCCACTTTTTAGACAGATTCTAGGCCATAGTTTTGTTTGCAGCGCTTTTCCTACGTTTAGCATTTTTTTGTGGCATTTTCTTAAAAAAACAAAACAAAAACACTGCATTCAGATATTGGCTGGAAGTCTGTTAAACCCTCCCCATAGGGAGTAGCTCCCTGCAAGTGAAGTCAGTGGGAGCTGAGACTGTGAAGGAAGTAGAAGAAGGAAGCTGCCCTGGGAAATTACCAACCAGCTTGAGACAGAGCCTTACTCCAGCCTCTGAGGAAGCAATTGAGACTATATTGGAGTGTACCAGCCATTTAGAGGAGGTGTGTGCTAAAAAGTCTTTTGAGGTAACCTACATCCTCATTGCATGCACCAACACCTGCATTGCTGCAATATTGACTTGCCCTACAACTCTTCCACAGGGACCTTGCCTTGCACCCTAAAACCTACCTACAGCAAGCGCACCCCAAGCCATCACCAGGCAGAAGAAACCCTCAATACCATGGTGTGTTTCAAGGAAAAGAAAGGGTTGTGCTCCTCCCTTCACTGTAGTGCACAGGCCCTGGGAAAGCTGGAGAAGGATTACCACTATGAGTACTACAATCACCATCCTCACTGTGGCCAATACATTAAAATCGGAGTATGCCGGTCTTAACCACTCGCCTACCACCATATGGCTGTTATCTGCAACCCGATGTTCTGCCAGTACAATGCTATGGAACCAGCAATAGACAAACAGGCCACCAAAATGCGCTCCAGTTCTTTGAAGTCTTGCATTGAAAAGAAACAAGATATAAAGAGCACATTAGGGGAATCATTCCAAACGGCAAACATATATAAACGTGTGGTAAAGTGCATTTTTTCTCGAGGCCATATGAGGAATGTAGAAAATAGGCTACTGAATCAAAGCATTTTCGGAAAAAAAGCTATTTTTATTTTCTCCACCTATTTTCATTCGTTTAAAATGTCCCAATTTTCCCAAGATGAATACAAACTTTAAAAAAGAATTTTTGTGAACTTTAAAAAGTTTTTACTTTGTGGGTGTTTCTAATGTTTTAGTACTGTACAATCTCTGGCAGTATAGTCTCATTGAAGCAGCAATGGAATAGAATAGAACAGACCTCCAAAATACGCTCTAGTCCTTTAAAGTGTAACTGCTGTTTACATTTTTTATACCCTAATGGTATAGTACACCCTGCTGTATAAATGCTTTTCTGCTTTACAATTTAATCATTTTCAGTTTTACCTGATAATAACTCCCAGAAAGGTGTGCCACTTTCCTCTTCTCACAGGGTTGTCATGTGCAGCCATCTCCTCTCTATTATAAACAAGAGACGGGAGAGCACTGGGAGGAGGAGCTCGCCCTGAGTGCCTGGGCAGTGGAGGGGGAAAGGGATGCTTTACATGCTGCTATCTCCTGAATGGTAGCAGCTAGAAACATGCAACTGGTCTTGTTTAAAATGACAGCTAAAGTCCAAGCAAAAGAGGAGAAATCACAGTTAGAAATCGAGTCGGAAATAATCGCGGGTAAAATCTGCTTTTATTTTCACTTTCAGCTTCATTCACAGCATCCCGATTTCTATCAGCGATATCTTCCCCTGTACTGAACATATTGCTGTCATTCTGGTATTGTCTAAAGCTTGGAATGTCAGCTTTCAAACAATATCTCTAGCTGGTACCAAACCAGAGATATGAGCAGCTAAAGCAGCCCCCCCTGCCAGTGTGGAAGAGAATGAGGGAGCAGCTGCAGAGCTGACAGAGGTGACTATTAAGAGGCTAAAACAAATGCTTACCGATTTCATGTAATTGCAGGGCTTGTCTCTGGTTAGGCTTCGTTCACACGGGGCAGGAAAATGGAAAGGATGGATTCGGCACATAACTGAGCCGAATGGAGTCCACAGGCCCCATAGACTATAATGGGGTCCGTTAGGTTTCCGCTTAGAAGAAGATTTTTGAAGCGGAGACAAAAGTCCTGCATGCACCCCCATGGGCTCCATTCACCTCAGTTATGTGGAGTCAAAGAGGAGTCAAAAGTGGGCGTGAATTGCAGCTTTTTAACCCTTTCCCAATGTTCCCCAGGTCATGAGTTGGTGCCATAGTCAGCAATGTTTGTGATTGGATGATTGGAGGCAACTCAATTGCGACCATGGCATCTGAGTGGTCATTTACTGGAAGACCGATGATTGAACGCCCCCTTCACTCTCCCCCCACCCCCCGCTCATGAGGAGATCATGTGAGCCATTCGATTTTTATTGCAGCCTGGGGCCTTGTGAAGCTATAGTTAAGGCCTCATGCACCTGCGAGCTGCGTTGTCTGTGACCGGCCGGGCGCTCCTCCTACTGGTAAGTGAAAGGTCTGTGCTATAAGCAATGCGCCGCACAGACCTTTCACTTACCAGTAGGAGGAGCACCCGGCCGGTCACAGACATCGCAGCTCGCAGGTAAGTATAATGCTTCTAAAAATTGCTAAGCAACCATGGCAACCAGGACTGCAGTAGCATCCTGGTTGCCATGGTTACCGATCGGAGCCCCATCGATTAAACTGGGACTCCGATCGGAACTCTCCACTGCCACCAATGATGGGGGAACGTGATTTTAACTAGGGGGGGAGATGTGAGGCCGCACTGGCCACTAATGATGGGGGATTCGGAACGTGATTTTAACTGGGGGGGGGGGGGGGGAGGGGAGGCCGCACTGGCCACCAATGATGGGGGATTCGGAATGTGATTTTAACTAGGGGGGGGAGGTGAGGCCGCACTGGCCACCAATGATGGGGGATTCGGAACGTGATTTTAACTGGGGGGGGGGGGAGAGGGGAGGCAGCACTGGCCACCAATGAATATAATATTGGGGAGGGAGGGGGGTCTGCCCCCTCCTGCATGGCAGCACCTGATCTCTTACGGATCACAGCCCCCTGTAAAAGATCTGGTGCTGCCAGGCAGCAGGGGGCAGTCATGTACACAGTTTGTAGGATATTCTAACTTGAAGCGTCCCCATCACTATGGGAACGCCTCTGTGTTAGAATATACTGCCGGATATGAGTTTCACGATCTAACTCAAATCCGACAGTATATTCTAACACAGAGGCGTTCCCATGGTGATGGGGACGCTTCAAGTTAAAATATACCATCGGATTGGAGAAAACTCCAATCCTATGGTATATTAACTCCTGACTTTACATTGAAAGTCAATGGGGGACGGATCCGTTTGCAATTGCACCATATTGTGTCAACGTCAAACGGATCCGTCCACATTGACTTGCATTGTAAGTCAGGACGGATCCGTTTGGCTCCGCACGGCCAGGCGGAGACCAAAATGACTTTTTTTTCATGTCCGTGGATCCTCCAAAAATCAAGGCAGACCCACGGACGAAAAAACGGTCACGGATCACGGACCAACGGAACCCCGTTTTGCGGACCGTGAAAAAATAAGTAAGTTTACAGTGGTAAACCTGGTAAATATAATGATCACATTTTCAAAATAAATAAAATCTTTACCCGTTTTCCTCCTTTTACAAACAATAAAAAATATATATCTTTGGCATCTGCGTGTCCATAAATGCCCAAACTATTGAAATATAAAAATATGTATCCCGTATGGTGAAAGGCATAATGGAAAAAATAAAAATGAACAAATTACCACATTTGGTTGCTTCGCCTCCCAAAAAAATTAATAAAAAGTGATCAAAAGTCATAAATACTACAAAATGGTATCAATAAGAAATACAGATCATCCCCCAAACTATAAACACTCACACAGCTTTGTATATGGATGTATAAAAAAGTTAAGGGTGGCAGAATATGGCAATGCAAAGAAAGACATTTTATTTTATTTAAAAACATAAGGAAAAATATATAAATTTGGTATCACTGTAAGGATAGTTTCACACTAGCGCTTTTAAATCCGGCAGGCTGTCCTGGCAGGGAACAGCCTGCCGGATCTCTCACCATTCCGGCATTGCCAGAAGCTACCACGTTGGCATCTGGCCCTATTCGTTTTATTGGGGGATTCAGCCGCAAACTGGCAAATATGCCGAGAATCAGCCTGACTAAAACCTCTGCGTTTGCCGGATTGCGGCCAGATCTCCGCCGGTCCCCATTATTATACTTAATGGGGCCAGTTGGTATCAGGTAGCCTCCAGCAGTGCCGGATCCAGATGGCTGACGCTAGAGTGAAACTAGCCTAATTGTAGTGACCTACAGAATAAAGTTAACATGTAATTTTTATCATAGTGAACACTGTAAAAATAAAACAATGGTGGAATTGCAGTTTTTGGCAATCCTACAAAGTTTGGGCTTCCCGCTACATTGCATGAAAATGGAATATTAAATAATGCCGTTAGAAAGTACTAACTTGTCTCTTAAAAAACAAGTCTGCATACGGTTATGTGAATGAAAAAATAAAAAAGTTATTGAGTTTGGACGACAGGGAGTAAAAAAACGGAAAATGGCTGCATCAGGAAGGGGTTGAAATGATTTGACCAATTTATCAGCACAGTGCAATATTTTGATAAATTTGACTTAAAAAAATACAGCATCAATAAATTCCCCAGTATGTAGCCCATTGGGCCTTGTATCAACTGTAACGCTATTCATGTAATTTACATATTCTAGTGTACAGGTTAAAATTTCCAGTGTACTACCTGTAATCATCAATGTCAGAGAGGTGAGACTAGGCTATGTCATCAATGTCAGAGAGGTGAGACCCGCTCCTATCTCCAGAACGGGCCCCCGAAGTGGAGGAGGGCGCTCTACACAAGAGTGCCTACCCTCCATCCACCGCTATGGGAATTCTGAAAATAGCCAAGCATTGGCTCAGCTATTTTTAGGATGCGCTCTACAGTATATTCACCACTATGGGACTTCTGAAATAGAGAGCACGCCACACATGCACAGTGTGCTTTACTTCACTTCTAGGGAGGCCCGTTCCGCAAAAAAATAGGACATGTTCTATCTTTTTGCGGAACGGAACTACGGGACGTAACCCCACGGAAGCACTCCGTAGTGCTTCCGAGGGGTCCCGTCCCGTGCGGCCATTCTGCGATTCCGGATTTGCGGACCCATTGAAGTGAATGGGTCCGCATCCGTGATGCGGAATGCACACGGAACTGTGGCCGTGTATTGCGGCCCGCAATTTGCGGCCCGCAATACGGCCACGGGTAACACACGTTCGTGTGAACTTAGCCTGATACTGATGGCTTATCCTAAGATAGGGAATAAGTGTCTGATTGGGGGGAGTCCAACCGCTAGGGTCGCAGCTGATCACAAGCATGGTGGCTCATGCTCCCCAATGTGAATGAAGTGTCAGTCACGCATCCGCACTGCTGCTCCATTCAGCTCTTTGCTGGTGATAGATGACGGCTTGTACTCAGCTACCTCCAGCTGTCCTATTGAGTTGAATGGAGCGGTGGACACATGTCTGCTGCTCCATTCAAATGGGGAGCACAGGCTCCTGTTCTTACAGTCAGTCGGCATCCCCTGTGGATAGGGGATAAGTTGTCTCAATGGGAAGTTTTTACTAATGTGATTGTTCCTAGATGTAGTCATGAAATGCTCCAAAATTTGGCATACTTCTGGCACATAATCCGAACATTAGAGGCACTCACTGAAAATAAAATCCAGCATTTATATTTTGCATTGCAGTGGTGGCCTGCCCTTCTTGCATCAGGTCAAGTGGTTATGTGATGCAAGGAGGGCTAGGTCACTGCTGCAGCCAGCCATAGGCTGCAGCAGTGTCAAAGCGGATGCTGACCATGGGCGACCTGAGCAAGGCAAAGGCAGTAGGTCCCAAATAAGCTGGGACCCAGCAGCAGAGCACAGGTAAGTATGCTTCCCTTTGCAGGTCTGCTCAAACTCCCCCACAAGGTGAACAGAGATTTGAACTTCATAAACATACTTTTTTTTCAACCCACTGTCTATATAATTTTTTTTGCCTATTTTTTGGATCAACATGGATTTGAACCTCAAAAAACGTAGATTTTTATTCCAACATTGCCCATTTTCCAATATTCTCTCTTTCTAATGTCATACTTTCCTCTGTGTGCTCTATTCTAAAGGTAGCAATTCAATCAATAATATGCACATACAATTTAAAGGGGTTGTCCCATGCTACGCTGTTTGCATAGCTCTCATTTACTACAATAGGAGTTATACTGTAGGAGCAGCATAGCACTGGCCTGCTCGTCTGTTTCCATAAGCCCAGCCTCCTAGGAACATCGCTTAGTCCCACCTCACCGTGGTAACAGCGAGAGGGGAGAACCCCTTTAAACGGGTCATCCAGGATTATAAAAGCATCGCTGCTTTCTTCCAGAAACAGCACCACACATGTCCAAGGGATGAATCTGGTTTTGAAGATTAGCTCCATCCAAGTGAAAGGGACTGAGTTGCAATACTAAACACAAACTGTGGACAGATGAGGCACTATTTTAGAAAGCAGTCATGCTTTATAATAATGGACCTCACCTTAAATCAATAATACTTAGTCACATTTTGCAGTTGAGTTGCTGCTTTTGCTTGTAAAACCACAAGTGAATAAGGCCTTATAAGTCTATCTTAAATTTAAATAAATCAACAACTAGCTCAAAAGGAATGTATTCTGCTTCTTCTGGATCAACACAGCAGGAAAATGCAATAGCTTGTTCTTGATGGATTAGTGTTTTAAATCTGTATAACTGTGACCCACACATTGAATGCAACCAAATCACTCTGCCACAAGAAAGTGAGATATGCTAGAAAATTTGAAGGTGTAAGGGATCATAATGGCTAAATATAAGTTATGCAGAAGTCTAGTCTCTCCCGCTTTGGTGATGGTAGTCCAGTCTACTAAATGGCTGCCAGGGGGTCAGTTCATAGATAACATGTGTTTTTGGAAACAATGTGTAAACCATGTACTTACCATATCGTCTACTGGTCCTCCATGCTCTTACAGCATAATGTAGAACCCCATCCATCCAGACCAAGAACCAGCTTATACAAAATCCTAACAAGAGTCCCAGCATCAGGTCAATCTCCTGCTTAGTTACATTGTCGGTGACAAAGTAATTCTCTGATGAGTCCACCACTGACTGGTCTCCGTCGTACGGGATGACATAGTGAACGTGGTACCTGAGAGAGTGGTTGAGGTGACAAAGAAAAGTCCATAGTTAGAACAGGATAGAATGAAACATGTCTTATTACTCAATGAGCTAAATGAGAAGAACTTGGAAATGGGTTTTCCCATGAAAGACTTTTAAATCATTTCAATAAGAGATGACGTATGGGTTATGTTGAGAGGTTCAGTGGTTGGGACCTCAACTAGACCCAAAGACTTTGGTTCTATTACAAATATGATCAGTTTTTAGCCGCCCATCACTGAAATCAATGGGAAAAGTTTCTGACTCATAAAGTCATAAAAAGCCTGTTGTGAGAAATTTCACTTAACCGTCAAGCTACTTACCCAATAGAAGATAACACTGATATGCAGTAAAGTATGGCACTAGTTCTCAAAAACTAGAAAGACAAAAGTAAAGCGTACAATGTGGCATTAATGATGCAGGTACAATGAAACTTCTCCAAAAGACCAACTATTTGAGAAGACCATCCCTTGTCCTGACTAGATTTCCTGTGACAGATTTTCAGTTCCACCATATATTAAGCATAGAGGGCCATCTTCTTTGAGAAGACCACCGCTCCTAGAGGACAACTTTTAATAAAATTTGGTTGGTCCTCTCAACACTGTATTGCGATCAAGGACTTATAAATAATTTCTGAGCAGGATATCTTGGCCTCCAATGATTACTGTACTGACTTCCACAACACAGAAGAGCTGATCAGTGGGGGTGCAGGTTAACGGACCCCCACCGATCCTGAGGATAGGCCATCACTTAAAAGGGGCTGGACAACCCCTTCAATATTACTTCACAGAGACTGCCTAAGACCGTATATATGGCCTATAACTATGTTTCTGGCAAGTTTGGATTACATACCCAATGATGTATTTAACACTACGTATGGTGGGATATGACATTGTTAAAACATAACTTTTAATGAAAATAATTAAAATAAATGGTGCAACATTAAAAAGCAGGATTCTAAACATAAATCACAATAGTAATTGCCAACAGTATGGAAGAGATTAATTGCATATTACCAGTCCTGTAGAGTTGACCTGTAGATGCAGTCAATGCACAAGGTTTTTGATAGAATATAATCAATTCCACAGTATGGTCACAAAATAGGGGTGCACTTAGCCGGTGAAGCTGCTGTCACGTACGTTCCCGTGGCAGGTACCAGGAGATTGAAGAGACTGGCAACTCGTGGGTTAAATTGACAAGTTCACTGTGGATCTTATTGTGTCTGTGTTTTGGTGAATGCCACACCGCTTGCTTCAGGTGTTGCTTGTTGGTAATTTACTTTTCCTATAAGTAGCCGCTTCTCACTCTTGGAGGTGCGGATTATAGATTTTATTTCTGCCTTCTAACTAGCTGGTCGGTTGTACTCTGTGGGGCTTCTGGAGTTGCCAGTTTTCTACTTTCAGATACATCTTGTCTTTTCTTATTGTTTTGTGTTTGTTATATTCCCTGTTGTTTGTATCTGGGCGTGAGACAGAGACTTCTATTTGTCCATCTGGGGAGGAATGGGTTGTCTCTGGTCCTAACCTCATTCCAGAGCCTTATAAGGATATAAGGGCTAGGTATCCAGCATATGAATATTCCTACCTTCAAGGTCTATTCATATTCATAGGTAGTTAGGGCCCGGATTAGAGTTGTTTAGGAGGTGATCTGTTTCTTCCCTAGTTTCCAGGCCCAGTTACTGTTCCCCTTCCCTCCTGTGTTTAGTGTGGAGTTTTTCCCCCACACTGATCGTGACATTATAAACCGCCGAATAACCGTCATTTTGTTGTCTGTATCAGTTCGGCCATGGATGTTATCGCTGCACTGACCGGACAGCTACAGGGGCTGTCTCTGGAGGTGGATGACGTACGCACGACAGTCTCACAGATACAGAGACCACAGTTGGCTGATCCTAGTAGTGGTTACCTGACCTGTCCTGAACCTAAAGTTGCTCTCCCGGGGGGGAGGGGGAGTGATAATTTTATTTGGTTCAGGGAAGCGTGCAAATGGTACTTTAAGTTGCGTCCACACTCATCTGGGGACGAGAGCCAGAGAGTGGGTGTGATTATTTTGTTGCTTAAAGGGGACGCCCAGTCTTGGTCTTTTTCTCTGCCGACCGGATCACAGTCTCTCCGATCAGTAGATGCATTTTTCGGAGCTTTAGGTCTCATCTATAATGACCCAGACAGAACCTTCTTGGCCGAGATTAAATTACGCAGCCTGCATCAGGGAGAGTGTTCGGCAGAGATCTATTGTTCCGAATTTAGGAGGTGGGCTACGGATACTGAGTGGAACGATCAAGCTCTCCGTAGCCAGTTTTGTCAGGGATTATCTGAAAGGCTGAAGGACGCTTTGACCTTTCATGAGAATCCTGAGTCTTTGGAAGCCGCTATGTCTTTGGCTGTACGTATTGATAGACGCCTGAGAGAGAGATCTAAGGTACCGTATTCCTTTGACTCTTTGGGTGAAGAGACTCCTGAGCTTATATCTGGGGATGAACCCAAGCAAAAGTAGGAGTCGCAAGCAGGGAGTATGTTTTTTCTGCAGTCAAAGGAGACATTTTGTCAATATATGTCCAAGCATTCAGCGGCAAAAACAAAAACCAAAAGGGGCGTCTAAATCCCATCTGACTATCGGAGGTGTGAGTGGGGAGTTAGAGAATGTGCATTTGTCCTTTGCTGGTAGTACCCGATTTCTCCTGACGAGGTGTTGCTAGAGTCAAAAAGTGTGGGGTCGGGGTGAACCTGATTGATGCTCAGTTTGTCTGCATGCACGGGCTATCACCAACACATTAAAAAAAGACATTCCTGTATTTGCTATTGATTCTGCCCCTCTTACTCAGAGGTGCTTGTCGCAAGTTTTGCATGATATTAGATTAAGAGTGGGTGACTTTCATCAATAAGTTATCTCATGTTTTGTATTGGAAGGTTTCCCTGCACCTATGGTTCTGTGTTTACCGTGGATTGCCATGCATAATCCAACTATCGATTGGCAAGCTAGGCAGATTCTGGATTGGGGGGACTATTGCATTGATAATTGTCTCAATACATCCTTTTCTGTGGTTACTACTAAGGCTGTACCCTCCGAGTTTGCCGATGTGTTTTCTGAGAGTGCATGTCAGGATTTACCTTCCCATCGGTAATATGATTGCCCTGTCAATCTTACTCCCGGGGCTAAATTGACAAAATCTAGGTTGTATAATCTTTCTGAGCCTGAAAGGCAGGCCATGAGAGAATATATTGCCGAGAGTTTGAAGAAAGGGCACATAAGACCTTCCAAGTCTCCAGTGGCTGCAGGGTTCTTTTTTGTAAAAAAAAAAAGATGGAGGTCTTCGGCCAGGTCTGGATTTTCGTGAACTCAATCAGATTACTATCCGTGATCCTTACCCTCTTCCTTTGATTCCCGATTTGTTTAACCAGATTATTGATGCCAAGGTGTTCTCCAAGTTGGACTTAAGGGGGGCATATAATCTGGTTAGGATCAAGAAAGGGGATGGATGGACGACGGCTTTTAATACTCCTCAGGGGCACTTTGGAAACCTGGTCATGCCTTTCATGTTGACCAATGCCCCGGCGGTCTTCCAACATTTTGTGAATGACATCTTTCATCACCTGGTGGGGAGGTTTGTGATTGTGTATTTGGATGACATTCTTATTTATTCTCCTGACATGGAAACACATCAGAATCATGTGAGACAGGTGTTACAGATTCTAAGGGATAATAAATTGTTTGCAAAATTAGAGAAATGTGTTTTTGCGGTACACAAGGTGCAGTTCTTGGGCTACCTGCTGTCATCTTCGGGTTTTCGAATGGATCCTGAGAAAGTCTGTGCTGCATTGGACTGGGATCGACCCGAAAATCTGAAGGCTCTTATGCGGTTTTTAGGATTCACCAACTATTACCGAAAATATATTAAGAATTATTCGACAATAGAAAAAATCCTTAATGGACATGACTAAGAAAGGGACGGATGTCTCTGTATGGTCTGATTCGGCGTTGCAAACCTTTTCTGCGATTAAGGCTTCTCTTCTGCTCCCATATTGGTGCAGCCAGATGTGTCACAACCATTTATTGTGGAAGTGGACGCATCCAAGGTGGGGGTAGGAGCAGTTTTGTCACAGGGCCCATCAGCTGATAAATGGCGACCATGTGCATTTTTCTCGAGAAAACTATCCGCTGAGAAAAATTATGATGTGGGTAACAGAGAGTTGCTGGCCATTAAATTGGCTTTTGAGGAATGGCGTCATTGGTTGGAAGGGGCGATTTATCCGAATTCGGTATTTACTGATCACAAAAATCTGGCTTATCTGGAGTCGACAAAACGACTGAACCCAAGACAAGCCAGATGGACCCTGTTTTTCACCAGATTCAATTTCACTGTCACCTATCGTCCTGGGATTAAGAATGTCAAGGCGGACGCCTTGTCACGTAGTTTCCCTGGAGGTGCTGATTTTGAAAACCTGAGTCCCATACTGTCTAAAGGGGTGATGATATCCGCCCTCTACCCTGACCTTAAGGTGAAGGTGTTAGAGGCTCAGGGAGACGTACCAGACTCGTGTCCCTCTGGGAAACTATTTGTGCCACTGAGATTGCATCACAAGGTGTTGGAGGAACATCATTGTACGGTTCTTACAGGACATCCTGGGAGTAGGTCCACTGCCAACCTCATATTTCGTAGAATCTGGTGGCCGGGGTGGCGTAAGTGTGTTAAGGACTATGTGTCAGCCTGTACTACCTGTGCACGTGCCAAGGTGACACATACTCGACCTTCTGGATTTTTACTTCCATTACCCATTCCGTCCAGACCATGGACTCATGTATCCATGGACTTTATCACTGACCTACCTAATTCTTCAGGAAAGACAGTTATTCTGGTGGTAGTTGATCGCTTTAGTAAAATGGTACATTTTATTGCATTAACAGGCCTACCTAATGCTAAAACCCTTGCACAGGTATTTGTTGACAACATTGTGAAACTTCATGGCATTCCCTCTGACGTTGGTCTCAGATCGTTTGTTTCCAGATTCTGGAAGGCGTTCTGTACTTGTCTGGGAATTCAACTGTCCTTTTCTTCGGCTTTTCATCCTCAGTCGAACGGACAGACAAAGCGCACTAATCAGAGTCTGGAGACTTACTTCAGATGTTTTGTATCTGAGAACCAGGAGGAGGAGTGGTCTTCCTTTTTGTCTTTGGCAGAGTTTGCCATAAACAATCGTAGTCAGGAGTCCACTGGTGAGTCGTCGTTTTTTGGGGCCTATGGATGTCACCCGCAGTTTGGCACATTTTCTGGTTCTAATACTTCTGGTATCCCTGAGGAAGAATGTTTTTCGTCATCATTGTCCTCGATATGGCAAAAAATTCTAAATAACTTGAAAAATATGGGCAACAAATATGAACGTGTGGCTGACAGGAAACATATGAATGGTCCAGACCGGAGTGTGGGTGATTCTGTGTGGCTGTCCACAAGAAACATTAAGTTGAAGATACCTTCCTGGAAGTTGGGTCCAATGCTCATTGGCCCATATAAGATCACGGCCATTATTAATCCTGTAGCTTTTCGTCTTGACCTTCCTCAGGCCCTGAAAATTTATAATTTGTTCCATAGGTCTTTGTTGAAAAAATATGTGGAACCTTTACAGCCATCTTCCATGCCACCCGCTCTGGTCATGGTGGACGGTAATTTGGAATTTGAGATTGCGAAAATAGTTGACTCTCGAGTTCTCCGTGGATCCCTTCAATATCTTGTCCACTGGAAAGGTAATGGACCGGAGGAGAGGATGTGGGTGCCGGCATCCGACGTTAATGCCAATCGTTTAGTGAATGCCTTTCATAGATCTCACCTGGATAAGGTCGGTCCTGGGTGCCCGGAGGTCACCCGTAGAAGAGGGGGCACTGTCACGGACGTAATTTACTTTTCCCATAAGTAGCTGCTTCTCACTCTAGGAGGTGCGGTTTATAGATTTTCTTTCTGCCTTCTAACTAGCTGGTCGGTTGTACTCTGTAGTGCTTCTGGAGTTGCCAGCTTTCTACTTTCACATAAGTCTTGTCTTTTCTTATTGTTTTGTGTTTGTTATATTCCCTGTTGTTTGTATCTGGACCTGAGACAGAGACTTTCATTCGTCCATCTGGGGAGGAATGGGTTGTCTCTGGTTCTAATCTTATTCCAGGGTGTTATAGGGATATAAGGGCCTAGGTATCCAGCATATGAATATTTCTTCCTTCAAGGTCTATGCATATTGATAAGTAATTAGGGCCCGGATTAGGATTGTTTAGGAGGTGACCTGTTCCTTCCCTAGTTTACTTCCCTCCTGTGTTTAGTGTGGAGTTTTTCCACCACACTGATCATGACAGCTGCGGATGATGAGAGCAGGTGTTGACACTTTCTCAGTTATACCCTAAAAGGATAGTGGGGGATAGGGTCTAGTTACATCCTGCCTGACAAACAGAGAGCACCCGCCCTGATAGGGGCAACCCCGTCTGGAACCTGACCCTAGAACGGCCAAGTCCCTAAGTTGTCCCTAATTACACCTCTCCCAACACACAGTGTTTCATCCCATGAATTTGGAATTATCAGGAGAAGAAAACAAGGCGACTGCTTGCAACTACCACTAGTACCACCAATGGTGAGAGGGTATTAACATTACTTCGCCTTATTACCAGCCTTGCCCATTGTCCTTAGGTGATCTAGGTGATACGCGTTTCATGCCCTGCAGTTCCTTTTTTCATTAGCCTAGCCCACTGGCTTTAGGCTCTCTAATGAACCCCCTATATATATGTCCTTTTGGGAGGGTTCTAATGGTCTCTCTGAGCATCTACATGAGAGTAAGGGGGAGCTTGATAAAGACCATTAGGTTGAAACGTTGCTGCACTAGGTGTAATAAAGATATTGATTGGATCCCTTTGGAGTGCCGTGGCTTATTCTACACATTCTTTGGTATCTACATGAGAGTCCCATTGTCTCTGTCTTTTGAGTACTTTTTGTAGGTGAGGCATCTTTTCTTCCCCTGATAATTCCCAATTCATGGGATGAAACACCATGTGTTGGGAGAGGTGTAAATAGGGACAACTTAGGGACCTGGCCGTTCTAGGGTCAGGTTCCAGACGTGTCACCCCTATCAGGGCGGGTGTTCTGTGTTTGTCAGGCAGGATGTAACTAGATCCTATCCCACACTATCATTTTAGGGTATAACTGGGAAATTGTCAACACCTGCTCTCATCATCTGCAGCTTCACCCGCTAAGTGCACCCCTATTTTGTGACCATACTGTGGAATTGATTATATTCTATCATAAACCTTGTGCATTGACTGCATCTATAGGTCTAGTAATATGCAATTGATCTCTTCCATACTGCTGGCAATTACTATTGTGATTTATGTTTAGAACCCTGCTTTGTAATGTTGCACCATTTATTCTCATTCTTTTCATTAAAAGTTATGTTTTAACAAAGTCATATTCCACCTTTAGCAGTGTTAAATATATGTAATGGTGTAAAGGTTAGTCACCTTGGATCATTTAATAGGTGATTTTTTGTCCTAATTTTTTGAAGCTCTTCATACCCAATGATGGAAGGACCGTCAAATATCTTAAAGGGCTGTTTCACTTCAGCAAATAGCATTTATCTTCTAGAGAAACTTAATACAAGGCACTTACTCATGGATTGTGATTGTCCATATTGCCTCATTTGCTGGCTGGATTCATTTTTCCATCACATTATACACTGCCAATTTCCATGGTTACGACCACCCAGCAATCCAGCAGAGGTGGTCGTGTTTGCACACTATAAGAAAAAGCACTAGCCTATGTGCTCTACCACAGTCCCGGCCACCACAGTGGCTGACGCTTTCTGCTATAGTGTGCAAGCAAGACCACCACTGATAGATTGCAGGGTGGTCGTAAACATGGAAACGAGCAGTTTATAATATGAAAAATAAAAACATAACTACTAAAATAAAGCACCATGCATCACCAATAAAGGACAAAAAAATTATTTAAGCAACTGAACAAAAAAAGTTGTTTTGAACCCACAAAAATGTGTCTGGTCATGAGTGGGGAAAATGGCTCCATCTTGAACTGGTTGAATTTTTTTTACTAATCTTGGTTATTTCTCCCAAAATATATTCCTCTCCTTAGATTCCAATAAAAACTGCTCTATATATCCTAGGAGATCAGCCATCCCTCCACCATTCTTCTCATAAACCTTAGCCTAGACCTGTCTCTGGCTGTAAGGCAACGGATGCAGCAGGAGCCCTCCCCCACTGCTTTGTTACTAACTGGAGGCTAGACACAACAAATTGTGCCCGTTTCCCTGTCATCCAAAAAGGGAAAGAATCTAGAGCAAATTATACAGTTGACTGTTTCAGGAGCATGCACATCCATATAATGCTCTGCTCACATCTGCGATTCGCTTTCCATTTCCACCATAAATGGTAACCACGTCGCAATGACAGATCTGTCACATAGCAAAAACCAGTGACTCCTGTCAGGCCCATTGACTTATAATGGGGTCTGTCTAGTACCTCCAAGGTGACGGTGTCCATTGGTTTATCAGGAAAAATGCTTTGCATCATAAACTACAGAATTTGTAACGAAGACTCCTGTCTCCAGCCCAGATGTGGACAGGGCCTACATACATCAGCCCAGATGTGGACAGGGCCTACATACATCAGCCCAGATGTGGACAGGGCCTACATACATCAGCCCAGATGTGGACAGGGCCTACATACATCAGCCCAGAACCTTCTCTCCTACTACTCTGCCTCTATGTCAGTGTTCACTGTGGTTCTCGCATCCCGCTGACAAGCCTGCAAGACCAGGATGAATGCCATCCAGATCTCGCACATATTTCATACGGGAATACAAGTATTTAATAAAACAAACAAGAAGAGCTGACAGTTTCTCTTTAAAAATTGTAACCCTTTTACTACCAAGGACATAATTGTCACATTCTGATAATGGGGAGTGAAAGGCGATCAAATGTTAAATGTTTTTTTTTTACTTTGATTGTGACCAACACCACACTTCTAGAAGGGAAATCCCAGATTCATCACTGAGATCATCTATGCAACGAGGGTCTCCCTGACACAGCTCCCCTAGTGGTAGACCATGTGTGTACATGAAATCTATGTCTACTATACAGCAGTGTTATAAAACGTAAACAGTAACAGTAATATAAAATAATAAAGGTATATGTGGCGAAAAAAGGGGGAAAGGCGCTCATAGGATAATATGAAATAGTGAGGTGAATCACACACGAAGGGTGCCAATTAATGTGCTCACCTTTGTGTGTTGTGCATCAAAGGCACCACACTTGTTGGATCAGTGGGTCGGTGCTGCCGGTATCTCTCAATCCTCGTGGGTGGAGGGGCCAATTCTCCAGAGGAGTGATGTGAGGTTCAATAGGGGGATATGTACCAGGACAGTACACAATTGTGATACCTCTTGGCGCAAACACGACTCCAGTGGATAAAATTAAATTCTTTTTTTATTTATGTTTAGGGGGACAACGCGTTTCAGAGTAAATATACTCCTTTTTCAAGTCTAAAAGAACAACATAATATATATAATATAATCATATATATATAATAATATATAATAAATAATATAAAATATTATATATATTATGTTGTTCTTAAAATAAATAAAAATAAATACAATTTTTTAATATTATCCACTGGAGTCGTGTTTGCGCCAAGAGGTATCACAATTGTGTGCTGTCCTGGTTCATATCCCCCTATAAAATAATAAAGGGAAGATTTAACTATTACCCAGAGGCGTAACTATAGGGGGGTGCAGCAGGCGCCGTTGTGAATAGGCGACCCATAGTTCCCAAGAGAAGCTGGGGGTGAGGAGAGGTAAGGTAATCCCTTTCTCTGTCTGATCCCGGGGGAAAGGGAGGACATTTTTGGAGTATAATTGGCACTTGTAATCGTGCCAGCGATCAACCGCTCGTTTGTCAGCTGGTTGCATATTTTATTTGGAATGAAAGATGCATGCTTACCGGCAGTACATCTCCTTGTGTGACCTTATGGTGACTTCAACTGAATGGGGGAGGAATAAATGTGGTAGCGATCATTCTGCCTCCGTAAACTTTGCATCGGGTCAAAGCAAACGAGCGCCGATCAACTCGTTCATTGTTGATCAGTGCTCAATCTTCCTAAAAATCAGGCAACATAATAGCCTTACATGGGCTAAGAATTGGTGCAATTATCAGGAAGGAGCATTCCTAGGAACATTCATTCCTGGTTGTTGCCCTGTGTAAATGTGATCAACCGATAAATAAACAAATGTTCATTCGTCTGGTGATCACACCGAAATTCAATGGGTCACATTTATCATTTGTATACTCCAACCTGGCATGAAAATCTAGCAAATTTTACGTTTGCGACTTTTTCAACTGCACTTCTGCAAAAATGTTTGCGCAAGTACCTTTTCTCTGCCAGCCTTTCCAGAGGGTGGAGAAGGTGAGGAGGAGCCAGGGCCGCTAGCCCCGGCACATTTATCATATTCTACGCCAGTTTTCTGACATAGAAGAACACAAAATTCTATGCCAGGCAGGCAGTTCTGGTGCACGGACTGCCGAATGCTGCACGTAATCTATAACGAGGCGTATGCCTCATCATAAATCAGGCACAGCATCCGCCAGAGCACCTCGTTGATATAGCTCAGTGCACACCACCAGGCTATGACAAATTTGGCCCAATGTTCGCTGGGATCTGCTGCCGGCACTCAATGAATCTCTGAGGACGAGGGTTTGCAGCAGTGATCACTCCTCCCCATGCAGAGGCCATGCTTGACTACCTTGAGACCACCACAGGAGATGAGACAAGTGTATGAACCCATGAGAAGATTGGGTCCAGTCAGAGAGTGCCTTCTTCGTCTATGTAAGGGGTCAACAAGCGCCGGGCCCTCCTGTACCTGAATATTAGGGTGTGATGCATAAAGCAGCACATGGAAAGGGCCTTATTTTAAAGTTTTGAAGCTTATGAGGGGGCGTCTCGGAGGAACTGGCACCTGATGCTTGTATCTACAGCAAATCCTAGGGTACAGTCAGGTAATTGGCTGCACAATTTTGCTGGTTATACTGCAGCTTTATCCACAAAACCGTGTGCCCATTAACAATAAAGTTAATGGCTACGTGGTTTTTCAGGTACAATTCAGTACTACCTACAAAATCATACGGCCACAAGCAATCACTCTGAAAATCATGTCTCCCACATGTGGGGGGTATTCTTTCGGCCACATGCTGCCTCCACTATGTGGAACTGTGCTCTTAATTGAAATTGTATAGCAGTATTATTTTGCCAATGTAAAGTTTGGTATTTTTGTGCCTTGCACTGCTGAACATAAGTATTTTAACACCTGAGAATTCTGGCTCTCAAAGACCTGTTACTGTGCCTTTAAAAAGTCCACCTCTACTTCACTCATTAATCTAACTTAGTAGCACCTGTCTGAGCTCTTTAAAGACACCTGTCCACCCCACAGTCAGTCAGACGCCAACTACTACAATGGGCAAGACCAAAGAGCTGTCAAAAGACACCAGAGACAAAATTGTGGACCTCCACAAGGCTGGAAAGGGCTACGGGGCAATTGCCAAGCAGCTTGGTGAAAATAGATCAACTGTTGGAGCAATTGTTAGAAAATAGAATAGGCTAAAGATGACTGTCAGTCTCCATCGGACTGGGGCTCCATGCAAGATCTCACCTCGTGGGGTATCGCGGATGATAAGAAAGGTGAGGAATCATCCCAGAACTACAAGCGAGGAGCTGGTCAATGACATGAAGAGAGCTGGGACCACAGTTTCAAAGGTCACTGTCGGTAGAACACTACGTCGTCATGGTTTCAAATCATGCATTGCACGGAAGGTTCCCCTGCTCAGGTCATCACATGTCCAGGCCAGTCTGAAGTTTGCCAATGACCATCTGGATGATCCAGAGGACACATGGGAGAAAGTCATGTGGTCAGATGAGACCAAAGTAGAACTTTTTGGTCTAAACTTCACTCGTCGTGTTTGAAGGAAAAAGAAGGATGAGTTGCATCCCAAGAACACCATCCATACTGTGAAGCATGGGGGTGGTAACATCATGCTTTGGGGGTGCTTTTCTGCAAAAGGGACAGGACGACTGCACTGTATTAAGGAGAGGATGAATGGGGCCATTTATTGTGAGATTTTGAGCAACAACCTCCTTCCCTCATTTAGAGCATTGAAGATGGGTCGTGGCTGGGTCTTCCAACATGACAACAACCCGAAGCACACAGCCAGGATAACCAAGGAGTGGCTCCGTAAGAAGCATATCAAGGTTCTGGAGTGGCCTAGCCAGTCTCCAGACCTAAATCCAATAGAACATCTTTGGAGGAAGCTGAAACCTGACAGATCTAGATGAGATCTGTGTGGAGGAGCGGGCCAAAATCCCTGTTGCAGTGTGTGCAAACCTGGTCAAGAACTACAGGAAATGTTTGACCTCTGTAATTGCAAACAAAGGCTTCTGTACCAAATATTAACACAGATTTTCTCAGGTGTTCAAATACTTATTTTCAGCAGTGCAAGACAAATAAATTCTTTAAATACAATGTGATTTCCAGATTTTTTTATTTATTCTGTTTCTGAGTGGGAATTGCATCTACAATGTTAATGTTAGACCCCTCCATGATCTCTAAGTGGGAGAACTTGCAAAATCGCAGGGTGTTCAAATACTGCTGTTCCTCGCTGTATCTATAACTATATCTTATATTTAGTAACTATAACCTGTGTATGGAGCTGTTTAGGTCACTGTATATTTGAGCACTGTATGGTTGTATGTACTTATTCATACATTATATAGTTATTCGATTACTTTATATATGGATCTGTTATTTGGTTACTGTATGTTGATACTTGAGCACAGTTTAATAGTATGTATGTATTTAAACATAATAAATTAAAACATAATTTACACAAAATAAATTGAAACATTGCAGCGTATGGTAGCAGGAGTACAGCTGTATAGTATGATTTTTTACTTGATCCGTCTGGCGGTGTATTTCTATAGGCGAAGTCTCCATTGCAGTGTCTCTCCGCAGCTGCTCAGCAGGGGATTAATGGCACAGAGTGCTGCATCCATGGCTGCAACCTCCCCGCCACACTGCAGCAAGATCCCTCCACAGGTAGCGAGGGTTATGCGGAGATAGCAGGGCTGTCAATCAGACGGGGATTAGTATTAGGTCTTGGCAGAAATGCTGGGAACATACAAATGTTTGCTGTAAACAAAGAGCTGCACGGCTGAGCAGATCATCAAGCAGACACCATTTAGAAATGAGTGAATGTGACACACCTGCACAGGCAGAAGCCTCTGTTTAACTAGAGACTAGAAGCGCAGAGCACACAGCGGGCCGACAGATTGCAGAGATGGGGCTGCTGCACTGGAAAGCAGGTGTTCAATATAGATCCTGTTCTGAATGCACCCTCTACTAAATATTAGATGTGTTCCAGTAACGGCAAGTGCTGAAGACAGACCAGCCAGATAATATGAAATTACAGATCCAGAGAAGGCGTTCCCTCTCCCTAGCCGCCCTGCAATTTTTGTTTTTGACAACCCCTTTAACAGGGGCGTAGCTACAGGGGGTGCAGAGGCCTGAGGGGGGCCAAAGACCCTTCTGCCGCATAAGAAGCCACCATCATTATAGAAAGCGCATGCTGGTCAAGTTACACCTCTGGCTGGAGGGAAGGGGTTAGGCCTCTTGCACACGAACATTTTTTTTTCAGTATACAGAACTATTCATTTCAATGGATCCGCAACCAAAAAATACGGAAGGTACTCCGTATGACTCCCGTTTCTGTATTTCCGTTCAAAGATATTGTCCGCATAACGGATAGTACTGTTCTATCAGGGGCCAGATGTTCCGTTCCGCAAAAAACGGAATGCACACAGACGTCATACGTATTTTTCGCAGATCCGCTTTTGTGGACCGCAAAATACTGAAAAAGCCATATGGTCGTGTGCAAGAGGCCTTAGGGTCAAGAATTTGGCAGGGGGGGGGGGGGGCGTTCCAATTTTTGCCTCAAGCAGCTCGAAGGCTATGTACTTACCTGCCCCTGGTCCCAAAGCACTGAGGGAAGGGGGCCCCAAGCTGAACTCTTGCACCAGGGCCCATGTGCCTTCAGCTACGCCCCTGCCCTTTAGGCCTCTTTCACACTACCGTTTTTTTTTTTCCGTTTTGCGGTCCGTTTTTTGCGGTCCGTATACGGTCCGTATACGGACCCATTCATTTCAATGGTTCCGCAAAAAAAACGGAATGTGTTCCGTATGCATTCCGTTTCCGTATTTCCGTTTTTCCGTTCCGTTGAAAGATAGAACATGTCCTATATTTGGCCGCAAATCACGTTCCGTGGCTCCATTAAAGTCAATGGGTCCGCAAAAAAAAACGGAACACATACGGAAATGCATCCGTATGTCTTCCGTTTCCATTCCGTTTTTTTCTGAACCATCTATTGAAAATGTTATGCCCAGCCCAATTTTCTCTATGTAATTACTGTATACTGTATATGCCATACGGAAAAACGGAACGGAACGACGGAACGGAAACGGAAACACAACGGAACCAAAAAAACGGAACAACGGATCCGTTAAAAACGGAACGCAAAACACTGAAATGGACATACTGTAGTGTGAAAGAGGCCTTAAGGTAAGACCTCATGTCCTCATGATGCCATGGCAATATTTTAGCTCTGCAAAATCTCCATGTAATGTGGTGCCCACAATGTTAGGCCTCATGCACACGAACATGTGCTGGCCGTTCCGTACATTGGGGACCGCAATTTGCAGTCCCCAATGAACGAGCACCATCCATGTGGTTGTCGCAGACGGATCCAGACCCAGTCAACTTGAATAGGCCCGTGACCTGTCTGGACTAGAAAAAAAAATACATGTTCTATTTTTTTGCAGTGTGGAGGCACAGAGAGAAACCTCCCAGAAGCACTCCGTAGTGTTTCCGCGGGGTTCCGTGCCTCCGTTCCGAACCACACCTTCTGGATTGTGGACCCATTCAAATGAATGGGTCCACAGCCATGATACGGTGTTCCCACAGTCCCATAATAAAATAAATCGAGCCAGCAAAGGAGGCAATATAGACAATCACATGTAAGAACCTTCTATTAACTTTGTCTACATGATAAATGCCATTTACTGAAGTGAGACAACCCCTTTAAGAGGTACTAAACGTATAACCAGATTCAGTAAAAGTTTTTTTTAAGTACCATGATTTTGGGCCTATAAATTAGCATTTTATTTCTATTGGAATATATGCTGGAAGCAATAATGATTTCTCCATTGTTTTTTGTGTTGTTTTTACGCCTTTATGATCTTCATAAATAAAATATTATGTTTTGTCCTGGGGTTGTCCAGTACTTTGATACTGATTTCGGGGGTCAGACACCCAGTACCTCCACCGATCAGCTGTTCTGTAGGATCTCTGATGCAGGAACTGCTCAGCTCCATCCATTGTGTAGTGGACAGAGCTGGTTACTGCAGTGTAGCTCATATTAATTACAATGGAAGCAGCGCTGCAGTAACCAGCTCCAGCCACTACACAATGGATGGAGCTGAGCAGTTCCTGCATCAGAGATCCTACAGAACAGCTGATCAGCGGGGTGTGGGGTATAGAACGCCTGAGATCCTAAGGATAATCCATCAATATAAGGCCTCTTGCACACGACCGTATGCCCTCCGAGATATGCGGGCCATATGTCCCGGAGCGGCATTGATCATGCGCACGGGAGCGCACAGCATCATAGATTACAATGATGCTGTGCACGTCGGGCCGCTCGTGGGGCTATTGTCCCACACTCATATGATCATATGAGTGCGGGACAATAGCCCCGCGGGCGGGCCGACGTGCATAGCATTATTGTAATCTATGATGCTGTGCGCTCCCGTGCGCACGATCAATGCCGCTCCGGGACATATGGCCCGCATATCTCGGAGGGCATACGTTCGTAGGCAAGAAGCCTAAAAGTACTGGACAACCCCTTTTATTTCAATAGTTATGTCTATTGTCTTATTTTTGCATTTTTTAACAATTATTTTTGTTACTTTTTTTTAAACATATTTGTTAATCTACTTTAAGATCAAAATTAGAAATGCCTTATTTTAATATACCGCTCTATGGCTATATGTTTATACATATTTTTTTTCCTGTCGGTGCGGGACTTGGAACTCTTCGCAAGAAAACTGTGTTTTAAGAAGTATTTTAGTAGGGGTGATGATCATTCTGACCTCTCTCCTCTAGAAATACAAACCCTGAATGATCTCCAATCGCTATTAGACGAACAAGAATCGGATACGTCCAGATTCCCCATACATTTGCACCGCCGTTCCCAACATTGGCCCCCACGACATCTTGCCCAGCAGTTGACATATTTGTTAAGTTGGTCAAACAAGACCTAGAAAAACTAGGTGATATTAGATCTCATGACAATTTAAGCAAAGATTTACGGCTTGCATTTAAAGAACTTAAGAATATGAAAGATGTCATTATTAAACCTGCAGACAAGGGGGGCAATGCTGTGGTCTGGCCGGTGCGAATGTATGAAAAGGAGGTGTTCTGCCAATTAGGGGATGGGTCCTGTTACCAGAAAATGGACTGCAATCCCACGATACAATACAAACTGGAATTGGACGGAATACTTAGGAGTGCATATGAGAGTGGCATAATCAGTGCTAAAATGTGGGAGGGCCTGGTTACAGATTTTCCAGTCCTCCCCACATTTTACTTACTCCCTAAGGTACACAAAGACTCTAGAGTACCATCAGGGAGACCCATAGTATCTGGGATTGGGGGTTTGTGTGAGACTATCTGTGTGAGACCTTACCCTCCATTGTTCGTGACACCACCGATGTCCTTAAGAGACTCAGTGGGATGCATTTGGACAGTGATATGCTCTTGGTCACGTGCGACGTCGAGTCCCTGTATACGTCTATCTGCCACGACCACGGACTACGTGCGTCGTGATTCTTTTTGGAAACAACCAACTTGGATAGAGATTTAATTGACTTGGTCATGACATTATTAGAATTCGCATTGAAACATAATGCGTTTACGTTTAAAGATCGCTACTTCCTACAGCTCCGGGGAATGGCTATGGGGGCGACTTGTGCGCCCTCATATGCTAATGTGTTCCTGGGGCTGTGGGAAAGAGAGAGAGTCTTGAATTTGGAGGGTCACGACGCTGTGGTCTCGTGGTCGAGGTATATAGATGACGTTTTGTTTATCTGGCAGGGCTCGACGTCACACTTGGAGGGGTTTCTACACGATCTCAACTTGAATGATCAGAACATCAAACTTACGTGGATTTACAGTAGGGATCGTGTAGATTTTTTAGACCTTGCGATCACTGTGGAGAATGAGGGCTTCCTGGGTTTTGATATACATAGGAAACCCACTGCCACCAACTCATTGCTATTCTCCTCTTCCTCACATCACCCACGGGTTTCGCGTGCTATACCCACTGGTCAATTCTGTAGGGCTAGGCGGATATGCTCCAGTGAGGCCAGTTTTGAGCGAGAGGCAGAGGATCTATCGAGAAGATTCCTGGAGAGGGGTTATAGTAAGAAAGTGATTAGGTAGGGATATATTAGGGCTAAGAACTCTTCCAGGGATAACTTGTTAAATTACTCTCCCCGCAAAAAAGAAAGAGATCATGGTTTCCCTAGATTTATTACCAACTTTAATGCTCAATGGAGACAATTGCAGGATATTCTCCAAAGACACTGGCAGGTCCTTCGAACTGACAGGGACCTAAAGAATGTTATTTCTGAGAGACCATTGGTCACCTGGAAGAGAGCCAAAAATCTTAAGGATCTACATTGGGATGACCACAAGGGCACTCAAGACGAGAGTTTTGGAGCATATTCGTGATATTAAGGCGGCCGCTGAGATCACTGAATATGACAAACTTAAAAAACTGAAACCACTGTCGAAAGACTTTAGGGAAGCCCATAACTGTAACCCTAGAGGTATCTCTTTTAAAGGGATTGACCGTGTACGACTGGGGATTAGGGGGGCAACATAAAACGTTGTCTCCTCCAAGAAGAAACAAAATGGATGGTTCTGCTCAACACTGTGACTCCTCACGGATTGAATGAGGCATTGAGTTTCAAATCCTTTATTTAGTTAAGTTTCTATGTTGATTTTTTCAGTGATTTTAACTGTTTCTTTACTTATACAGTTTTCTGTGTGGCCATATAATGTGATGACTGGAGAGTTGTGAGGAGAGAGATGATCAACCATATACATTGTGAACATGGAGATGGACTACCATGGAAATATTAAGACGGACCTTTATATTCATGATTTGTACCTGATACACTTTGTCACCATTATGTATTTGTGGGCCTGGTGTCACTGTTATGTATTTGGTATCCTAATTACACTATGGGTATTGTATCGCTGATGTGATTTATGATGTTAGGGCATTGCTGCCCCAGTCACACTGGCGATACAACTTTCTTTCATTTAAATGATTAAGGAGAATTATTTTAGTATTTTTGTTGTTTATCATTTTTATGCACGTAGCACTTTATATGGGAGGATATGTACTGCCGATCCGTGCGGGCTGGCAGCATGACCACCTTGTTTTTGCTAATTCGGTTTTGCTCCGCACCAAAATTATCAATTATGATATTTTCACTATGATATTATTAAATATATTCTCTGTATTAGTTCTTCATGTACTAAGCAATCAATCACTATTGTCTGTTATGTAAAAAAAAAAATTATCATGTATTTTTTATTTTTTGATATTGGGGTTTGAGGATAGTAGGATACAATCATGATATGTGTGATTATCTAGTGTATATGATGTATTTTTTATGCCATTTATGCTCTCATGATCATGTACGGTATTCATCTATAATACTTCTTGTATCATGATTATATCAATGTGATATCATGTCTTTTGGTCAAATTATGGTATATTTATAGTGCCGAATGATATGTTATAAGATAATTGTGATATTATGTATTTACTTTCCTTTAATAGTATTTATGCTTAAATGTATTCAGATGTATTCAGCTCCGCAATAACCGCGATGTTGTATATCCATCCTCTCTTAATGGTATTTATGCCTAGATGTATTCAGCTCCCCACTAACGCCCTCTGAATAATTGATATCCCCTATGTAGGTCCTCCATACAGGGCTCCCCAGTGCGAAGGACTGGGGTTAATATATTAGATATAGTTCGGACATCCCTTTGATCGGATAGTCTGATGCAGTGATATGCTGTGATGCGCTGTGTGCCGGGTCACGTGGGGACGCCGCTACGTCTCCTTGGGAGGCGGGCTGGAGCGCACAGCTTGCGTTCCACCCCTCCTCCTGACGAGTGCGGCGTCGCCATGATGTACTCGGCGTGCATCATCAGGCATGGAGTATCAGCTGTTGTAATTACCTATCACGATCATATGCCCTGGAGCTACATGGTGGATACAAATAGGGGGTTATGGTCACACTTTCATTTACCTCCTGACGAAGCTGAGGTGAAACGTGCGTCGAGGTTCCTAGCCTGTCCCTGACCCTCCATCGTGTCTCATGGTATGCCTTAAATTTTTATCTGCTATCCACAGATGAGCTCCCTCATATCCTTTATAACAAGGCTTGGTGTGTGTGGTCTCACTCATGTGAGGGCTCTACATATATTTTTATTTTCATCCTTTGCACTGCTAGACTCTAGTGGCTGAGATTCATCTGGCGGTTATGCACCAGGGCGACGATCACATTAACTAACATTTGATAAGTCATATTTTATGTGCTATTGTATTGTGAATCACCCTGCTGCATATTATTGGCATACTTGACATGTGATCCATCTGTTGGCGGGTAGCAGAGACACTGGCCAGTGGATTGCGGCATCCGGTTTTTCTGCTGACTCTTCATATTCTTTTCTTGTTATCTCTAATATTTCAGTAATCATGATATGTTTATTATAATTAAATAAAGTATATATATTTTTTGAATACATTGGGCATTCTTTTATTGTTTGTTCAACAACATTATAGGTTTATATGTTTATACATAAACCTATGTATAATAAAATCCATAGGGAATACCTAACATTATCAGTGCGCAATCTCATTAAAGGGGTATTCCCATCTCAGACAATGGGGTCACATCGCTAAGATATGCCCCTATTGTTTGATGAGTGCAGGTCCCACCTCTGGAACTCGCACCTATCTCGTGAACAGAGCTTTGAAAGTCACGGAGGGCGCATTGTGCTTCAACAGCCAACGCTTCCATAAATTTTTAAGGAAATAGCCGAGCCAGCGCTCAAAATTAGCAAAAAGGCAGCACTCCCACATGTAAAAAGGAAAAAGATTTATTCACCCACGCAGGACGCAACATTTCGGCTCAACACAGCTATTTTTGGCGGCCCTATAAAAATGAATGGAGGGCATGCACGGTGCACCCTCCATGACTTTCAAGGCTCCATTTACAAGATAGGTGTGGGTCCCAGGGGTGGGACCCGCACCTATCAGACAATAGGGGCATATCCTAGCGATATGCCCCCATTGTCTATGATAGGAATACCCCTATAATGCTGATGAGGCAGTGTGAATATCTGCAGTCAGGTTGAACAATCTAAACAGTGAAAGGGACCCTCCATAAAAAGCATTGCCAAGTGGCGTCAACAGACTTTGAGGGGCCCCGATCTGTGCATGGTTAGTAGATATGGGTTCAGGGTCAAGGAAAGCTCTTGGCTTTGCCTAGGTTCAGTGCCGGATGCATCACCACCAGCGCTGAACACTACTGGTGTCTCCTGGAGATAAGAGCGTGACCCTGCCTGCGGCATGGCAGACTGGTATCCTTAGAGAGGACACTGCTACAGAAAGTAATGCATAATGTAATTGTAAAGGGACAGACGGTCCCAAAGCAGCCTAGTAGTCATGTTATCCATCGATGGCACACGAAACGTCATTACTGCACACGAGGCTGGTAATGAGAGGTTTTATCTAAACCCCAGAGCTACCGAGTCCTACAAGAAAATATGTGCAATTCTACTTAATGGAGGAGATCCTTTTAAAGAGGTGACGTGACGTGTATTTTAGTGAACACTGGTATTCTTAAAAAAATTATAAAAATAAAAATAAAAAACAGAACAATTCTGGAACATTTTCTCTTAGAGCTCTACATTGTACAGTTCCTCTTTTATTCCTCCTAGAAATGTATGAATAAATTGACAACTGGGTGTTACCAGTTTAAAGGTGTGCCTCTACATTGTCCAATCCATCTCTGTGATTTTCCAATCAGTGCTGACAATGTCAGACCAAGTAGGGAAAGAGGACTGGTAATGGCCAGTTGCCAATGATTCATAGATGTCTCAGAGGAATAAGGCCCATTGCAGACGAGCGTGGCGTGTCCAGATTAGGTCCGGATGCGTTGCGCTGTCTGTGGCCGGCCGGGCGCTCCTCCTACTGGTAAGTGAAAGGTCTGTGCGGCGCATTGCTTATAGCACAGACCTTTCACTTACCAGTAGGAGGAGCGCCCGGCCGGTCACAGACATCGCAGGTAAGTATAATGCTTCTAAAATTGCTAAGTTACCATGGCAGCCAGGACTGCAGTAGCGTCCTGGTTGCCATGGTTACCGATCGGAGTCCCAGTGATTAAACTGGGACTCCGATCGGAACTCTCCGCTGCCACCAATGATGGGCATCTACACCTGGTGCCGACCCAGACTTAAAGGCCATACAGAAGTCAGCGCATGCTTGCTGAGATATATGTACATATACAATGAGAAATAGCAACAGCATAAGCTTATGAACAGGTAAAATATACTTTTTTTTTTTTGTGAAGATTTTAAATGTCCAGGTCAGACGTGCGCGGTGTGTAGATAGTGAGACACGGAGATATTTAAGAAGATATGATGTTGAGTCAATATTTGCTTTTGACTGTATTTTGTCTAAGGGAACAGCTTTTGCTCATTTTAGGTTTTTTCTTGTTATATTGCAAATGGAGGTATCAAACAATATATATACATTTATATGCAGGATAAATGCAGACATTTATCCTGCGCTGGTTGCAGACCGCTATTAAACTAACCAAGGGGGGGGGGATTTTAATTAGGGGGGGGGGGAGGGGAGGCCGCACTGGCCACCAATGAATGTAATACAGGGGACGGAGGGGGGTGTGCCCCCTCCTGCCTGGCAGCACCTGATCATCACTATGGGAATGCCTCTGTGTTAGAATATACTGTCGGATCTGAGTTTTCACGAAGTGAAAACTCAGCTCTGAAAAAGCTTTTATGCAGACGGATCTGCGGATCCGTCTGTGTGAAAGTAGCCTACGGCCACGGACCGCGGATGTCAATCTTGTGTGCATCCGTGTTTTTTCACGGACCCATTAACTTGAATGGGTCCGTGAACCGTTGTCCGTCAAAAAAATAGGACAGGTCCTATTTTTTTGACGGACAGGCAACACGGATCACGGCCACGGATGAACAACGGTGCATTTTCCGAGTTTTCAACGGACCCATTGAAAGTCAATGGGTCCGCAGAAAATCACGGAAAACGGAACAACGGACACGGATGCACACAACGGTCGTGTGCATGAGGCCTAAGTCTCAGACACAGGATGAGGCAGAGAGACTTCAGCTTCATTCCCTCCTCCTTCCTCTCCTATCTCTGTGTTACTAAGTTTGAGCCTTTTAGTGGCTGAAATGGTTTCTGAACATTTACATAGAATCTGCAGACGGGAAAAGGCTACATGTACCAAAGACAGAGGAAACAAAGCAGATCAGATCAGATACACAGATACATCTTAAAGGGAAAGTTCAGACATACAGTATCTGTCATGAAAGAGTCATGGTGAAGAACTGACTGGTAAAACCCCACCAATCAAGAGAACAAGGGGGTTACTTCTCTTTTTTTCAATGATCATTCATAGGGTTGAAGTTCGGGTTCGCCAGGTTCGGCCGAACTTCAGGTCAAAGTTCAGGTTTGGGACCCGAACTTGACCCCAAACCCGGACCCTATTTAAGTCAATGGGGACCCGAACTTTACTTTATTATTTTCCGTTACAACATGGTTATAACGGAAAATAATAGCATTCTTAAAACAGAATGCTAAATAAAAACTCATCTCATCTACTTTATCATGCAGCCGGTATCTTCTTTTCTTCAGGACCTGCAAAAGGACCTGCAGTGACGTCACCGAACCTGAACTTCAGTGAAAAAGTCCGGGTTCGGGTCCGGGTACGAACCCAAACTCTGCAGTTCGGCTTCGCTCAACTCTATTATACTCATACTCGAATTAAACTTTCTATGGAATTATGACCTATGTAAGTGATTACTATATTTGAGTGAAAGGATAAGTTTATAGGGGAAAAGAATGATGAAAGGAGGCTCCAGTGCCCTGTTGTGCCGCCTCTAGTCTGGATACAAGATATAATGGTTGGGCATGGAGGCATACAGGTTCTGTATGGTATCCTGCGGCACATTTTCCCATAGATGCTGCAGCTGGGCCTGTAGATCCTGCATGCTCATAGGTTGCAGAAGCTGGCATCATAGAAGCATGTATATGATCAATGATCTCTCACCAAGAGGTACACTACCCAAAAGTGGTCTCTGAGAGTCTTAGAGCAGCAAGGGCAGCACTTTTACGCCCTCTTGTGGCAAGTCCCAGTATCTAATCACACCACTATTGTAATCATTTACATATCTGCCTGAGACATAACTGCATGCTGAGTTTAGCAGCAATCCGGCATTTCTAGGGGCATTATTTTTTTTGTCAATGAATGTATGTTGTTAGTTTATTCCATTCTCCCAATGATTAATGAATGGAGCATGGTGAAGTCAAAGTACGGCAGCCCCTTCAGAGTTTTCTTTCTGTGCACGCCACTGCTCCTGACTTGGCTCCGTGCAGATATGGCACCTCTGTCCCATTCAGTGGCAGTTTTCTTCCCAGCACTGGGTCTGAGCGTCATCATGCAGAGAAAATGCAGAAGAATGGCACAGCATCCATGTCAGGGGGGGATGGGCCCCTTATGATATATCCTGAGAATGTGCTATTTGTGACTAAAATATTACATTGGGTAGATCTATTGAAAACTCAAGCACCTTCTTGCAGAACGTATAGAACAAACCCAAGGTCTGTAATTATAATCAGTTTTGCAGGCACGGTCATGTTAAATGCCAAGCCATAATCAATACGTAAAAATCTCTGTGCCCTGGATGCTGCAGTCCAATGTGCAACGCCAGACCAGTAAATCTTCTACATGGACCGTAAGAAGAGTCCAAGCATCTATGTAGAACAAACTATGCAGGTAGGTCAGCATCATACTTAGTAATTGGTTAACTTCGGGCCACCATAAAACTACCCCAAACCTACTTGGGGCCGCTCACTTATGGGCAGAGCTTCCACAAGCCCTGACCATTTTCGATCCGGGATAGCCCAATTTGCTGGGATTGTCTCCGAAAATTAGGGGCAGCCCCTGCAAATTTGGGACTGTTGGCAACTACACCGCACTGAGATGCCTCTTAATAAATTAGGCGCATCTATGGCACTCTGTGCGCCATCCAGTCTTTACCGTAAGTTATTGTAAGTCCAGCAGGCTGTACTAAGCTCCACCCCTCAAACTAAGCCTCGCCCCTTTGTCACCCCTTTAGAAGAATGGTGAGAAGCTTAATAAATGACTAATTATTGTGCACACATGACGTCCGCCATAATTTGCGACTTATTTATGCCATACTACACTCTGTGCAGTCTTACAGGATATATCAGACATTTACTATATCTAATAGGTAATATCCAACTAAAGAATCACAGCTCTACATGACCCGACTATTCGGCATGACCATAATACATATATTATGCTCTTTACAGACTTTCCCCTCCACAAGAAAACAGCTGAACGGCATGTTGTAGATATAACAGAACCTATCCTCACCTTACCGATCCCTGCTGTTGAGGTGGATCGCCGGTGTAGCCGTGAATTGTTGAGCGGCATCCACAGCCATTTCCTGCCATGTCGAGAGCACAGCGAGGGCCCTGGCATCGTTGGAAAGGCGGCAGCGGTGGATCAGTGAGTAAAAGGTCTGTTATTTGTTGCAGCATGCGCAACCCGGGAGTGAGAGTTTCTCTTGCACTTAAAGAGAACCTTTCACTTGTATAAACTATGTGAACCGAGTATGCTGCCATGTAGAGCGGCGCCCGGGGATCTCACTGCACTTACTGTTATCCCTGGGCACCGCTCCGTTCTCCCGTTATGTCCTCCGGTATGTTTGGTTATAGTAGGCGGAGTCTGTCCTTGTTCTGTGGGCGTCTCCTTCTCCTAGGCTGTAGCGCTGGCCAATCGCAGCGCAGAGCTCACAGCCTGGGAGAAAAAAACCTCATTCATTCATTTTCAATGGGCCGGAATGTGTTGTCCGCATCCGCATTTGCTGATCCGCACTTCCGCATCCGTGCTTCCGTTTCTGCAAAAAAATAGTGCTATTCTTGTCCGCAATTGCGGACAATATTAGGCATTTTCTATTATTGCGGAATGCACATTGCCAGTGTTCGTGTTTTGCGGATCCCCAATTTGCGGATCCGCAGAACACTTACGGATGTGTGAATGGACCCTTAAATGCATTTAAAGAGAAAGACCCTAGTGACTCCAAAATCATCTGCAAATGGCGTTGCCTTTTGTTGAAATTTAGAGTCTGTTATTGTGTCAGGAGTATCCCCTGTGCCCATGTCTGAGATAGACAGAGATAGATAGATAGATAGATAGATAGATAGATAGATAGATAGATAGATAGATAGATATGAGATAGATAGATATGAGATAGATAGATAGATAGATAGATAGATAGATGATAGATAGATAGATAGATATGAGATAGATAGATAGATAGATAGATAGATAGATAGATAGATAGATAGATAGATAATAGATAGATAGATATTAGATAGATAGATAGATAGATAGATAGATAGATAGATAGATAGATAGATAGATAGATAGACAGACAGATAGATAGATAGATAAATAGATAGAGATAGATAGATAGATAGATAGTGAGAGATAGATAGATAGATAGAGATAGTGAGAGAGATATAGATAGATAGATAGATAGATAGATAGATAGACAGACAGACAGATAGATAGATAAATAGATAGAGATAGTGAGAGATAGATAGATAGATAGATAGTGAGAGATAGATAGATAGATATGAGATAGATAGATAGATAGATAGATAGATAGATAGATAGATAGATAGATATAGATAGATAGATAGATAGATAGAGATAGTGAGAGAGATATAGATAGATAGATAGATAGATAGATAGATAGATATGAGATAGATAGATAGATAGACAGACAGACAGATAGATAGATAGATAAATAGATAGAGATAGTGAGAGATAGATAGATAGATAGATAGATAGATAAATAGATATAGTGAGAGATAGATAGACAGACAGACAGATAGATAGATAGATAGATAGATAGATAGATAGATAGATAGATAGATAGAAAGTTTCTTGGTAGAGATGGTGGAAATGGATTAGGACGGTCATACTCTGGAGGTTGCACACAACCCTACATGTTGTCTACCAGCTATGAGCGGCAGTTTGATGTCTCGGGTCTATAGTATAACTGCTTCTATTTGAAGATTTCAAATCTTAAAGAATTTTGCTAAGTTTAAACACAAATCCGTCATACGGCCACTTATCTGTCTCGCTCATTCATTCCCAGTGACCTTGACGTATCCACCAGAAGGGCTTCTCATATCTTGGAGGTAGTCATAATACCCAGCAATGCTAATGAAATAGATCAATGTGAGTAGAAACCTGCGCGGCTTTAGACATCTATTGATCTGATAGTTAAATACTATGAAGCCTCTACTTGCTTTTAATGTATAGTTTTCCCTGGAGATCCGGCCCTGTTTGTGGCTGAACCCTCTAACCTCATGAGTGAATGTACTAGATTCACTATTAAAAAGAACAATCGCTTGGTGGTTAAGCCCCTCGGAAACAGAAAGACATAAAACACCATCTGGAACCAAAAGGTTAATTCCTTGGGGCCAAATAATTCTGGAAGACGGCACTGAAAATAAATGAACACAAACACACGACTAGATTTACAGTGGGACCTGTAGACACACACCCTGTGGTACATTAAAGGGGGTGTCTAATGAAAGCAGACACCTTCTATAGGCTCTTTCGGCATAAAGACATCATAGAGAGGGATCCCCCGTTTCATAGCCCCCTCTGTAAACATAGCCCCTAACAAAGAGTTCACCCAGCCTGCGGCCCGCCCATGTATTGCATCCTTGGCCATTCCTTTTAAAAGGTTGACAACTAGGTGCTCACCATAAGGAGTAATGGCGCCCCCTGAATCTTGAAGAAGGCCTATCCCATGATTAATGTTAAAAATGATAATCAGATCATATAGTCCATGACAATCTCTTTCTAACAAAGCCAGAACCAGCCCTGTACCTCACATGGATCCAGAGATCTCCCCATTCATTGCTCTGCTAGATTTATTTTAGGCTGGCAGCTCTCTCCCTATCACAGCTCAGGGGGCGTGTCCTTTCTGCCGCAGCTCTCTCCCTATCACAGCTCAGGGGGCGTGTCCTTTCTGCCGCAGCTCTCTCCCTATCACAGCTCAGGGGGCGTGTCCTTTCTGCCGCAGCTCTCTGCCTATAACTGACACATCTTCTAATAGTAGATCCAGCTGCTGCCAGTTAAAGGATGGAAGTGAGTATGCGCGACCACCTCAGCAAGGTGGACAGAAATAGGGAAAACAACAAACAGCAGGTGGTGTTATCCTCTTCACCCGGTGCTGCACTAGGCACTATCAGCATACAGTTTCAGAACATAATGCACATAGGCGCGCACTATGACCTGACACTTTGCGATATCAGGACGCAGTGCACCACTGGCGCCAGGACACAGGCAGTGCTGAAGAGCCAGAGTGGTGGAGGTGTCAGGAGGAGGAGAGGAGAAGTGAGTCTTTTTTTTGTCTGCTCTGAGGTCAGCATTTTGGGGACAGATGGGTTGGGTGGGGGTTATAGGTGGTCTAATTTGGGGTCTGTATAAATTTGAGGTCTATGTGAATTTGGGGTCTGATGTGGGGTCTGTATGAATCTGGGGGCTGATTTGGGGTTTAATCTCTACTGATCTGCGGTTGTCCAACCATGTGACATTTATATTTGATAATTTATTAGAATGCTACAAACAAGTAGTGATAACTCTCATCTCACTGTTCTCACCACTAGGGGAGCTCTTGGCATCATTCCTGGGCTTGGCCGCCTCAGGTGAAGCTTAGGGGCGGTGAGTGTGACTTATGTACCGGTATGTGCTGTACGTGTGATATATGTGGATATTACACGTCTGTAACACAGAAGAGCGGGGATCCTGTGTGGGCTTTGAGTAATGCACTTCACCACTGTGTATCGGCCCGTATATCTGGCCAGGTTTGAGACCCCTGATCTAGCTTATGTTACTGACTACAAAAAAAGGGGTATACAGTGCAGAAGAAGCCTGGGAGTGAAACATACGTTGTGGTCGCCAATGCTCTGCTTTGGTCGGTATTTACCTATTATATGTCTAGCAATGTATTGTGTCCTTTTTTTTGAAGCCTGTAATATAAGGTAGATTTTGGTAGTGATTAGGCGCATTTAATTTGTAGACTATGTTATTCATACCATAGCATCACTGCTGCGGTGTAGTTCTGTCCCTGTATATGGTATCGCTTTCATGCAATTTTACGCATTTTATGTACAACAAAGATGTATATGATTTTTGCAACATGTCTTTCCTGTGAGATTTTTGGAGGTTTTTATTATATTGACATGGCGCAGGATGATTTATATTTTTTATTATTATTTAGTCCCGAGCTTTGCCGAAATACCAAGTATAAGTGAGCTTATCTGGTGTCTTGGCTTCCATTTATACCAGACACCATGATTTTGTACCAGATCCATCATACAATAACTGGCAGACCCAACTGACTCATGATGGGGTCCATTGGGGTACCCTTGATAGTTTCGGAACTGGTGAGATGGATTAACTCCCATTCACTTCTATAGGGGCTAGGGAAACACACAGCACAGTGAGCTCGGCTATTTCCATCAAACTAGCCACCCTTTACTACGTGCATGCAGCGGCCAGTGAGATATGGTGAGGCAGGTGGGGGAGGTGGGTGCGGGATCCAAGATATGGGACCCACATCTATTAGATATTTATGATTTTTCGTGTGGTCAGGCCATAAATGTCTGAGATGAGAATACCTTTATTAAGGAGCTTTCTGGTTTTATAAGATAAAGACGTTATCAGCTTCAGAAAATCCATTTTCCAATGCTCTTATGGAATTCAGAGTTAATACAGCCTCCTCATCTAGTAGCCAGAACGAATTGCCACTACAAAGAGCACCCCTCCCTGAAGGACCCAGCAGGCCCATGTTTTACATGACTAGCTTAAAAATATCCATAAACTCTGCCGGCGGCTTACTGCTATTTGCTGGGCCGCACCTGGAACTTCAACCTGAACCAATGGCGAGTCCAGACACAGCTGCAAATTCTACGTAAATCGTGAGAACTCGCTACGGCTGCCAACGTGCACTTGTAATGGCACCCTCGTGCTTTTTGTTCATGAATGCAATTTACTCATTTTTGTCTAAAAATCTTATTTTTTATTACCTTTTATTGAAAATATTGAGCCATTCTGTCACAAAGGGTTAACTGTTTTTCTAGCTGTGTGACTGGTACTTTTACTTTCACTTTGTGCCATCATCTAATAAACCTTATCGCTAAATTACTAAAAGGTCCTAAACACTTATTTAGACCCCATTCTTATCAGCAAGATAAAAGCTGAGCTATAATGAGTGCGTATAATGTCAGAAAGCAGAGATAAGGAGCCTGTCTGCTCCTCAGGTGACAGAAAATCCACAGGGTGCTACTACAGCATCTCAGCTCTGTACAGAAAAAAGGATTCCATATTTTTAATAGACCAATTGAATGTTTTTTTTTTTTATCTCAAAATGAGTATAATGCAATATTATTATTTTTTTATTCCCCCCAAAGGTGTACATAGCCTTTAACTCTCATATCATATAGATACAAATGTAACAAAGCTTCATCTGTGATCTATGGGCAGACTCTGAATGGAAACTCAAATGTTTCCATTCACTGACAACAAGATGAAACTAGAACTTGATGAATTGAAGCACAAGCAACCACTGCAGAGGACATGAGAACTATAATCTAAAAGCCATATCTCTCTTTACGTCTGCACATACATGTGATAGTGGACAATGATATATAAGGCTTTGGCTGTCTATAAAACACAGTCAGGTTCTGGGAGTATGATGGAGGCTCCCAGCTCAATGATATCATTTTTGGGTTTTGTTATAGTCTTTATCTATGGAGAGACGTAGGGTGATTCGGCTTTATTGGAGCCACTGTAAATATTTCATCGGTAAATTGCAGAAATAGCAATTTAATAACATAATGTTCTAATTATTATCGTTTCCCTGAAAGTATCCTGAAGATAGGTCGTCAGTATTATAATCTCGGAAAACCCCTTTAAATTAGTTATCCACATCCTTCATACAGGATAGATGATCACTGCAATGCATCAAATGTGATTTTTATTACAGATTTGGACCATATGGCTTCTGCAGCTTGCATGTATTTGAATACATAGAAAGCTGCAGAACATTGCTCACTGTCTAAAGCTCATCTGATGGAAACATGAAAGCAGCGGCAGCCAAATAGTCCAAAATGTGTAAGAACTCACTGAAAATACTTTTTTATTACATATTTGACACAATGCACTAAAAAAAAGTGATTAAAGGTATCCATAGCCTTTAAAGGAAACCTGTCACCTTGAGAATGCTAATTATTCTGCAGGCAGCTATAATTAATATTTTTTATTATTTATTATTATTATTTGAAAGCACCATTAATTCCATGGCATTGTACATCCAGACTGGGTTACACAAATATAAAAATGCAATAAACAAGAAATTATTAACAGACTGGTACAGAGGGGTAGAGGACCCTGCCCACAAGAGCTAACAATCTACAATACAGAGCAGGAGGAGCTGAGCAGATTAATATATTGTTTTGTGGGAAAAGATTCAGTAAAACTTTTAGTTTATACATTTAAATCCCTGCTCATTCTGAGCTTTGAAGTCCAGGAGGCGGTCCTATCAGTGATTGACAGCTATCTCTGTATACACAGTCATAGAGGGAAGGCTGTCAGTCACTGATAGGACCGCTTCGTCATAGAGGGAAGGCTGTCAATCACTGATAGGACCTCCTCGTCATAGAGGGAAGGCTGTCAATCACTGATAGGACCGCCTTGTCATAGAGGGAAGGCTGTCAATCACTGATAGGACCTCCTCGTCATAGAGGGAAGGCTGTCAATCACTGATAGGACCGCCTTGTCATAGAGGGAAGGCTGTCAATCACTGATAGGACCGCCTCGTCATAGAGGGAAGGCTGTCAATCACTGATAGGACCGCCTCGTCATAGAGGGAAGGCTGTCAATCACTGATAGGACCGCCTCGTCATAGAGGGAAGGCTGTCAATCACTGATAGGACCGCCTCGTCATAGAGGGAAGGCTGTCAATCACTGATAGGACCGCCTCGTCATAGAGGGAAGGCTGTCAATCACTGATAGGACCGCCTCGTCATAGAGGGAAGGCTGTCAATCACTGATAGGACCGCCTCGTCATAGAGGGAAGGCTGTCAATCACTGATAGGACCGCCTCGTCATAGAGGGAAGGCTGTCAATCACTGATAGGACCTCCTCGTCATAGAGGGAAGGCTGTCAGTCACTGATAGGACCGCCTCGTCATAGAGGGAAGGCTGTCAATCACTGATAGGACCGCCTCATTATAGAGGGAAGGCTGTCAATCACTGATAGGACCGCCTCGTCATAGAGGGAAGGCTGTCAATCACTGATAGGACCGCCTCGTCATAGAGGGAAGGCTGTCAATCACTGATAGGACCTCCTCGTCATAGAGGGAAGGCTGTCAGTCACTGATAGGACCGCCTCGTCATAGAGGGAAGGCTGTCAATCACTGATAGGACCGCCTCATTATAGAGGGAAGGCTGTCAATCACTGATAGGACCGCCGCCTGGACTTCAGAGCCCAGAGATATAACTTATACTGAATTGTTTTCCATAAAACTATATATCAATCTGCTCAGCTCCTCCTGCTCTATAACCTGCTGCCTGCAGCTCAGACAACGTGACAGGTTCCCTTTAGTCTAAAAGACAGGGTCAGACAATGGTTATCATGTTACCAGCATCTAATCTTGGGGAAGCATTAAAGGGTAACCCTATTATACTAGGTACCTGACCTGTCTTGCTCTGTTCAATTCTTCAACATGTATAGACATCATACCTCCAAAAAATGTAATCTCAAATTGCGGGACATTTGAAGCTCTGCCAGTTCCATGTAAGACTCTTACACTGTCTAGAATTCCACCCTTTAAGCAAATCAACCCTGCTCCATCCCATCCAACATAAAAAATTAAGTAAAAAAAAAAAAAAATGAATAAAATAAAATAAAAATGAATACAAAATAAAGAAAATGTACTAATAGTTTTGATAAAAAAATGTTTAGTGTCTTCAGATCTTATGCTGAGCTGTGGGTCTCCATGGTTACCAAAATCCCGGGTGGTATGATCCTGCAGTTATGAGTTACTCTCACAGCTAACCTACACTAAAAGAGGGAGGAATGGAAAAGTACCAGAACCACTGGCAATGATGCACTGCTCTGTATTGATCGTTTTCATTCCCAGTGAAACGGAAAGGTAGAAAAATAAAGAAAATTTATAGTTATCACTAGGTAGCCTAGGAGGTTCTAGGATATGAGAAACAGCATGCATGGGAAAGATGCCGAGGGTGCACTACTCTGACAAAAAGACCAGGTCAACTAAACATGGTCTAAGCCCCATCCCCTTAATCCATCCCATGAAGAAAAGAAAGGGACCAGAAGGTGAAGGATCCTTATTTACTCTGGCAGATTCCATCAGAGATATCTTGAAGGAACTTGCCTACAATCTTGAAGAAAGATCAATGGATTTAATTGTTGTGTCATTAATTATGTCTGTAGTATAACATATATTTTTTTTTATTCCCTGGGGCCGGTCATAATGGAGGCACACGGTTCTTTCCTGTAAAGGAGTTACATCAGCGTATGTGTGCCTTATGACAGCTTCAAAGAATGGAAGTTAATGGGCAGAAAAGTCCATCAATACGTCCCCCTCCAGAATCTTATATGTGGATATAATTATAGTATTGCTATACTATCTTATCTACTCCTGTAATAAAAAAACTGATCTGTCATCTCTCATTTCCCCCTCTAATGATAATGACTCTGCTTATTCTGTCCCAATCTAAACAGCAAAGCTGATAAGTGATCTGCAGAGAACGGGATGTGTCAGTTTATGGTGGGCTCTCTGATGACCAGTATGGCCTCCTACACATATGTCCGGCTATGCGGCACAGTTCCGATATGAAGCAGAAAATGCCGGAGGGAAACTGAGCCAGAACTGATGCCATAGTTTTCTATGGGTTCGTGAAAATACATCCAGTGCATCAGCTGTAATTCTGGATGCCAAATAGCGCCAGACAGAAAAAAAATGCTGCTCGTTCAGTTTTTCTGTCCAGCGCTATAAGTGTACAGATGCCGGATCTGTGCACTGAAGTGCTGTGCACATATATCAGTTGTGTCTGGCTCCAGCATAAAACAACTGGCCAGGGACAACTGATATATGTGAAGGTCGCCTATGAAAACTGGATTATTTTAGGAGTATTTTCTATATGGGTAGTCACATGAAAAAATAAAAATGCTTAAAGGGATTGTCCCACAAATAATATTATACAGTTTTAAAACCAGCACCTGCATCTGAATACTTCTGTAATTGCATGTATTTAAAAATGTAGCATAGCCACTGAGTTATTCAATAAAATCTATCTGTACAGCACCACCAGCACCACCTGCTTTTTTTCTTATTACTTTGACCTGCTCACTGAGAAGGCCGCACATGCTCAGTTTTATCCTTCAACTGCCTCCTGAGCTGTGATAGGGAGAGCATGGACACACCCCCTGAGCTGTGATAGAGAGAGCATGGACATGCCCCCTGAGCTGTGATAGGGAGAGCATGGACACGCCCCCTGAGCTGTGATAGGGAGAGCATGGACACGCCCCCTTAGCTGCAGCAGAAAAGACACTCCCCTTGAGCTGCCAGCTTGATATAAATCTAGCAGAACCATGAATGAGATCTCTGGATCCATGTCAGGTACAGGGCTGGTTCTAGGTTTGTTAGAGAGAGATTGTCATGTCCTGTGTGATGTCTGATTTTCATTTTTTACATTAGTCATGGGATAACCCCTTTAACATTATATTTGGATTATAATCCTGGTTTAAATGATGTCACGTCCTGATTCCCATTAAACCTATAAGTGGGTATTTATAGTGCCTCAGGATGGGGATATAGGGGGAGATCTATCAAAACTGGTGTAAAGTAGAACTGGCTTAGTTGCTCATAGTAACCAATCAGATTTCACCTTTCATTTTTGACAGCTCCTTTGAAAAATAAAAGGATCAATTGGTTGCTATGGGCAACTAAACCAGTTTTGATAAATCTCCCCCATAGCTCCCAACATGAAAACTGGTAAATATATAACTGACAGAACATCTCAGCGCATCTTATAACCTGCGCGTATGCGCTCATTATTAAGGGCCAGTTCACACAGAGTTTTTCACACTGATTTTGGAGCGTTTCTGCGTAAAAAAAAAAACGCCTTAAAACAGCCTCCCATTAATTTCAATGGGAAGCAGCAGCGTGTAAAAAAGAAGCAGCATGTCCTATCTTGGGGCAGAATCAGCGCTGAATCTCCATGAAAGTCCATCCATTTTTGTGTGTTTTCCGTGCGTTGTTTGGCGCAGATCTGCTTCAAAGACCTTCAGCTTTGTATTGAAGTGAACACTTTTTTTCGTGCTGAAAAAAGACGCGTGTATTCCGTGGCATTTTTATTTTTTTATGCATGTATTTAAAAATCAGTCATGTGAACTAGCCCTTATAGTAACAACAACACCAATCTAACTTTATTTATAACATAACGGTGAACGCCGAGCAGCTTCATTATGACCCCCGTACGCCGCGTATTGCTTAGGCCATGTGTTCCCAACCGTCCGTATACTGATGAGTTATTCTTTCACCTGTCCTACATCATCACTCCATTACTAAAATCTTTTTTTTCTCCTCCCGCAGATATTGGAGTGATCCAGATTTAGTTGATGGGCAGCCAACTGCACTGTATCTACGTTTTCCACATCAATACTCATTTATGGCTTGGTAATTGCAGAACCGCATCCCCTGCCCTTATCTATCACAGCGACCCAAGGAATTATAGTTACATTAAAGCTGTGTCATTTCTTCTCCAAGACCATGTATCATCTTCAGCCCGTTCTGTGTGAACACGTGGACATAGCGGGCATACTGGCAAATATGGATTTGGGGAATGCATACGATGAATGCCAATGCAGGATGCCCATAAACAAGTCACGCCCACCTGTGGCAGCCAATGGCAGCAGGACTTTGCAGTAAAATCATGAGGTCTGTGGCTGCCGCGGTTGTGCGTGGCATGTTGCCGCATGCATCCAGCCGCGGTGTAATTTGTTATTATTACATCTATAAGGGCTCATGCACGCGACTGTATGTATCTTGCGAGCTGTAAAAAATACGGGTGACGTCCGTGTGCATTCCATATTTTGCAGAACGGAACAGCTGGCCCCTAATAGAACAGTCCTATCCTTGTCCGTAATGTGGAGTAACTTCCATTTTTTTGCGGACCCATTGAAATGAATGGTTCCGCATACGGTCCGCAAAAAAAAACAAAAAACGGAACGGACACGAAAAGAAAATATGTTCGTGTGTGTGAGTCCTAGAGCACAGTCGTAAAAACAAATCGTTTGCACCTTGTGGGACTACAACTCCCAGCAGATTGCGTCTAACCTGCCGTTCTGTAGACGCTGGGACAGATTTATTAATCCTGTCTGATATTCAGACAGTGTAAACCTAGACTAGACAGTCCAAGTATGACCAGATTTATCACAGTGATGGATGCTGGGTGATAAATCTACTGCACCTTTAGGCCTCTTTCAGATGGGCGTTGCGGGAAAATGTGCAGGTGCGTTACGGGAACACGGTTAACATGGTTATAAGGGAAAATAATAGCATTCTTAATACAGAATGCATAGTACAATAGCGCTGGAGGGGTTAAAAAAAAAAAAAAAAAAAATTTAACTCACCTTAATCCACTTGCTGGCGCTGCCGGCATCTCGTCTGTCTCCTTCTTTGCTGAACAGGACCTGTGGTAAGCATTGATTCCAGGACCTGTGGTGACGTCACTCCGGTCATCACATGATCCATCACATGACCCATCACCATGGTAAAAGATCATGTGATGGATCATGTGATGACCGAAGTGACGTCACCACAGGTCCTGGAATGAATGCTTACCACAGGTCCTGTTCAGCAAAGAAGGAGACAGACGAGATGCCGGCAGCGCCAGCAAGTGGATTAAGGTGAGTTAAATTATTTTTTATATTTTTTTAACCCCTCCAGCGCTATTTTACTATGCATTCTGTATTCAGAATGCTATTATTTTCCCTTATAACCATGTTATAAGGGAAAATAATAATGATCGGGTCTCCATCCCGATCGTCTCCTAGCAACCGTGCGTGAAAATCGCACTGCATCCGCACTTGCTTGCGGATGCTTGCGATTTTCACGCAACCCCATTCACTTCTATGGGGCCTGCGTTGCGTGAAAAAGGCAGAATATAGAGCATGCTGCGATTTTCACGCAACGCACAAGTGATGCGTGAAAATCACCGCTCATGTGAACAGCCCCATAGAAATGAATGGGTCGGTATTCAGTGCGGGTACAATGCGTTCAACTCACACATCGCATCCGCGTGGAATACTCGCCCGTGTGAAAGGGGCCTTAGGCCCCTTTCACACGAGCGAGTTTTCCGCGCGGGTGCAATGTGTGACGTGAACGCATAGCACCCGCACTGAATCCTGACCCATTAATTTCAATGGGTCTGTGTACATGAGCGTTGTTTTTCACGCATCAGTTCTGCGTTGCGTGAAAATCGCAGCATGTTCTATATTCTGCGTTTTTCACACAGCCCTGGCCCCATAGAAGTGAATGGGGCTGCGTGAAAAACGCATTGCATCCGCAAGCAAGTGCGGGTGCGATGCGTTTTTCACTGATGGTTGCTAAGAGACGTTGTTTGTAAACCTTCAGTTTTTTATCACGCGCGTGAAAAACGCATCAAAACGCACTGCACCTGCGCGGAAAAAACTGAACGCAATCGCAGACAAAACTGATCCGGACCTAATCCGTCACGCTCGTGTGAAAGGGGACTTAGGCTGGTTTCACACGGGCGTTGCGGAAAAATGTGCGGGTGCGTTACGGGAACACCCGCGATTATTCCGCACGAGTGCAAAACATTGTAATGCGTTTTGCACTCGCGTGAGAAAAATCGTGCGTGTTTGGTACCCAAACCCGAACTTCTTCACAGAAGTTCGGGCTTGGGATCGGTGTTCTGTGGATTGTATTATTTTCCCTTATAACATGGTTATAAGGGAAAATAATAGCATTCTGAATACAGAATGCAAAGTAAAATAGCACTGGAGGGGTTAAAAAAAAATAAAAAATTATTTAACTCACCTTAATCCACTTGCTCGCGTAGCCCGGCATCTCCTTGTGTCTCCTTTGATGAAGGACCTGTGATGACGTCACTCCGGTCATCACAAGGTACGTCACATGATCTTTTACCATGGTGGTGTGTTTTGCTGTCCGCAAATCGCGTATCCGCAAAACACGGATGGTGTCTGTGTGCGTTCTGCAATTTGCGGAACGGCACGGACAGCCTTTAATATAACTGCCTATTCTTGTCTGCAAATCGTGGACAAGAATAGGACATGCTATATTTTTTTTGCGGGGCCACAGAACGGAGCAACGGATGCGGACAGCACACGGAGTGCTGTCCGCATCTTTTGCGGCCCCATTGAAGTGAATAGGTCCGCATCCGAGCCGCCAAAACTGTGGCTTGGATACGGACCAAAATAACAGCCGTGTGCATGAGGCCTATAAAACATGCTGCGTTTTTCACGCAATACAGAACTGATTCTTGAAAAAAAAAAACAACACTCATGTACACAGACCTATTGAAATGAATGGGTCAGGATTTAGTGCGGGTGCTATGCATTCACGTCACGCATTGCACCAGCGCGGAAAACTCGCTTGTGTGAAAGGGGCCTTAGACTGGACTGCAGTTTTTTTCTACTTAGCGCTAGAATCACGCGACGGAATTTTGTCGCAATTTTTGTGTATCTAAAGCCACACCTCTCAACCGCTAAGCCACACCCCCTTTCAAGGCAAAAAAAGTGCCCATGCGGTACAAGACCTGTTTTGCCAGGCACATAGTAATCATGGTATGCAATAGTAAACCTACCACATTGTTCTTTTCTGTGAAAGAAAGAAGGAAAACCGCATCCAAAAATGTAGGGGGTCATTTATCAATCTGAAATACGCCTATATTAGGTGTATTTTAGGTTCAGATTGCGGCGCAACTAGCAATCTGCGACTTCTCCCTGCTCAAACCAGATCTAAAATTGTGGGCGTGGCATGGGTGGGGAAGGGGAGGGGCCAGCAGGCCCATCTCACTTACCATTTTCTACACTAAAAAATTGTCTAAATATAAGCCAGGTAGAAGCGGCGGACGATTCGCCGAAGTTACGGAGAGGCCGGTGCCTCTTCATAACTTTGGCGGAACCACCGCTAGATATAGGGGTTATTAAGACAGCCGTCTAAAATGCTGGTCTTAATAAACGTGCCCCGTAGTCTTTATAGATTCCACTGCATCGCACTCAGCCAGAATCCTATAGCGTACTGATGAGGGGCAAGCACCCCGAAACAGCTGTCTATGGATGGATATTTGGCTGGCTATTTTCCCTTGTCATGTCCTTGTTAAAAAGTCGGACGTTGACTCACATGGAGACACTTTCAAAAGGTGGCGCTAGCGAGGCGGTTCTCTTTCCCTGGTAGATAACTCTTTGTATATTTTTTTCCCATGGAGCATTTCCAATAAGTCTCCATAGACAGCTGGTCTCCGTAAGGGGATCCAGCATCCCCTAAGCAGGATTACAACCCAATAATGTGAGTGACAATATGGCTGGTGTGTTGGGGACATGGGCATTGGCAAGTTCAAGGTCCTCATGTCTGCCTGAGCAATTCTCCTATAGAATACAGGTGGGAGTGAGAAAAGTTTTAGACAAATCAACTATGTGATAGACGGAAAACCTAAGAAATAATGGAACCTACTGAACTACTATGCCGTGCAAGGTTCACAAAGCCACATTTTGCGCAAAACTGTGAAGCTTTTTGTACTTTTCTGCCTTATTTTAAAAATGTACAGTCGTGGCCAAAAGTTTTGAGAATGACACAAATATTAGTTTTCACAAAGTTTGCTGCTAAACTGCTTTTAGATCTTTGTTTCAGTTGTTTCTGTGATGTAGTGAAATATAATTACACGCACTTCATACGTTTCAAAGGCTTTTATCGACAATTACATGACATTTATGCAAAGAGTCAGTATTTGCAGTGTTGGCCCTTCTTTTTCAGGACCTCTGCAATTCGACTGGGCATGCTCTCAATCAACTTCTGGGCCAATTTCAGACTGATAGCAACCCATTCTTTCATAATCACTTCTTGGAGTTTGTCAGAATTAGTGGGTTTTTGTTTGTCCACCCGCCTCTTGAGGATTGACCACAAGTTCTCAATGGGATTAAGATCTGGGGAGTTTCCAGGCCATGGACCCAAAATGTCAACGTTTTGGTCCCCGAGCCACTTGGTTATCACTTTTGCCTTATGGCACGGTGCTCCATCGTGCTGGAAAATGCATTGTTCTTCACCAAACTGTTGTTGGATTGTTGGAAGAAGTTGCTGTTGGAGGGTGTTTTGGTACCATTCTTTATTCATGGCTGTGTTTTTGGGCAAAATTGTGAGTGAGCCCACTCCCTTGGATGAGAAGCAACCCCACACATGAATGGTCTCAGGATGCTTTACTGTTGGCATGACACAAGACTGATGGTAGCGCTCACCTTTTCTTCTCCGGACAAGCCTTTTTCCGGATGCCCCAAACAATCGGAAAGAGGCTTCATCGGAGAATATGACTTTGCCCCAGTCCTCAGCAGTCCATTCACCATACTTTCTGCAGAAGATCAATCTGTCCCTGATGTTTTTTTTGGAGAGAAGTGGCATCTTTGCTGCCCTTCTTGACACCAGGCCATCTTCCAAAAGTCTTCGCCTCACTGTGCGTGCAGATGCGCTCACACCTGCCTGCTGCCATTCCTGAGCAAGCTCTGCACTGGTGGCACTCCGATCCCGCAGCTGAATCCTCTTTAGGAGACGATCCTGGCGCTTGCTGGACTTTCTTGGACGCCCTGAAGCCTTCTTAACAAGAATTGAACCTCTTTCCTTGAAGTTCTTGATGATCGTATAAATTGTTGATTGAGGTGCAATCTTAGTAGCCACAATATCCTTGCCTGTGAAGCCATTTTTATGCAACGCAATGATGGCTGCACGCGTTTCTTTGCAGGACACCATGGTTAACAATGGAAGAACAATGATTTCAAGCATCACCCTCCTTTTAACATGTCAAGTCTGCCATTTTAACCCAATCAGCCTGACATAATGATCTCCAGCCTTGTGCTCGTCAACATTCTCACCTGAGTTAACAAGACGATTACTGAAATGATCTCAGCAGGTCCTTTAATGACAGCAATGAAATGCAGTGGAAAGTTTTTTTTGGGATTAAGTTAATTTTCATGGCAAAGAAGGACTATGCAATTCATCTGATCACTCTTCATAACATTCTGGAGTATATGCAAATTGCTATTATAAAAACTTAAGCAGCAACTTGCACTGCTCACATGACCTTGGATTGTCCTGCTAGCCAATCCAAGGGCAGCAGGAAGTGTCCAGAACTGATTTGTTTTTGTTGAACCGAAGGGTCACTTTAACGTTAGCAGAATGCCATGATTAATGTAAAAAATAAAAATCAGACATCACATAGGACATGACAATCTCTTACTAACAAATCTGGAACCAGCCCTGTACCTCACATGGATCCATTCATTGCTGCAATTGTATGGTAAGTCATTTCTCAGGGGGGGTGTCCTTTCTGTTGCAGCCATCTCCCTGTCAAAGCTCAGGGGGGTGTATGCTTTCTCAGAGGGCATGTACTTTGTGTTGCAGATCTCACCCTGTAACTGTCCCAGCTTCTAACAGTAGATATGGCTGGTGGCAACTGAAGTATGAAGCTGAGCATGTGCGACCACCTCAGTAGGTGGACATGCACCTTACTATACAGATTAAACACTGCTGCTTTATAATGAAGTAAAGAGAAGCTCTCATAACTGGAGCATTTTTGTAGAACTGGAGCATTTTTGTAGCAGGAAGTAAATTACAAAAATAAGTCGTTTTTCAAGCTGAATTATATCAAAATAATATTTAATGGTGGCACAACCCCTTTAATTATCACTCATGTCAGTACACTTATGGCCAGCTTAAGGGCTCATGCACACGACCGTATAACACGGATCTGCAAAAAATACGGATGACGTCCGTGTGCATTCAGTATTTTGCAGAACGGAACAGCTGGCCCCTAATAGAACAGTCCTATCCTTGTCCGTTATGCGGACAATAATAGGACATGTTCTACTTTTTTGCGGAACAGACATACGGAAATGGAATACACACGGAGTAACTTCCGTTTTTTTGCTGACCCATTGTAATGAATGGTTCCGCATACTGTCCGCAAAAAAACATAAATAAAATACGTTTGTGTGCATGAGCCCTTAAGTGGAGATCAGCTCCACTACGTGAACAGCCCATTGATTTCAATGGGAACTATGTAAAGCTTCATTTCCTCTGTGGTGCCGCTGCAAGGAAATTAAACACTTACTGACGCTTTCGTCCCAAGATACCAGCTGACTGCTGGGAGTCCTAGCAGCAGGACCCCCTATGATCACTAGTGACCCTTCTAAAATATATGCTCATTGACTGACATAGAGAAGTAATCAACCGCAGATAATAAAAATGAGCAATTGGGATTTTTGGGGATTGAGACCTGTTCATAGTTTAGGTGTTTTTTTTAGGCCTTTAACCAAAAATTTTAATAAAAGAATTGCATATGCATTTTATTTCATGTGGTACGAAACACAAAGTTTTGCAACACAGGCAACACTGAGCCAAATATACAAATATAACAAAAATATACAAAAGAAAATATGTGGAATGTTGTGTACACACACAAAAGATATATATATATATATATATATATATATATATCCCAAAGTACAGAGAGAGAGAATTGCATCTAGCACTAATATACAGTAAGTGCCCCCATCAGTCTGGAGTGAAATACATGGTCCAATCAGCTCTTGATGTATTTACTGCACCGCTGCAAATAAATCCTGATGTCCTCCTTTGCTTTCTATGAGACCGAGGATTCTGTTTTTTATTTGTTGAAGTGCAACCTCTCTACTGGGTGACAGCTCTACAACGCATTGCCTTCGTCAATATTATCGATGGATTTGTGCACATAACCTACAACTGGGCGTCTGCCCTGTGACTCCAGTTAAGTAAATGTCCCCCCCATAAAATGCTCCATAAATTCCTCAGCTGACCAACCCATTGGACTTCTCCATAATCTTAGAATAAAGAGATTCCATGTGATCCAATTAGTTAAATGTAGATGGCTACAAGTCTTTAAGACATGGGTAACTGCTGCTGACATCCCCAAGCACAAGTGATATGAGAGGCCACCAAATGGCAGAATCTATGATGTATGGCAGAAGTCTCCAGAGCATTGCTCTCCTGAAGCTATGAAACTACAAATGATGGGTGGGGGGTTCGATAGCTGCAGGGTGAAAGGTTGGAGAGTGGAGACAACTGATTTACAGAATAATCAAGCAAATGCGTGGAAACAGATGAAAAAAAATCTATGGCACAAAGTATCATCTTTAATGGATGACTATACCTTGAGTAGGACACTACTCTGAGAAGCTAAGACTAGGTGGTTGCAAAGTGGAAAACTATCTACCCTGATTAATTATAATTGCCAGTCACCAATTCTATTCAATTTGTGTTCGGTGCAACATTGGTCAATCCAGTTTGGGTGGTTGCGGGGTGAATGGGCAGTTTTATTTCACAATAAGGGTCTACAGAAACTATAACCATGCAGATGAACCTGGCGAGCTTGAGGAGTTGAACAAGTTTGCTCCACTTGAGTGTCAGCACATCCATAGGTCATCATGCTTCAAACCAAAAGCCATCATGAGTCCAAGGTAAATTTACTGCAGCCTCCATCAGCATTCAGAGACAAATGTTAGCAACCAAGCTTGGGATTCCCCTGATTCACAATCCAGTTGAGGCATTGGTATTGCATTTTCTGTTTAAAATGGATTCCATGCAGAATAACCTTAGCGGTAACATAAAGGAATGATGCATCAGAGTTAACCTTCAGTGCATTGCTACACATCCAGACTTCAAGGTCCCGGTGTGAAAGTGATGAGCAATAAGTTAAATGAACTGCATTGTGAGCATGCAAACAGGACGTAAGAAAAAGGGTGGTGGAAAGAGGCTGCTTCACACATACAACATGGAACGTTCAGACCCCGAAACCAACATTTGTCAATGGCTCTGAACCTAACAAAAGTGTGACCACGCCATGGTACAGAAAACATCACACACGGAATCGATCAATGGTGCTAAGAGTTACTCAAGTGTGATCTGTCACAGGTGCTGAATCTTACACAACTGTGATGTCCATAGAGCTGGACCCAACACTAGCATGAAGTGTACATAGTACTAAACCAACTCAAGTGTCATCTGGACTGTACACAAGTGTAAGGTGTCCATAGTACTAAACCAACTCAAGTGTCATCTGAACTGTACACAAGTGTAAGGTGTCCATAGTACTAAACCAACTCAAGTGTCATCTGGACTGTACACAAGTGTAAGGTGTCCATAGTACTAAACCAACTCAAGTGTCATCTGGACTGTACACAAGTGTAAGGTGTCCATAGTACTAAACCAACTCAAGTGTCATCTGGACTGTACACAAGTGTAAGGTGTCCATAGTACTAAACCAACTCAAGTGTCATCTGGACTGTACACGAGTGTAAGGTGTCCATAGTACTAAACCAACTCAAGTGTCATCTGGACCGTACACAAATATAAGGTGTCCATAGTACTAAACCAACTCAAGTGTAATCTGGACCATACACAAGTGTAAGGTGTCCATAGTATTAAAACAACTCAAGTGTCATCTGGAATGTACACAAGTGTAAGGTGTCCAAAGTACTAAACCAACTCAAGTGTCATCTGGACTGTACACAAGTGTAAGGTGTCCATAGTATTAACAAACTCAAGTGTCATCTGGACCATACACAAGTATAAGGTGTCCATCGTATTAACCAACTCAAGTGTCATTTGGACTGTACACAAATAAAAGGTGTCCATAGTACTAAACCAACTCAAGTGTCATCTGGACCGTACACAAGTATAAGGTGTCCATAGTACTAAACCAATTCAAGTGTCATCTGGATCATACACAAGTATAAGGTGTCCATAGTACTAAACCAACTCAAGTGTCATCTGGATCATACACAAGTATAAGGTGTCCATAGTACTAAACCAACTCAAGTGTCATCTGGACTGTACACAAGTGTAAGGTGTCCATAGTATTAACAAACTCAAGTGTCATCTGGACCATACACAAGTATAAGGTGTCCATCGTATTAACCAACTCAAGTGTCATTTGGACTGTACACAAATATAAGGTGTCCATAGTACTAAACCAACTCAAGTGTCATCTGGACCGTACACAAGTATAAGGTGTCCATAGTACTAAACCAATTCAAGTGTCATCTGGATCATACACAAGTATAAGGTGTCCATAGTACTAAACCAACTCAAGTGTCATCTGGATCATACACAAGTATAAGGTGTCCATAGTACTAAAGCAACTCAAGTGTCATCTGGACTGTACACAAGTGTAAGGTGTCCATAGTACTAAACCAACTCAAGTGTCATCTGGATCATACACAAGTATAAGGTGTCCATAGTACTAAACCAACTCAAGTGTCATCTGGACTGTACACAAGTGTAAGGTGTCCATAGTACTAAACCAACTCAAGTGTAATCTGGACCATACACAAGTATAAGGTGTCCATAGTATTAACAAACTCAAGTGTCATCTGGACTGTACACAAGTGTAAGGTGTCCATAGTACTAAACCAATTCAAGTGTCATCTGGATCATACACAAGTATAAGGTGTCCATAGTACTAAATCAACTCAAGTGTCATCTGGACTGTACACAAGTGTAAGGTGTCCATAGTACTAAACCAACTCAAGTGTCATCTGGATCATGCACAAGTATAAGGTGTCCATAGTACTAAACCAACTCAAGTGTCATCATGACCATACACAAGTGTAAGGTGTCCATAGTACTAAACCAACTCAAGTGTAATCTGGACCATACACAAGTGTAAGGTGTCCATAGTATTAACAAACTCAAGTGTCATCTGGACTGTACACAAGTGTAAGGTGTCCATAGTACTAAACCAACTCAAGTGTCATCATGACCATACACAAGTGTAAGGTGTCCATAGTACTAAACCAACTCAAGTGTAATCTGGACCATACACAAGTGTAAGGTGTCCATAGTATTAACAAACTCAAGTGTCATCTGGACTGTACACAAGTGTAAGGTGTCCATATACTAAACTAAGGCTACTTTCACACTTGCGGCAGTGTGACCCGGCGGGCAGTTCCGTCGTCAGAACTGCTAGCCGGATCCGCCGATATGGGTGTGACTGAAAGCATTTGTGAGACGGATCCGGATGCGGATCCGTCTCACAAATGCATTGCAAGAACGGATCCGTCTCTCCGCTTGTCATGCGGACAGACGGATCCGTCTTGTATTTTTTTTTCACATTTTTACCGGTCTGCGCATGCGCAGGCCGGAAGGACGGATCCGGCATTCCGGTATTTTGAATGCCGGATCCGGCACTAATACATTCCTATGGGGAAAAATGCCGGATCCAGCATTCAGGCAAGTCTTCAGTTTTTGTCGCCGGAGATAAAACCGTAGCATGCTGCGGTTTTCTCTTTTGCCTGATCAGTCAAAATGACTGAACTGAAGACATCCTGATGCATCCTGAACGGATTACTCTCCATTCAGAATGAATGGGGATATACCTGATCAGTTCTTTTCCGGTATAGAGCCCCTGTGACGGAACTCTATGCCGGAAAAGAAAAACGCCAGTGTGAAAGTACCCTAACCTACATAAGTGTCATCTGTCCATGGTGCTGAACTGTGAGATGTCTCCATATTACTGAACCTTACACAAGTATAAGGTGTCCACAGTACTAGGCCAAGGATCAGCATCCACAGGCACTCCAGCTGTTTGGAAACTGTAACTTCCACAATGCTCCATCCATACACTTCTATGGGAATTACCAAAACCCTGAGCAATGCACATGCTGGGAGTTCTAGTTTCACTACAGCTGGAGTGTGAAAGGTTGTTGTACAAGAAGAAATAAGTGTCATCTATACATGGTTCTGAACCTTCCACAAGTGTGAGCTCTCCACACTACTGACCTTTACACAAGTGTGATATCGGAAGTGTACGGTATCTATAGTGTTTGACCAGCCTGAGTGTGATCTGTCCATGCTGCATAACCTTAGAGGAGTGTGGTGTGATCTGTCCATGGTGCTGGAAGCAGGTGCATCCCCCATTCATTCCTAGGTGGTCTGTTACAGACAGGCAGCCTCAGATGCAAGAAAGAGAGAGAGAGAGAGAGAGAGAAAGAGAGAGAGAGATAAAGTGCAAGAGGCACTCACCTTCCACAGTTGCAGTGACAGACCCGGTCTTCCCCTCTTAAATGCGGTAAGATGTAATTGTGAAATCGGTCCAAAAGAGCGTTCATGTCCATCAAGCAAGCTATTGCCTGTAAGAGCCCATAACCAAGGCATCGGGTCAACTCTAGATGGAATAAAACATTGACTCTAGTTTGCTGGCTAAAAAGACTGGAGCAGTCTTCACAATGCTGACACTAAAGGACACAATGCACAGTGACAGACACACACAGTGACAGACACACACAGTGACAGACACACACAGTGACAGACACACACAGTGACACACACACATAGTGACAGACACACACACATAGTGACAGACACACATAGTGACAGACACACACACACAGTGACAGACACACACAGTGACAGACACACACAGTGACACACACACATAGTGACAGACACACACACATAGTGACAGACACACATAGTGACAGACACACACACATAGTGACAGACACACACAGTGACAGACACACACATAGTGACAGACACACATAGTGACAGACACACACATAGTGACAGACACACACACACACACATAGTGACAGACACACACACATAGTGACACACACACAGTGACAGACACACACACATAGTGACACACACACAGTGACACACACATAGTGACACACACACAGTGACACACACACACAGTGACACACACACACAGTGACACACACACATAGTGACAGACACACACACACACACAGTGACAGACACACACAGTGACACACACACACACACACACACACACACACACACACACAGTGACAGACAGACACATGGACAGAAACACACACAGTGACACACACACACACACAGTGACAGAGACACACAGTGACACACACACACACAGTGACAGACACACACACACAGTGACAGACACACACACACACACACACACACACAGTGGCCAACACACTGTGACAGACACACATGGAGTCACTATGACATTGCTACAGATACATGAAGTGAGCAGAGTTCCTCTTACCATGACAATGGACGCCCCCAGCACCATAAAGATCATGGTGTTCGCGCTCATGTACATATATAGGATATTGACCAGGTTGTCTCTGTTTCCCCTAAAAAAGCCGGTTCTCTTCTTCTCTTTCCTCCCTCTTCTCCGCAAAGGTCAGAATTGGTCATCTCCCCTCCCCCCCAAAAAAGAGCTGCAATCCTTGATGTTGAAGAAGAAGCCGAGGATCCAGTAGTCACATATGGCTGTATACAGTCATGTTGGGAAAGTGCTGCACCCCCTGAAGGATTAGTGAAGCCCCCTCCCTCCCTTTCTTAGGGAAGTGTGGGGGTCGTCTCAGTCTTGATCGCCCTTCTTTCACTCCCCCCCCATTAAAAAACAAGGTGTCAGGCTTCTTCCTTCCGCCTCCCAGTTTTTAGGGCTGCGAGGACGGCGAACCCCCCTTCTCTGCATCAATGGATAACTGAAGGATCGCGGCTGAGGGGGTACAGGAGGCTGGGCAGAGGATCGCGGCTGAGGGGGTACAGGAGGCTGGGCAGAGGATCGCGGCTGAGGGGGTACAGGAGGCTGGGCAGAGGATCGCGGCTGAGGGGGTACAGGAGGCTGGGCAGAGGGGCAGCGCTTCCCCCGGGCTTCATGAAGGCTGATCACTTCTTAATCGCTGCTCCCCCCCAGAATCAAGCATCTATGGGCGCCCAGAGACGGCTGGATAGCGGAAGTGGGGGGGCCGGGGAGGGGGACGTGATGCAGCCTGCACGCCCTGCTCCCTCTTGGTGACATTGCAGCCACAATTGATATTCTGCACCATGCAGTCCCAGCCACTGGGCTTCCACCTACTAAAATATGCTAATGCCACCAGCCATTGTTTTAAGTGCACAGCAGCTAGAGAAGGTGGCACCCCCTTCCTGCCACAAGCTGGTTGTCCCCATACGTGGGCACTGCTGCAAGGGGTTAAAACTGCAACACTGGGAGTGACAGATTGATTCAGATCAGACCTTCCATGGACTGCTAGTGAAAGGGTTAAATAGGGAGCTACAACTTGCACACAAAGGGGTTAAGGGTGGACTTTAGCTTCCTCTAGTGTGGGTACAGGTGCAGTGCACTGGGGAAGTGCAGCAGTCAGATGTGCCAGGGAACTCTGTGCAGGAAGGGTGAATCCCGCAGGCAGAGGTGTATTCTGCATGGGGGTTACTCGCTGGGGCCATCTACTGGTGATCTGGGGATTATACAGCTGTAGCTGCTGCACCACATCTAATCTGGATTACCAGAACAGGGGTATTATGCCCACCATGCCTGGCAGAGCGGTGACTCTGCGTAGTTTTCACCTGTTCACTGTCATTTTTTTGTGTGGCCACAGGATTAAGGACCAGGCACCCCTGTCCTTTGGGTGGCCTCAGCTGTCAGGGCCGGAGAGGGCAAATGGCCCAAGGACTACGTCAGGAGAACCTGCAGCCAGACTTAGCAACCCGTCTCTGACGCTTTTCTTGGACCTGTCCACTAGGTTACAGCCCCAGCGTATGGTGGTATTATAAGCATAGGTGCACCTAGCCTTTCTGCTTCCTGAGGCGAAAACTGAAACGGCCCCCCCCATGCCAATTTCTTAACCTAACCCCTTTGCCATAATGAAAGCGCTCATTGCCCATGGCCCTTCTGCTGCCTGAAGTAGCCTCATTGGTGGTGCACCCCTGTGTGGCCTTTTACTTTGGGCACTGCTGTTTGCAGCGGTTTTTGCAAAAGTTTAATATATTGTAGCTGTTTGATTACCATCTTTCCCCTGGATCCAAAGCAGGGAGGGGGTCTCACAAATGTTTATATTTTTTTTTTTGAGACCTCCACAACCTTTATAGGAAACCAGCTTTACAGCATGAATATCACCGAGGAGGTTAGATTCTGAGGGTGAGAAACACATTGGTGATGCGGTGGAGGACCTGGGTCTCCTCAGTAGATTCTTCTATATGATCACCTTCGGGGGGTACACCCCTCTAATGTGTTGTTAGACCCTATGCAGAGGGTTATAACAAACCTCGAGTCCATTATACAGAGATTGCCCCAGCTGCTGCAGGGGGGCACATAGAGGCCATACACAGTTAACTACAGTGTAATGAACCCCCCACAAAGCAATTGTGGTGGACACAGGACACTTGCGGCTGTACGAACACACGAAACACTGACTGGACAGTGCCAGCATAAGGTGCCCACTTCACTGACGAGTAAATGTTTGTTTTGTTAGCAATTTATTCATACAGGAGGAATAATAGAGGAATGGCCCAAGGCAGAGTTCTAAGAAAGGATGCTCCAGTGTTGCTATGGGCAATACAAACATTTGCTAAAACAGAGATGCCAGGAGCGGTGACACGTCCTCTGTGACATAATAAGCCCAGTATAAGAGTGCCCACAAGACCGACCTCATCTCTTCTCCCGTCGGTCACATCATTTTCATTGGCAGGCCATGCCAGTAATGTGGTCTATAGGACTGTGCACGTGACCCGATTATTCTCTGCGCCTGGTATACTGGACATGCCCACCCCCATATGTCCAAGCCCTTTCTCCCCCTCTGCTCCATGTGCAGGTCATGTATCCAGCTTCTACCAGGCTGAGCTTTATTCACCTGCCAGAGAGAGAATACTTTGCAGCCCAAGATGGAGGACGGTGACAGAGTATAGAGTTCTCTGGTGTGAGACACAGGCAGACAAGCCCACCCTCCCACAGGCTGAGAAAAAGCAGCTGGAGCTTTAAAGGGGCTGTCAACTGCTTTTCAAGTGGTAGCCAATTAAGGATAAGCCATCACTATCTCATCAGCAGGGGGTTTGAGACCCCACCAATCAGATGGCTGCAGTAGCTCCAGGGTCAGAAAAGCTGATCAGCGTGGGGCAGGGAGTCAGACCCCCACCGATCCTGAGGATAGGCCATCACTTGTAAAGGAGTGGACAACCCCTTTAAAGAGACCCTGTCACTGCAAAATCAGGGCTATCTGCAGGCACCAGGTTATAGAGCAGGAGGAGCTGAGCAGATTGATATTTGATATATAATTTTGTAGGAAAAGATCCAATAAAACTTGCAATTTATACATTTATATCTCTGCTCTTTCTGATTTCAGCTGTACACAGAGGCTTATCAGAGACTGATTGTATACACTATGTCAGAGCTAGCTGAGATTAGGAGTCTGATAAAAGAACTGCTTTTGTTATGAGCATCACAGGAGCCTTCTGTGTGTCTTATAAGTGTACTTTCCCCCCTGCTTATCTCTTCTGTGAGCTCCAGAGCTAAACATAGTGGGAAAGGATGTCACAGCAGTACAGTTGCTGGCAGACTTCCAGAGAAGGGATTAACCCCCTGCTTTTGAGTGAAATGCATCTATCTGTGCAGCTGAAAAAGGGAATAATGTGGCTAAGGAAGACATTAGGGACGCCCAAAAAGACTCATTTCTTCACAGTAATGATTGTACAAATGGTTTTGAACTCCGGTACGCTTTAAGGATGTATCCTCACAGAGAAACACGGAACTGATTAAATGGATTAATATATAAATTATTGCTCAAAAGAATATTCCAGCACTTTAAATATTGATGACTAAGATAGATCATCAGTATCAGAATGGCGGAGGTCTGACTCGAGGCAAGCAATATGTTCTGCCACTGGAACAAGCACAGCTCTGTACACCGCGTATAGAGTGGAGCACAGCAGTTCAGGCAAACCTCTGATCAGCAGCGGTGTCGGGAGCTGGACCCCTACTGAACTGATATTGATGAAATATTGAACCATAAGGTATCCCTGCAGTCAGGCGACCGCTCCACATGAGGAGACAGAAGGTATCGGTTTGGCTCATAAAATGTTCTTTGATCGAACAAATATAATTTACATTCCGCCCTTCATATGGAAGATACTTTATTAAGAAATAAGGACTAAAGAACAGTAATGGGATAGGTCAGAGGTCCACATACGTGCAGTGATTACTATCTGGTCATCAGGCACATGCAAGACTGATCCCTGCATAGAAATGTCCTATGAACTGTATGGTTAACATGGTTAATTTAACCCAAATGACCCAACCATTAGGGTCTTTCACAGCAATGCACTTAACGGGCAAATGGCAAGACTAATATCCCGGTCACACAAGCAGTACCACAGTTGGCCTGCATGGCACTTAGGTCAGGGGTACGAAGCAGTCACTTTGCGATTTATCGGTGGATTTCTTGCATTTCCAGACTCGTTATCTGAGGCCTAGCACATTGACGAGTTTCTACAATGTGGCAGCTCCAAAAGCCAGTCACTATCTGAATCAGTCAGGGAACCAGAAGATACCAGGACAACCTGAAGGGACACGATGGCCACGTTTGTCCAGACAAAACATCCAACTACAGTCATACACCAGATTGTTTAGGCCCGACAGCTCTCTCCCCCAATCCTCCCATACATGTGCACGCTTGGCCGAAGTGAATGGGGAGAAAGCTCCTGTTAGACACCTCTGGAAGAGGTTTATCTCATGGGAATGAAAATATTGGGCAGCTGAAACCCAATGTGCCTGATCCTCATCTCCTCCAACATCAGCTATCGGGGGGAGGGTCAGGAGACCACCATACACATTAGATGGTCGTCAAGCCCACCAAGATAAACAGATTCAGTAGATACACATCTAATCTGTATGGCCAGTTTAAAGGGTCACTAACTTATCAAAAGTTTAGATCAGTGGGGGGCTGAGCGCTGAGACCCCCATCGATCTCTAGAACGAGGGTAGTGAAGCGCACGCAAATCACGCTCTCTTGCTGCAGAGGATGGAATTGAGACAGGCCCAGAGACTTGGAGCCAGTCCCGTGCAGCAAGGAGAGAGAGCGTGATGTGAGCAATACTCTCCCCCTCGTTCTACAGATTGTAGGGGTATTAGCGCTCAGATCCCCACTGATCTAAATTTTTGATATGTCTCTATAACAGGGATGCTCAACCTGCGGCCCCCTCCAGCAATTGCAAAACTACAACTCCCAGCATGCCCTAATAGCTGTAGGCTGTCCAGGCAGGCTGGGAGCTGTAGTTTTTCAACAGCTGGTGGGCTGCAGGTTGGGCATCCCTGCTCTATGACATATCCAAAGTTTTTTGAAAAGTTCGTGACTTTTATAAACGTATTGGATGAGATTTCCCTCTACCAAACACGTTTTCTATTCGATCTAATAATTTTTTTTATCTGGGCCACATCTACACTTTTCTGTGAGTTGTGCACAGATACAGATTAGTAATATTAATGGTCATATATACAGACTAAGGTAACTTATGGGTTTGTGGTGTACGACCAATTCTTGTTCAGGGGTGTTCACAGACATCAGAGCCCCACATCAAAACGCAGAAGGGGCTCCATCACCCACTGAGAACTACAAGACAAGGTCTACGCCAATTCATTTCCATGTACTGTATATTGGCATAGCTGTTATTTCAGACTATGGGTGCTTACAGCCACCACTAGGGGGCGCCAAGTGCATATGGATTTATATACATTGTATTGAACTCCATGGGAGCTCTGCAGTACTGGATGCAGTGAACTCTCCCCTAGGGAGGCGGCAGGCAGTTCTGTGCGGCCTGCATTTATAGTAGACAAGAACGTAGTTACACAGTCCTATAACAAGGTTTCGTAATGATCGCTCAGACATAAGCCAGTTTTCACACACTAAAAAGACAAACCACACCACTTAGAGTACAGTTCCAATTTATTACCTATTATTTTACAGATATTAATATTCATATTTGTAGATCTGGCATCACAACCGTCAGTATTAACCCATCTACTGACAAGTGGCTCCATCAAAGTCTCTTTCCCTTCTGACAGTAAAGGGTTACAAAGTAACTAGAACCAGATTCCTCATCTGGAAGGAATATACTGTATATATAAAAAGATTAAAATAATACTCATCCAGCACAAATTTTAGGCAATCCTGATTCTTTTTTTTTTTTAGATCTCTTTCATAGTCTATCATATTTCCAATATATACACAAATGTTTGTACATCCCTGTCCTTTGGGACAAAATACCTGAAGGGAAAACACTTTTGGGAGAAAAAAAAAAATAAGAAAAAAAAAAATATCCCAGGAAATGCGATATAATAACAATCACAGAATAAGGCCTGAGTGGATCTGCATCAATAGAAGCAGATAGTATGGAGAAAGGTCCGACCACTCTTGTCTTCAAACTCCTGTAGTAGCTCATCTATCTCATTCTCCATGTCGTCTGTGTGTTGTATCTGGAAGAGAGAGCAGACGTTCTTACAGACATAATACAGAAGTTCACTGCTACACGAAGAAGCCATATACTATACTTTATCATTTATATTATAATTTCACATATTAGCAGTTACCTTGAGTAAAAATAAAATTAAAAACCAAGTTTCCGTCTACAATCTTCATTACTTCACTCATTTTCAGACCCTCTGAGATTCCGTTTAGAACCTGCCCCAAGTTTCAGACTTTTCTCATGTGGATATGTCCCTCCTAGTAATACATGCTGGACATGAGGTCTGTGTGTCCAGGATACTACCATCTTCACTAGCTCTCATGTATCAGCACTGATTCATTCTTGGACTGATTTTCCCTTCTAGAAGGTATGAGGGGTCTCTTCTCACTTGTATGGACAGCCCCTGATGGATGGTAATGGTTGTGCGATTCCCTCCCCTTGCAGAGTCTGTGGTGGATTTTACGCTTTCTTTCTACTCAGTTTATGTTATTCTCCCCCTGCAAAATGTATTTTGTGTGCTTTTCTTCCCATCTAAATCTTGCGTAATGTGTGCTCCTTGGATGCTTTCCCTTCTCCACTATCTGATCTGCCATGTAGCTCCTCCCCCTCCCTAATGCCATCTCTATCAAGAGAAGGAAGGCAAAAAGCGGTCAGAAACCGGAGCAGTGCTCAGAGATTTATTGACTGACATACGCTCCGTAGACGCAAAATGGTAGAAAATACTTAATGAGGGTTATTTAGAATGTTGCTTAAATTTGCATTTAGGAAGCAACAGAGAAAAAAGAAAAAAAAAAAAGTGTCCATAGCATTTAGAGCTAACCTCCCTACACCGGTATCCTGCGGGTGGATATTTACACATGAATCCTTATGATTTTCAAGTAATTTGTTTCATAATGTGAAATAATGGACTGCAAGGGAAACTAAATGAGTGATTAATTGACAGAAAACATGAAATTTAGCCTGCCTCCTGTGTGGAAACAGTCAATTGTATTATTACGAACAGTCTGACGAACAGGTCAGTCTCCATTAGAAGGGCTTTTTTGTCGTCATGACATGCACAGGACACAGGCCGGGCTATACAGTCCCAAGGGATCAGCTGTCAGCACTGGGGAAAGCTATATCTGACCATACATTTACCGGGTAAATAAATGTGGCTCCAAGCAGTGGGTCCTCGATGGAGATCCCATATAAGAGGTCCATACAGCCAGGGCTGGTCATAATGAGACCACCCCTCTAATTACGTCCTGAATAGATGGATCTAGGGCTGGGTTCATACTACTGCTAATATCGCCTATAAACAAGAGCCTCTGGTAGAGAAATTGTGTCCTTGAGGGTTGCCAGTAAAGGACAACAGATTAAGAGACTGTCCCAGTTCATAAATTAAGATAGGAAGGCGTTTTGGAAAGAGTAGCTGTCCAGGCTGTGCTGCCAAGTGTCCTGCAGTCTCCTCATGGTACGGACAGTAAAGGCTGTCAAGTATACGGTGGGATTTCTATTCTGCACTGTAATAAAGTATTACAGGCAGGACAGGCGAGTGCGGTATTATAACACTACTTGTCAAACCTTTTCACATAAGGTATATGTCTACTGCCTTTTCCCCATTCACTTTACGACCTCGTGCACACGACTGGGACCATATTACGGTCTGCAAACCACAGATCCGCCAAATACGGATTTAAATTTTTTTTTATGCAGATCGGACATGGATGCAAAATACAGTCATGTGCATGAGGCCCAAGTGTATTTCTCGGGTACGTCTCCTTTCATGATCGTGACCCAGGCTGACGTGCAGTATTGCGTCTCTCTTTTGTGCGGAGATGAAGGGCTGCCATAGAGAAGTCTGATGCTTCCACTGCACCTCCATATGCCTCGCATTTCATAAAATGTAATCATCTCATCATGCTGCATTGGACTCTATATGCACTGAGGTATCCAAATATTGTCCCCTATAAGTTTTGCATCTAATATCTTGATGTGCACAGTGCCTGATGAAGCCTGTACGGCTCTGCTGTGTGTAAAGAGAGTTTAAACCCAGAGCTTTAATGAACAGCTTTCAGTGTAGGGCCTCGTGCACACTGACAGGGGGACTGTAAGTGGCAAGCACCGGACGCCATATTACAGCTGCATTCTCCCCAGAGGACCCATGGATACGGCTCTGCAGTAGACAAGGGGCCTAAAGCTATGGTTTTTATATAGCTTCATCTTATTCAGCAAAGAACACCACAGATCACAGACACTTACACATTGGCAAAGTTCACATATTAAGAAAGCTCCTAGTGTGGCCTCTTCGTGATTGTCCTGAATGTCGACATTGATGACGTGTACGGGTTGACAGGTTTCCTGCTCTCTGGAGTTCAAGTCTGGAAGAAATGACCCAAAAAGAACACTATAAGTATTTCCTGGTTAATAAAGCAGGTAAACGGTTAGTGAATTCACTATATACAAAGCAATGCCTTTAAATCAGGAATCTGATAATCCAGAAATACCGGCCAACTAAATGTAATCAACCTGATCTCCATGTAAAATTACGTCTCAAGCACGTGAGCTGTACGGCACGGTAATTATATCCTAAGGACTTATTCATTGCTTCATGAGGCTAAGTATTGAGCAAGAAAGAAAGAAGAAATGTGCTATGCTTCACTAGATGCTGAGAAGTCAATGGGGCGTGAACCCTACAGTCAGGTCCATAAATATTGGGACATTGACACAATTCTAACATTTTTGGCTCTATACACCACCACAATGGATTTGAAATGAAACAAACAAGATGTGCTTTAACTGCAGACTGTCAGCTTTAATTTGAGGGTATTTACATCCAAATCAGGTGAACGGTGTAGGAATTACAACAGTTTGCATATGTGCCTCCCACTTGTTAAGGGACCAAAAGTAATGGGACAGAATAATAATCATAAGTCAAACTTTCACTTTTTAATACTTGGTTGCAAATCCTTTGCAGTCAATTACAGCCTGAAGTCTGGAACGCATAGACATCACCAGACGCTGGGTTTCATCCCTGGTGATGCTCTGCCAGGCCTCTACTGCAACTGTCTTCAGTTCCTGCTTGTTCTTGGGGCATTTTCCCTTCAGTTTTGTCTTCAGCAAGTGAAATGCATGCTCAATCGGATTCAGGTCCGGTGATTGACTTGGCCATTGCATAACATTCCACTTCTTTCTCTAAAAAAAAATCTTTGGTGGCTTTTGCAGTATGCTTTGGGTCATTGTCCATCTGCACTGTGAAGCGCCGATCAATGAGTTCTGAAGCATTTGGCTGAATATGAGCAGATAATATTGCCCGAAACACTTCAGAATTCATCCTGCTGCTTTTGTCAGCAGTCACATCATCAATAAATACAAGAGAAGCAGTTCCATTGGCAGCCATACATGCCCACGCCATGACACTACCACCACCATGCTTCACTGATGAGGTGGTATGCCTAGGATCATGAGCAGTTCCTTTCCTTCTCCATACTCTTCTCTTCCCATCACTCTGGTACAAGTTGATCTTGGTCTTATCTGTCCATAGGATGTTGTTCCAGAACTGTGAAGGCTTTTTTAGATGTCGTTTGGCAAACTCTAATCTGGCCTTCCTGTTTTTGAGGCTCACCAATGGTTTACATCTTGTGGTGAACCCTCTGTATTCACTCTGGTGAAGTCTTCTCTTGATTGTTGACTTTGACACACATACACCTACCTCCTGGAGAGTGTTCTTGATCTGGCCAACTGTTGTGAAGGGTGTTTTCTTCACCAGGGAAATAATTCTTCGGTCATCCACCACAGTTGTTTTCCATGGTCTTCCGGGTCTTTTGGTGTTGCTGAGCTCACCGGTGCGTTCCTTATTTTTAAGAATGTTCCAAACAGTTGTTTCGGCCACGCCTAATGTTTTTGCTATCTCTGTGATGGGTTTGTTTTGTTTTTTCAGCCTAATGATGGCTTGCTTCACTGATAGTGGCAGCTCTTTGGATCTCATCTTGAGAGTTGACAGCAACAGATTCCAAATGCAAATAGCACACGTGAAATGAACTCTGGACCTTTTATCTGCTCATTGTAATTGGGATAATGAGGGAATAACACACACCTGGCCATGGAACAGCTGAAGCCAATTGTCCCATTACTTTTGGTCCCTTAACAAGGGGGAGGCACATATGCAAACTGTTGTAATTCCTGCACCGTTCACCTGATTTGGATGTAAATACCCTCAAATTAAAGCTGACAGTCTGCAGTTAAAGCACATCTTGTAAGTTTCATTTTATATCCATTGTGGTGGTGTATAGAGCTCAAAATGTTAGAATTGTGTCAATGTCCCAATATTTATGGACCTGACTGTATATTTAATAGGCTCGTAATTCCATGCCGATTAATTCTCTGTGTAGTTTATAAGGCCTCATGCACACAACCACATTTTTGCTCCGCATTTCCATGGGTCTGTAAAAACATACAGACCGCGCACGGACGTCATCCGAGTGCTGGCCGCATTCGTGTGCCCACCCTGCACGTTCAGGTCGGTTTTGGGCAGTTGACAATAGCCATATCTATAAAGGAAACTGTGGCATGTACATAGACAGACCGTGTCTGTATTTTACGGATCCATGGTTTGGAGACCGCAAAACAGATAAAGTTGTATGCGCAGGGGCGGATTGGCCATAGACCTTACAGGGAAATTTCCCAGGGGCCCGCCAGAGCCCTCCTCATAGCTGCCATTGGAAGTTTTTTTGAGATTTATTTTTTGCTGCTGGCAGTATTTTGTTATAGACTGTGGTATTTGGCACTGTTAGGGTGGTAAAATACGCCACAATATGCTACTGCTGGCCCTGCCTGGACCAGACTACAAAACGGGGCCACTTTATCCCCCACTATGTATGCATGAGGCCTTAAGCCTCATTCACACGTCAGTATCTTTCAGTGATTTCCATCAGTGACAGGCAAAACCAGGATTGGAGCTCCACAGACATAAGGTAGAAGGGAAAGATCTGCTCCTGTTCTGTGTTCAGAGCCGCAACTGGTTTTGGCTGAAAATCACTGATGGAAACCACTGACCAAACACTGACGTGTGAATGAGGCATTAGAGTGGTTAAAGCTCAGTTTTTTCAGGTCCAAAACTGCTGCATAGACTTAGACTACTTTCACAATTGCGTTTAACTTTTCCGGTATTGAGATCCGGCAGAGGATCTCAATACCGGGAAAAAAAAAAAAGCTTCCGTTTTGTCCCCATTCATTGTTAACGGGGACAAAACTGAACTGAAAGTAACGGAGTGCACCAAAATGCATTTCGTTCTGTTTTGTTGTGTTCCCATATTGGACTGTCCAGCATGGGATGCAGAGTGAAAAAATGGTGCCGGATGCGTTTTTTCCAGACACAATAGAAAACGGATCTGTCATTGCTATTTTGAAGATAATCTAACTGGTTCATAGCGGATGCAGTCGGTTGTATTATCAAAAATGGACGTGTTTTTGCTGATCCCTGCTGAATCAGGCAAAAACGCAAGTGTGAAAGTAGCCTTATACGGAAAGAAGAACAAGCTGTATGCATCCAACAGGAGCTCACTGCACACAATACCACTATGCAGTCATCCACTAAACTCCCTCTAGTGGTGGCTGCAGGTCAACGCAGGGGGTGTGGAGCCAGGTATCAGAAAAACAGAGCTCCAATATCTATATACACTGCCTATCCCCCAAAAAAAAAGTTGCCACCCAAAAAAAAAAAAAAAAAAGTCACAATAATATTTCGTTGGACCGCCTTTAGCTTTGATTACGGCACGCATTCGCTGTGGCATTGTTTCGATAAGCTTCTGCAATGTCACAAGATTTATTTCCATCCATTGTCGCATTAATTTTTCTTAGTCTGACTGTTGCGCAAAGCCTTCTCCAGCACATCCCAAAGATTCTCAATGGGGTTAAGGTCTGGACTCTGTGGTGGCCAATCCATGTGTGAAAATGATGTCTCATGCTCCCTGAACCACTCTTTCACAATTTGAGCCCGATGAATCTTGGCATTGTCATCTTGGAATATGTCTGTGCCATCAGGGAAGAACAAATCCATCGATGGAATAACCTGGTCATTCAGTATGTTCAGGTAGTCAGCTGACCTAATTCTTGGAGCACATACTGTTGCTGAACCTAGACCTGACCAACTGCAGCAACCCCAGATCATAGCACTGCCCCCACAAGCTTGTACAGTAGGCATGATGGGGGCATCACTTCATCTGACTCTCTTCTTACCCTGATGCGCCCATCACTCTGGAACAGGGTAAATCTGGACTCATCAGACCACATGACCTTCTTCCATTGCTCCAGAGTCCAATCTTTGTGCTCCCTAGCAAATTTATTCTGGTTTGCCTCACTGATTAGTGGTTTTCTTACGACTACACAGCTGTTCAGTCCCAATCCCTTGAGTTCCCTTCGCATTGTGCGTGTGGAAATGCTCTTACTTTCACTATTAAACATAGCCCTCAGTTCTACTGTTGTTTTTCTTCGATTTGATTTCACCAAACGTTTAAGTGATCGCCGATCACGATCATTCAGTATTTTTTCCCCGCCACATTTCTTCCTCGAATACGATGGCTCCTCACTATCCTTCCAGTTTTTATTAATGCTTTGGACAGTTCTTAACCCAATTTTAGTAGTTTCTGTAATCTCCTTAGATGTTTTCTCTGCTTGATGCATGCCAATGATTTGACCCTTCTCAAACAGACTAACATCTTTTCCACGACCACGAGATGTGTCTTTCGACATGGTTGTTTAAGAAGTGAGAAGCAATTGCACCAGTTGGGGGTTAAATAACTTGTTGCCAGCTGAAAGATAATCGCCCATGCAGTAATTATCCAATAGGAGGCTCAGAACGGTTTGCTTAGTTAAATCCAGGTGGCGACTTTTTTTTTGGACAGGCAGTGTAATATCTACATAATCTCTATCTACTTAATTAACACAAAATTTTGGACCTAAAATCAGCATTATGTTAAACGGTGGACAATCGCTTTAAAAAGTAAATTGGTAAAAAATAAATAAAAAGAGCAAAATGTAATTTCCCAATTGTAATTTAACAAGGACCTCTGATTGGAAAGTCTCCACAATGAGTCCTACTTGTATAAATGACCCCAGTGCCTGTAGATGTAGATCAGGGGTCAGCAACCTTCGGCACTCCAGCTGTTGTAAAACCACAACTCCCAGCATGCACACTATCAGCTGTTCTTGTAACTTCTATAGAAGTGAAAGGAGGATTCAGAACAGCTGGCGCGCCGGAGGTTGCTGATCCTTGATATAGATAGACCCTTCAGCTGGATACTTAATGGGGCAGACTTGCTATTCCCTTAGATGACATTGGCTGACGCCCTTTTTGTCATGCCACTCCCCTTTGGCAAGCTAGGCACGGTGGATTTTGGTAAAGCTAGACGCACTTAGTTTTGGCACAGAGTATAATAAGGTTTAGTCACACTCATTAAGCGGGAGCCGACGTGCTCTTACCTTCCACTACCTGGTCATAGACCCTCTCCTCGCAGGTAATCACCAGGTCGAAGTGGTCCTTGCAGTTCTGAAACCTCTCGGGCCGGGGTTTGATCCTCTTGTTTCTATCCAACATGTGTAGAATACCGTTCTGTGTATATCTGAATTTTCTCCAATTAAGGAACGGTGTCAGTAACAGTGTACACGTCTCTATACACCACACATACAGGCCATGTTCTAGTCTGCGTAATACATCAGGCCAATGTGCCGGATTTACACGGCTGTCAAAGACATCTTACAGTCTGGCGGAGGAGGCTGACGGCATATTTCAAGGCTTGGAGAAATCTTAAATTGCAAGATTCAATTTATGGGTCTTTTCATTAGAGAGTGCATTAACTATTAGCAGCTGAGAATAGCCAATCTAGTGAATTGCACTGCTCAATCAATAGGAGAAAGGCTTCCAGCAAGATCTGCGTCCATCTGCTGGAATATGAAATGCGGCCTGGCCTGCATGGAAATTTTATGCCGTGTGCTAATTTTATCAACTAAGGGGAAAGGAGGCCGCTACACTCATCCATTTTTTCTTTTACTAAGAAAGAGGAGCGGGTTTAAAGGGGAAAGCACGGGATCTGGGGCACACCATGGGGCCAGGCATTATGATATGCTACAATATAATACTTGTTAAAGGGCACCTCCACCGCAAACCAAAACCAAACACAGATTATTATATTTGACTTGCCCTCTCTGTAAATAGAAAAAAATATATACATTCAGCCCTTACCTAAAGGGGATTTTCCATCAGAGACATCCATTTTCAGAATGTGGCCCTAAAGACGATCAGCTGATCACCCTGGGTTGCGTTCCTTGCACCCCTGACAAACAGCTGATACAGTCAGGAGAAGCTGCAGCCGGCCAAGCATTTCCCTGTGGTGGCCACTTTGGTATTATATGGAGACATTCAAGTGAATGGCCAACCTTGTAACACATTGCTGGCTCGAGTCCTCCAAAACGGGAGATGCTCCAACAGGACAGCACTCCGTTCCGTCAGGGACCGCCCCATATGTCCTAATAGGACAGCACTCCGTTCCGTCAGGGACCGCCCCAGATGTCCTAATAGGACAGCACTCCGTTCCGTCAGGGACCACCCCATATGTCCTAACAGGACAGCACTCCGTTCCGTCAGGGACCACCCCATATGTCCTAATAGGACACACGAACAGAAGTGGTCTTCATGACAATGGGTTAGAAAGCAGCGCTGCCATTGCAACTCCCTCCTAAGACTTCTGACAACCCTGTAAGGTCATGCTGTGATATGCCTACTTGCCTCTGCTGCACTGGACAACCAGTCAGAATTTCCATTTAGGACCATTATAAAAACGGATGCGACAACCTCTGGCACTGTAATGACATCTATTAGTGGTTGTCAGTATTGACAGCAGAGAGGGAATCTACATATAAGCAAGAAACTAAAAACAGACTGCAGGAAATTGACAGGGACGACTTATCTTTAGGCGGTATCAGGGCTGGTGCAAGGAGCAAATTTTGCCCCCCCCCCCCCCCCTTTGACCACAACCCTTTTCCCACCCTTTTTCAGCCACCTATTGCATGCAACATTTAACTATGGTCGTGTACCCTGTGCCAGTCTATGGTCATGTGTGTGTGTGTATATATATATATATATATATATATATATATATTTTACAGCTATTGTCTGCCACCTAGTACCATCCCAGTGATGCCAATCACTCTGCGCTGTTCAGCACAAGCAGTGCCACCTATTCACTGCCAGGCGCCATTCAGCCACTGTCTGAAATCCTGTGCCACCAGGGCAACATAAAACAGTATGCTGCCTTGTGCCCTCTGCCAGTCTGGCACTGTCCTGCACCCTGTACCATTCATAGCCCTTTAGACAGTCTGTGCCACCTATTAGGCTCCATGTGCCACTGCTGGGCACCCTGTGCCAGTCAGAATCTATGGCCAAGCAGCAGGTGTGGTCAAGCAGCAGGTGTGCCCTGACCCCTGTACACAAGTGTGTGCCACCCTGCTGCCAGTCACTGCCCTGCAGCCTCTGACACCCTAGTGCAGGTTGTCAGAGTGTGGTTGCCAGGGGTGCTCACCAGGTTCTGCTCTTCGCTGTGCTCCAGGTCCACATTGCCTTGGCGCGTGATCCCGCGAGACCCACCTCTGGAGGTCACTGGTCTCGCGGGATTGCGCGCCCGAAGTCAGGGCCGGTGCAAGGATTTTTGTCAACAGAAGCAAATGTTTCTCCTGGGATTCAAACTCACAACCTTTCACATCAGAGGCAAGGCATTTATCCTCACACCTATGAGAGCTGTATAGACAGTTACTTAAAAAAAAAAAAAAAATTATATATATATATATATATATATATATATATATATATATATATATATATATATAAATAAACTTCTACTGTAGATAACTTTGATACTTAGTGTACATCCATACACATGACAGCTGCCCCAGTACACTGTGTATGGATGTAGCAGAGGTGGGTGTGTTGGGGCAACTGACGTGTATGGATGTACACTAGGTAGCAAAGTTACCTACAGTAGAAGACTTATATATATATATATATATATATATATGTCTTCTACTGTAGGTAACTTTGCTACCTAGTGTACATCCATACACGTCAGTTGCCCCAACACACCCACCTCTGCTACATCCATACACAGTGTACTGGGGCAGCTGTCATGTGTATGGATGTACACTAAGTATCAAAGTTATCTACAGTAGAAGTATATATATATTTTTTTTTTTTTTAAGCAACTGGTAATACAGCTTTCATAGCTGTGAGGGTAAATGCCTTGCCTCTGATGTGAAAGGTCGTGAGTTTGAGTCACAGAAGAAACTTTTCTAAAAGAAACCCTAAATGAGATTTAAATACATCAGGGTCTCGTAGCTGTGTGTCAGCTGCGTGCCGCTCTCTCTACCCGAAGTGAACAAACTCATGCTCGCACTCATTGCAGCGCATCCGGCCGGCAAGTACAGGAACAGAAGGAGATGATGTCAGATGGATGACAAGTAGGGGGCGGGGCGCAATGCGCTCTAGGCGGTTGCCTACTCTGCTTATGGGTGGCGCCGGCCCTAGGCGGTATTCACACATGCAAGAACTGTTGCGTTTTTTTTTTTTCAAGGTTTGTGCATTTTTCCCACGGATCTGTAAATCTACCTGCAACTATTTGTGTTCAGGGACAGAAGTCTAGTAAGAAATTATATACAGAAAAAGTTACTCGAATCACAGAAATAACCCGACTAGACAACCTACCAGTTGGGGATGCGTCCCTGCAGTCTGACACGGTCCAATCAGTGTCAGACTTTGCAGGGACACCCCCCCATCTGGACGATGTAACCTGCGGTGGAGAAATTGTAATGACTGTGAAAATCTGCATGGGTTACATGTGGATTCCACCTTATGCATTGTAAAGAGCAAAGTCTTCAGCATAAACTGATAATCTGCACTGCAGGTCAATCTCCGCGGCAGACTTTCTGCAGTCCGGGGATTAGATTTCTCTAAATCCAATTCACTTTGCTGCTGCTATAAAAATGCTGCAGATTTTCTGCCTGAAATTTCACAAGGAGAAATCTGCAGCATCTCTGTCCTGTGGGAACATACCCCTAAGGGCCCTTTTACATGGACTGACAGTCAGGCAGATTATCTGGAACAAAGCAGACATTCCCTATAATTGCCTGATCATCAGTGGAGATGAGGGATGCATGAAGCAATCACCTCCGCTGTATGGGGATGAGCGATCGCTACAGTGATCATTTGTCCCCATAGAAAGTCATTGTTCGTGGGCGGCAGATGCCGGTTTAGACAGAACGATCCGCCGGCGCCTTTTACACAGGACAATTATTGGGAACGAGTGTTTATACAAACTCTCATCCTCAATAATTTGATTATTGGTCCTTGTAGAAGTGCCCTAAAAGTGCCTCCAAAATCACATATTCCTGCCCCCGGAGGTTGTACAGCTCCTATGGAGTTCGATAGAAACCTACTGGATTTCTGTATATTAATAATCCTCCGTCCCCATACTGTGTGATGATTAGAGATTAGCGAATAGACTTCGGATGGTAAATCCGAAGTAGATTCGCATAAAACTTTGTTGTAATATTGTACAGAGCGTACTGTATTGGCTCTGATGAACGGAAGTTATTACATCGTTAAGTTGCGCGAGACTTCGTGTAATAACCTCAGCAAATTAATTCCTGTAAAAAACCTTGATATCGAACTCTGGTTCGGTTCCTAGTGGTACCTTGGAACTGAACCAGAGTTCGGGAAATGGTTTTTTTTACATTAGAAATTAATTTCCGAAGTCATTACACGAAGTCTCGTGAGATTTTGCTAAATACCACCTTCGGCTCATCTGAGCCAATACATTCTAATACTGTAAGGAGCGGGAACACCGTACAGTATTACAACCAAGTTTTTTTGTGAATCAACTTCGGATGTACCATCCAAAGTCGATTCGCTCATCCCTAGTGACGATAGCCCCATGTAAATGGCAATTAATGAGTGCCAATCAATTTTTTATAATTAATTTGTTACAGGCTGAACATCTACTCCTGTAAAAAGGAATGTTAGAGCCCCCTCCATCTGATATTGATGGCCAGTCCTGACTCAGTGGACCCAGGCCAAGCAGCTGAATGGAATTAGGTCATGTCCCCACCATGGTCTACCAGGCAGAGCTCCATCCTACTAGTAACTGCCTGGCATTGGAGCTCATTGCAGCTTTGTCCCATTCAGGTGAAGGAGCTACAATGCAAGATGGAGCTGTGCGTGGTAAAGCGGACGCGGCACATGAAGTGTCTTCTAACCTAGTGTTGGCCAGAAGCTGCAGTTTCCACATTAGACATGCACCATGTTAAGGGAGCACGTTACGTCTTCATACCAAAGGCTGTATTACACTACATCCACAGCCCGATCTTCTGACATCACAGGACACGCTGCTGGATGGAAAGTGTCATGGTTTAATGCATTGAGAAATGAGTGTACAGGGAGAAAGCATCTCCACCCGCACAGGCAACGAAGGCCAACACATTCACTGTTAAACAGGCTTACAAGGATACTGTTCACACCACAGATTTTCCACCATCTACAGCACCCTAGGAATAAGAGTCTGTGCCTTATTCTGCTAAGACCTCAACTGTTTCTGCCAGTTCCATGTATCTGGCAGTGCACATGGTCACTGAAATACCTCTTCACCATGGTTGTACGTGAAACGGGCACTTGCACCCCTGATCTAGTGACCATGGGGTTCCTGGCAATCCTATATCCATTACCCATCCAGCCCATGGGCGCTAAATGTAACCAGGAAAATCTCTAGGGATTCTGTAAAGAAAAGTTGTGTAACTTTCTAATAAACTCTGTAAACTTTGCAAAATTGAAATACAATCTGTGCTTGCTGTTAGTGAATGGTCTCTTTCTTGCCTGCATACAGACTGAAATCCTTTACACTTCATGTCCATCTGAGGGTACTTTCACACTAGCGTTTTTCTTTTCCGGCATAGAGTTCCATCCTAGGGGCTCAATACCGGAAAAGAACTGATCAGTTTTATCCTCATGCATTCTGAATGGTGAGCAATCCGTTCAGGATGCATCAGGATGTCTTCAGTTCAGTCACTGAACGGCGTTTTGGACGGAGGAAATACCACAGCATGCTGCGGTATTCTCTCCGTCCAAAATTTCGGATCAGTTGCCGGAATGCAGGATCCGGCATTAATTTACATTGAAATGTATTAGTGCCGCATTAAAAATGCCGCAATGCCGGATCAGTCCTTCCGGTATATATATATGGATCCGTTTCTCCGGATGACAACCGGAGAGACGGATCCGGTATTGCAATGCATTTGTGAGAAGGATCTACATCCGGATCCGTCTACAAATGCTGTCCGTTTGCATGCAGATTGCCTGATCCGACGGAACTGCTAGCCGGATCACTCTGCCGCAAGTGTGAAAGTAGCCTGACACAGGTGTACGGCTTGTATTACATTTTGTGTGTTAGTAAAATGTCCCTCAAGTTCACAGAGGACTAGACCAATACATTAAGGCCTCATGCACACAGCTGTATTTTTGGTCTACCTCTGATCCATTCATTATCTATGGGACCGCAAAAACTCGGACAGCACACAGTTGACAGGCCACAAAATAGATACGGTAGGTAGTAGGGGTTTACTGGGAGACAATATTGATGACCTATCCTCAGGATAGGACATCAATATCTGATCCGTGGGGGTCTGACACCCAGCACCGCTGATCAGCTGTTTGAAGAGGCTGTGGTGCCCCAGTGAGTGCTTTGGCCTCCTCACAGCGCTGTACACTGTATAGCAGTCCAGGACTAATTACGAAAATGGCACTGAGCAGCACATAGGCCACGTGACCGATGAACATGACGTCACTGGTCTAGGAAGAGCTGATCGGTTGGGGTGCCAGGAGTCAGAATACTACTGATCAGAAAGTGATGACCTGCCCTGAAGATAGGTCCTCAGTATTATATTCCTGGAACACCCCTTTAAGGCTCTGTGTCTTGAGCAATGGCTCCTGTTATGACTGTTAATGGCTTAGTGATTATTTTATTAGACAGAATAGCGCCAAAAGCTTTGTTATTATGACTGTTACAAGCCAATGGGAAAGAAGTGACACAAGTGTGAACAGAACCTGAGGCTAAAGTCCGTACTATGGATCTGTGTTGTACCTAGCTGGCAGATGGGGTGAAAGTTCTCTCCTGAGCCCTCCATACACATGCATGCCTGGGCTTAGCCAAGTGTGCATGTGGACTGAATGGAAAGAAGAAAAGCACTGCCACACTCATCTTGCAGTGGCTGATCTTCCCAAAAACTAAAGGAGCAGCCATTTGAAAGCCTAATCATGGGGGCTAAGAGTTGGGAGACCCCATGCAGCATATTTAAAGGACAGATTGTTATAATACCCCTTGTGGCAGCTGCCGGCAGTAAGAATTTTACAATTCAATTCTAACGCTGGGTTCAGACCTGAGCACTCTGTATGCACGATTCTACGGGCGTCTCACTACGGGCTCCTGTGCAAGCGAACGCCCATTGTCGCGCGTTCCCAGAAGTCTATGTACGGGAACGCGCGACACTACACCCCAAAGAAGCTCCTGTACTTCTTGGGGCGTAGGGCGTTTTACAGCACGTTCGTACGCGCTGTAAAACGCTCAGGTGAGAACCATTCCCATAGGGAATCATTGGTTCTTGCCTGTTGACTTGTCTAATTTAGTAACTACTTACATTCCCCATGTAACATTTCTGAGCCTCTATTCCTAAATTATAAATCCAGGCCACTACACAAGAGTAATGGTGTTCCAGCAAATAAGCCTCTTACCATACATTATCTTATATCACAAGAGGAATTGGAATAAATGATTACATTAAAAGGTAGCTTTTATTACCCTTAGACTAAAATAAGCAGAGGTAAATAAGAATAGTTTAATGCGCTCAAAAAAAGTGAGAAAAATAAACCAAAATGAAGAAAAAAATAAAATTATATTAATATACCAGAAAGATACAGACGTCTGGATGGCGTGTAAAAGATGGTGTGTATCTACTGGATCGTTGTCCTTCTTGGTAACATCATCTTAGTAGTGGAGCGGGAACTCCTTAAATGTGCAGGTATTCTTCGGGACAAAAACTAAATCGCCCTCAAAAGATGACCCTAATGCCTCATTCACACGTCCGTGTTCGGTCAGTGATTTTGAGCCAAAACCAGGTGCGGCTCTAAACACAGAACAGGAACAGATCTTTCCCTCATACCTTATGATTGTGGAGGCTCCAATCCTGGCTTTGGCTCCCAATCACTTATGGAAATCACTGACCAAAACACTGAGGTGTGAATGAGGCTTAAGTGAGTAGGGGATGGGGGCGACCCCGTCAGGAACCAGTCTCTAGAGGGGGGTCGTATCCCTAAACGCGTCCCTCACTACAGTCCCAACAGGACATGTTTCGTCTCAGAACAGTGAAGAAAAAGAAAAAAACAACAACGTATAAAATGTAAAGTGATAAGGACAAAAATCAATGCAGTAGAACGATTGGGTCTCATTTGTCATCAACTATGGATGACCACTAGTAAAATACTGCTAAAAGGTCATGAGCCAATGATAGGCTTACTATCAAGATCGGAGCGGTGGGTACTTGTTCTGTAAGCCCAAATCTCCTATCTCAAAGAGGGCGCATGGAAGACAGTGGTTTTTACCCTAAGATTGATGGGGAAGTGTCCCCACCTAGCCCTATCTCACCGCAAGTTCAGGAGGTGGCGATAGGAGACCGGATCTTACAGAACAAGTAACCACTGCTCCGAACCATTAAACTAATATTTACCTCTACCTATTTTAGTCTAGGGTGATAAAAGCTATGTTTTAATGTAATCATTATTCCAATTGCTCCTGTGATGTAAGAACATCAATTCCTATAACCCTATGCAGTGCCGTCCCTTTATTATTGCTGCAGGAAGTTATGAATGAGTCGCTAGCAGTTTGCAATAAATGTCCATCTGGGTGTTACCAGTTGGGGATGTGTCCCTGCACAGTCAGACGCTGTCCAATCAGTGCAGTCAGTGGCAGACTTTGCAGGGACAACCCCCAAACTGGTAACATCCATCTGTACTTCATTTACAGACTGCTGGCAATTCAACTGTAAACATCTTGTAGGAATAATAGAGGAATGGCCCAATAAAGTTATATGAAAAAAAAATGAAATAAAATGAAAAAAAAAAAAATGAAATAAAATGAAAAAAGAACTGTTATAAAAGGAAAATACAAGCAATTTACTAAAATCACTCCTCAGGAGAGGCGACAGGTTCTCCAAATTTATGCCCAAAAAGTGGAATCGCTGCTGAATTTTCATCAGAAGCAACAAAGTAGTTGAGATTTTAGCAAATCTCATCCACGTGCGGCAGTGATAAATCTGCTTAGAAACCGACCTGCGGTTTGGATATTAAATCCACAGCATTTCAGTTCTCGTCGCGGATATTACCCTTTGCAATGCATAGGTTGAAGGCCATGGTAAAACTGTGGCACACTCCTAATGTAAGACATGCAGATTCTGTGGAGAACTCATAACTCCATTTTTTTGGTTCAATTTATGGTACGTGTGAACGTAGCCCAACCGTGCCATCTTAACGGTACTCACTGAGAATCGTAGAAAGTTTGGTGCCAATTACGGCACCACATTTAGTCTGGGGTGGCTACCCTCCATCTATGCTTGTTCTTTGAAACAGATGAGTAAAACTACTGGATGTGGGGACAGTTCTTGCTGCACTCCAGTGCAGATCCGGTTTCAGCAGTTTTGACTGAAGCGATCCTTTAGCATTGCAGATGAGAACTGTGCAATGACCTGGCTATTAAACCATGGCTTTGACCATGGAAAACTGCTGACAGCACTCGCTAGGATCTGGGGAAGAGCAATACAGATACCTTTTGCGGAGCTTACAATATCAGGAGTAGAGTGGATATGAACTACCCAGTGCTCTGCAGTGAGCTCCTTCACTCCCCTCTGAGTGACAGCTGCAGCATCCAACCAGGAGACCAGTCCAGCACTGCAGTGGAGCTCCACTTCCTGGGCACTTGAAGGAGCAGGACCTGGCAGAGGCAGAATAAAAGTTCATATTGCCACTACTCCTAATGAACTCCAAAAAGGCATATTTGTCCTGCTCACTATAATCCCTACCTATTGGAAGATCAAAACTGTCGACAGACTCCATTTAAAAGGTGTTGTCCCATTACAAAAACTATGTACAAGATAGGGGACAAGTGTCTGATCAGCAAGGTCCGACCACTGAGGTCCCAGCTGATCACAAGAATCGGAGCTAGTGTCCACAACTCCATTCAACTCTGGGACTGCTGGAGGTAGCAGAGTACGAATGCTTGGGCCCACCCTCAGTGCACCTAACTGCTTATTTGCATATGGATTACAAGTGCCTTTTCTCCTGGATGAAGCCACACATCACCAAGCTAAATGTGTCACTGCAGTCAGCTGAGCTAGATCTACAAGGAATTGTGCCTAGTCCATCAGTGAATTTCTGGTGACAGAACTCCTTTAACTATTCTGTGGCCACGAGTACCCAAAATGGAGATCTGGGGTATTTCATAACAGGGATGCTGCAGGGCTATGATTAAAAATTTATTTGGACTTTTCGTGGAGATTTTTTTCTCCCCCCCCCCAAGAATATAAAAAGAAAAAATACCCCCAGAGAGATCCTTATCAGACCAGATTGGGTTGCCATGTACAACTTATTCTGTATTTCTTAGGCCTCTTTCACACAGGCGTCATGGATTTGGGCCGGAGAAGATGCGGGTGCGTCGCGGGAAAATGCGAGATATTTCCGCGTGAGTGCAAAACATTTTAATGCGTTTTGCACGCGTGTGAGAAAAATCGGCATGTTTGGTACCCGAACCTCTTCACAGAAGTTCGGGTTTTGGTTAGGTGTTGTGTAGATTGCTATTATTTTCCCTTATAACCATGTTATAAGGGAAAATAATACATTCTTAATACAGAATGTTTAGTAAAATAAGGCTGGAGGGGTTAAAAAAATAAATAATTTAACTCACCTTAATCCACTTGTTCGCGCAGCCCGGCTTCTCTTCTTTCTTCCTTCAGGACCTGGGTAAAGGACCTTTGATGACATGACTGCGCTCATCACATGGTCCATCATATGACCCATCACCATGGTGATGGATCATGTGACGGACCAGGTGATGAGCGCAGTGACGTCACCACAGGTCCTTTTCCTCCTGCACAGCAAAGATGAAGACAGAAGAGAAGCCGGGCTGCACGAACAAGTAGATTAAGGGGAGTGAAATTATTTTTTATTTTTTAACCCCTCCAGCCCTATTTTACTAGGCATTCTGTATTAAGAATGCTATTATTTTCCCTTATAACTATGTTATAAGGGAAAATAATAATGATCGGGTCCCCATCCCGATCGTCTCCTAGCAACCATGCATGAAAATTGCACCGCATCCGCACTTGCTTGCAATTTTCACGCAGCCCCATTCACTTCTATGGGGCCTGCGTTGAGTGAAAAACGCACAAGTGATGAGTGAAAATCACCGCTCATGTGCACAGCCCCATAGAAATGCATGGGTCTGGATTCAGTGCAGGTGCAATGCGTTAGGCCTCTTTCACATGGGCGTTGCGGGAAAATGTGCGGGTGCGTTGCGGGAACACCCGCGATTTTTCCGCGAGAGTGCAAAACATTGTAATGCGTTTTGCACTCGCGTGAGAAAAATCGCGCATGTTTGGTACCCAAACCTGAACTTCTTCACAGAAGTTCGGGCTTGGGTTAGGTGTTGTGTAGATGTTATTATTTCCCCTTATAACATGGTTATAAAGGGAAAATAATAGCATTCTGAAAACAGACTGCATAGTAGGTGATCAATTGAGGGTTAAAAAAAAAATAAAAAAAAATAACTCACCTTCTCCTCTTGTTCGCGTAGTTCCCGGTCTCTTTACTTCTTTAATGATGAGCTGTGGGCTAAAGGACCTTTGGTGACATCAGATCACATGCTCATCACCGTGGTGATGGACCATGTGATTGGAGCATGTGATCTGACATCACCACAGGTCCTAGCCGGTAGTTCATCTTTTAAGAAGTAAAGAAGAGAACGGGAACTATGCGAACAAGAGGAGAAGGTGAGTTAATTTTTTTTTTTTTTTTTTTAACCCTCAATTGATCACCTACTATGCAGTCTGTTTTCAGATTGCTATTATTTTCCCTTATAACCATGTTATAAGGGAAAATAATACAGTGAATAGTCACCTAGCAACCATGCGTGAAAATTGCACCGCATCCGCACTTGCTTGCGGATGCTTGTGATTTTCACGCAACCCCATTCACCCCATTCGGATGGCATACACCCCTGTATCCTAAGGGAATTAAGTAATGTCATAGCCAGACCCTTATTTCTGATATTTGCGGACTCTGTACTGACAGGGAATGTCCCACAGGATTGGCGCATGGCAAATGTGGTGCCAATATTCAAAAAGGGTCCAAAAACAGAGCCTGGAAACTATAGGCCGGTAAGTTTAACATCTGTTGTGGGTAAACTGTTTGAAGGTTTTCTGAGAGATGCTATGTTAGAGCATCTTAACGGAAATAAGCAAATAACGCCATATCAGCATGGCTTCGTGAGGGATCGGTCATGTCAAACTAATTTAATCAGTTTCTATGAGGAGGTAAGTTCTAGACTTGACAGCGGCGAATCAATGGATGTCGTATATCTGGACTTCTCCAAAGCATTTGACACTGTACCGCATAAAAGGTTAGTATATAAAATGAGAATGCTCGGACTGGGAGAAAACGTCTGTATGTGGGTAAGTAACTGGCTCAATGATAGGAAACAGAGGGTGGTTATTAACGGTACATACTCAGATTGGGTCACTGTCACTAGTGGAGTACCTCAGGGGTCAGTATTGGGCCCTATTCTCTTCAATATATTTATTAATGATCTTGTAAAAGGCTTGCATAGTAAAGTATCAGTTTTCGCAGATGACACTAAACTGTGTAAAGTAATTAACACAGAAGAGGACAGTATACTACTACAGAGGGATCTGGATAGATTGGATGCTTGGGCAGATAAGTGGCAGATGAGGTTTAACATTGACAAATGTAAAGTTATGCACATGGGAAGGAATAATGCAAGTCACCCGTACATACTAAATGGTAAAACACTCGGTAACACTGACATGGAAAAGGATCTAGGAATTTTAATAAACAGCAAACTAAGCTGCAAAAAACAGTGTCAGGCAGCTGCTGCCAAGGCCAATAAGATAATGGGTTGCATCAAAAGGGGCATAGATGCCCGTGATGAGAACATATTCCTACTACTTTACAAATCATTAGTCAGACCACACATGGAGTACTGTGTACAGTTCTGGGCTCCAGTGAACAAGGCAGACATAGCAGAGCTGGAGAGGGTCCAGAGGAGGGCAACTAAAGTAATAACTGGAATGGGGCAACTACAGTACCCTGAAAGATTATCAAAATTAGGGTTATTCACGTTAGAAAAAAAAGACAACTGAGGGGAGATCTAATTACTATGTATAAATATATCAGGGGTCAGTATAGAGATCTATCCCATCATCTATTCATCCCCAGGACTGTGACGAGGGGACATCCTCTGCGTTTGGAGGAAAGAAGGTTTGTACACAAACATAGAAGAGGATTCTTTACGGTAAGAGCAGTGAGACTATGGAACTCTCTGCCTGAGGAGGTGGTGATGGTGACTTCACTAAAAGAGTTCAAAAGGGGCCTGGATGTATTTCTGGAGTGTAATAATATTACAGGCTATAGCTACTAGAGATCGGTCTTTGATCCAGGGAGTTATTCTGATTGCCTGATTGGAGTCGGGAAGGAATTTTTTATTCCCCTAAAGTGAGGAAAATTGGCTTCTACCTTACAGTTTTTTTTTTGCCTTCCTCTGGATCAACTTGCAGGATGACAGGCCGAACTGGATGGACAAATGTCTTTTTTCGGCCTTATGTACTATGTTACTTCTATGGGGCCTGCGTTGCATGAAAAACGCAGAATATAGAGCATGCTGCGATTTTCACGCAACGCATAAGTGATGCGTGAAAATCACCGCTCATCTGAACAGCCCCATAGAAATGAATGGGTCGGTATTCAGTGCGGGTGCAATGCGTTCACCTCACGCATCGCATCCGCGCGGAATACTCGCCCGTGTAAAAGGGGCCTTAGACTGAAATGGGCACTCGCCTGTTGCTGGTGAGGTGCAACCGAAGTGGTAAGTTTTAGGTTGGGGCATGGTCAAGATCAAAATTTAGCCCTAGTCTAATAACAGTAAAGATATGTTGCAGATATAGTGTGCCAACGTTAAGGTTATCCTAGGGCAGGAGACAGATGTAAGACGGATACGTCTAACAGCCATTGACTTTCAGAATCACAGGTACAACTCCTCTTTGGTCACAGCTTGAAAAGATGCTCTGATCATCATCCTGGGGGGTCAAAAAGGGAACTGGAGACTGTGCTCCATCCTTAGCTTAGCTTTTCTAGCCAAAGCAAGAAGTAGGTTGGAAAGGAATGAAAAATACAAAGAGAAGACTCATTCACGAGACTGTACGGTTGCCGTGCCCGTGTTGCGGACTACAAATAGCCCCGGCCACGTGAATAGTGTATTGCTGTGCGGACCCATTGACTTGAATGGGTCTGCAATCCGCAAAATACGGCAAAAGATAGGCATGTCTCATGTTTTGGTGCAGAAGCACGGACCCGAGAGCCCATGGAAGCACTTCTAGGTGTTTCCGTGGGTTTCCAATCCATTCCTCCGTTCCACAAAAGATAGGACAGGTCTTATCCTTTTCCATATTTTGCAGATCATGGATCCATTCCGTCAATAGGTCCGCATCAGCAGTGCAGAGTTCACATGGCCGGTGCCTGTGTATTGTGGACTGCAATACGGGCACCACGGCCATACGGATTCACTTCTGGCTTTGGCTAAAAAAAAACTGCGCAAAAAAATAAATAAATAATAATAATATGGGTGAACCCACCATAAGTGTACAGCCACATGAGGTGGATTTTCCAGTGGAAATTCCACAGAATTTGTCACAGATTGTGCTGCAGATTTGCAGTGCACTGTAAAAGGGTAAAATCCACTCCATAGAGTGACCAAGCTTCACATTTTAAATCTGCACTGGTCAATTTACACTGCAGATTTTATTTTTGTGCCGCATGTTGATGAGATTTCTTCAAATCTCATCCACTTTGTTAGTACTGTAAAACGCAGCAAATCTGCCACATCCAGTGTGTCTATCTACCCTAAGGCCCCTTTCACACGAGCGAGTATTCCACGCGGATGCGATGCGGGAGGTGAACGCATTGCACCCGCACTGAATACCGACCCATTCATTTTTATGGGGCTGTTCACATGAGCGGTGATTTTCACGCATCACTTGTGCGTTGCGTGAAAATTGCAGCATGCTCCTCTTTGTGCGTTTTTCACGTAACAAAAGGCCCCATAGAAATGAATGGGGTTGCGTGAAAATCGCAAGCATCGCAAGCAAGTGCGGATGCGGTGCGATTTTCACGCACGGTTGCTAGAAGACGATCGGGATGGGGACCCGATCATTATTATTTTCCCTTATAACATGGTTATTTTATTTTTAACCCCTCCAGCGCTATTTTACTATGCATTCTGTATTCAGAATGCTATTATTTTCCCTTATAACCATGTTATAAGGGAAAATAATACAATCTACAGAACACCGATCCCAAGCCCGAACTTCTGTGAAGAAGTTCAGGTACCAAACACGCGCGATTTTTCTCAAGCGAGTGCAAAATGCATTACAATGTTTTGCACTCGTGCGGAAAAATCGCGGGTCTTCCCGTAACGCACCCGCACATTTTCCCACAACGCCCGTGTGAAAGAGGCCTAAGGGTACGTCCGCATGGGCAATAAACGGAGCATAAATCAGGCAGGTCTGTTAAGGTTTTTGCTATGGATTTCACCCAAAGGGATTGCCAAGAGTGAATACTGGAGTGAAGACTAACATTAACCAATTGGCTGTAGATTTAAAATCCACACTGCAGGTCTATTTTTACAGCATATGAATGAAATTTGTTAAAATATCATGGGGGACCATTTAGAAACATTTTTTATACTAATTTTTGGCATTAGAAAAGTTGCAATACCCTTTCACTCAACTTTTTAAACTATTTTGTCACATCCTCACCACAGGGGCTCTGGCAAATTTACTATAATTTACACCTGAAACCAGGCATAAAAGAGTAAAAAGTACTCCAGTCAGGGACTGCCGGAGGTATACATGGCTCATCATAAATTAGGCGAGGCTTCCGGCAGTGCAGGAGGGAAAAGACGGTCTAAGTGACCCCCATTCACTTTGCTACTACATTGACTTGCTGCAGAATTTCTGCCTACAAGATTTGGGCAGAAAATTTACAGCATAACTACCCCAGATGACAGAAAAGAGAGAAAATCCTCAGGCAGCTAGTAGAGCATCTGAGCTCTGTACAGAAAAAAGGATTCTATAATTTTAATAAAGCCCAATTGAGAAAAAAAAAAAAAAAAAAGTTTTTTTAGCTCAAAATAAGTACAATGCAATAATAAAAATTGCGCCACCCCCCCAATAGCCTTTAAGGATGCGGACACTGTGTGCTGCCTGTATCGCTTGTGGCCCCATTGAGATGAAGGGGTCTGCATCTGATGGACCAAAATTACGCCCTTGTACATGAACCCTAAGGAAGATTCCCACCTATACGGCATTCATGGCATATCTGGAGGCTGTCAAAACAAGTGTTCAGATATTGTTACCTTTAAGGAGACAAGTCTGTTAACTTGCACTGTGGCTCTGTTCACACTGCCATTAGGGTCCAGTTTTTGTTGTCATTCGATGGCCAGAATAGCACCATCAGCTGAGCTTTCCTGTAAGAAAAGGCAAAAAGGGGAACCCGGCAGCCCCACTGTGACTCCAATAACAACCTACCCCGTGATGTTAGTGTGAATAGTGCCTTAGCAATTACATTAGGAGACTGTGTTCATAGATGGAGAAACTACCCAGTGTCACAATATACCTTCCACTAGTCTAGAGAACATGTTGTTCCTCTGCCTTTGGAAATGCTCATCTCAGGTTCCTAAATCCAATAGGGAGCATAAAGCCCCATTGAGCTGCTCAATGAAAGTGACACTGATAACCAGACGTTTGTAAGAGGGCATTTTATTGGCCCAAAGCAATATACAGACAGTGAGATTATTTGGTAGGCACTACTGTAGATCAGCACATATACATGACAATGCAGAAGTAAAACTTACACAGGTGTATATGTCCCATAGGCCTACAGAGGTCAGAAAACTAACATTACATGCAGACGGGTAAGGGCGAGATTAATAAACCAAAACTAATTCATTTTATTATACTATGTATTGCTAACAAGTCCATGAGCTCAGACCTGCACCCCCAGAAAAAAAAATAAAAAAAAAAAAAAAAAAAGAGAAAAGAAAGAAAGATTTTGGAGTTCTCACAAAAAAGAAGCAATTATCAATTCCACTGGAGCAGGGGCAAAAGGAAAACTGTTGGAGAGCATGAAACAAGACGCAGCAACGTCACTTTGTAAATCAACACTACTGATCATACAACAGTCAGCGCTCTGGACGGAAAAAATCTGCAGTGTGCCCACTAGGTGTGAACCTACCCAAACAGTCTTCTAAGCTAAATCACTGCGCTGCTTGTTTAGAAAAGCCCTACGATAGGAACACAGCGGAGAAGCAACACCTATCCCCTAAACCAGGGCTGGCCAACCTGCGGCTCTCCAGCTGTTGTTGGGAACTGTAGTTTTACATGCCCTGCTGTGGGCTGATAGCTGTAGGCTGTCTGGGCATGCTGGGAGTTGTAGTTTTGAAACAGCTGGAGGGCCGCAAGTTGGCCAGCCCTGCCCTAAACCTAAGATATGGCTTTGGAGACACGGTGGAACCGCAGATGATGAAGCTTCTCTGCTCGTCAGTCTGGGACACCATGAAAAAAGGAAATGTCCTTTCTTGGTGCAGTGTTTGCTGGAAGCCACAGCGGGTGTCTGTTCGCGGTTAACTCCATTAAAATGGGGGTTAAATGGTGAGTGGGTTTGGGGCATTTGAAGTGAAAGCAGCATATACCATACTGGATTTTGCCTTTGCAAAATCCACCATGTGAACAGGGCCTTAGGGTGGAGGTTCACAACTGTTTTTGTTCAAATTCTTCAGCACTTTTGCTGTTCTAGTAAAAAAAAAAATTTTTTAACTGCAAAAAAATACAGCTTCAGATGTTAGCTGCATGTTTATGGGAAACATGAAACCCATGTTGTTGTTTTGCCACTGGCACTTATGTCATTTTTTGTCTTTCTTTTCAAAAACTCTGCATTCTGAAGTTCATGGTAGTTTTTTAGCTGCTTTTGTATCTCCTCTATAGGGGAAAAATGCCAAGAAAACGTTAGTGGTAAGACACAATGGGGGTCATTTACTAAAAGCAACATTTCACACACCAGTCTTTGGACACCTGCACGCGAATGTGGTTTTGGTCTGCACCCAATCCGCATTTTTTTGCGGAGCGGATGCAGACCTATTCACTTCTATGGGGCTGCAAAAGATGCGGACAGCCCACTGTGGGCTGTCCGCATCTGTATGTCCATTCCGGGATCCCGCAAAACAAACAAAAAAAAAACCTGCTTGGGACATTTCTGCAGGAGGGAAAATAAAAAAATAGCATCTCAGCTAGTGTCCGCAATTTGCTAACCACAAAATCCAGTTACGGCCGTGTGAATGAGCCCTCAATAAAAAACAATGCTTGAAGATCCACAACTGTATTATGAGGCAGTTTTTAAGCCAGAAATGGATCCAGCCGGAAGTAGTACAAGTTGTTCCTACTCTTTAAATCCACTTCTGGCTTAAAAAAGCAGATGGGGTTTGAAGAAAAATAAATAAAGGGAGCTCTTTCAAAATGAGCGGATGCCGTGCGTGAAATCCGCTGCAAGAAAGAGAGCCAAGTCCCATCCCGGACAGCAGAGAGACTGAGCATTAACATGACTGATAATGCTCCGTGCCTCTGATCTTTTTACAACAAAATCACAGCGAGATAAAATGGTCACCATGATTTTGTAGTAAAAAGATCAGAAAGGCAAACAGCATCATCAGTCATGTTAATGCTCCGTGTCTCTGCTGTCCAGAACGGGGATTGGCTCTCTTTCACGCAGCAGATTACCCGCACAGGATCCGCTCGTGTGAAAGAGCCATGTGACATCAGAAAAGGACCCATTGCTTAAATCACGTTTTTATATTTAAAAAGGACCTCTCACCAAGAAAAAAATGCAGTGCAATCTGAAAGTACCATGTTATAGAGCAGGAGAAGCTGAGCAGGTTGAAATACATTTTTTAAGAGTCAGTAAAACTTGTAATTTTTACATTTATGGTATATCTGCAGCCCTGTGAAGTGCACATGGAGGAGGCGTTATCAGTGTATCTACACTCATACATGCAGGGCTGTCAGTCACTGAGGACTCCTCTCTGTACCAAGATATAAATGTATAAAAGTTACAGGTTTTACTGAATCTTTTCTCACAAAACTATCAATCTGCTCAGCTTCTCCTGCTCTATAAGGCTACATGCACATGAATGTTAGGGCTCCGTGCCCATGCTGCGGTCCGTAATGCACTAGCACAGACCGCGGGGCAGACGCATGCGCTACTTTTTTGCTGTGCGGAGGAACGGCCAGAAACACCACGGAAGCACTCCGTAGTGCTTCCGTGGGGTTCCGATCCATGCCTCCGTTCTGCATCTCCATGATTGCGGACCCATTCAAGAGAATGGGTCCGTGATGCGGAATGCACACGGCCGATGCCCGTGTATTGCGGACCGCAATACGGCCACGGGGTCACACGGTCGTGTGCATGTAGCCCAACCTGGTGTGGGAAGATTGCACTGCATTTTTGGGGGAAAGGTCCTCTAACATAATTTTGAATTTTTCATGTAAATTTCTATATTTAAAACCAAAATAAAATCCTGCAGTTTTCACACTGGCAACTAATGGCCTTATTACACCTGCAGATGAAGCAGACGATTGTCGGGAAGGAAGTCTTCAATTTTTTGTGGGGACAGGGTGGGCAACAAAATGGAAAATCGTAGATTTTTATTTTTTCCCACCGTTATGGCAATCATTGTGCAGGGAAAATATTTTTATATTTTAATAAGTTGGGCATTTGGAGATGTAGCGATACCCATTATATTTCTTTTTTATTATTTATTTTTATATGTAAAATCAGGAAAGAGGTGATTTAAATTATATTCAGGATTTTAATTTTTTTTTTTTACTTCTTACATAGTAACCTTTAGGGGACTAGAACATGTGACCTTCTAATTGCTTGTCCCAAAGATCGCAATAAAATACTATTGCAGACTATGGGATTCTGAGACACTGTCCGCTGAGCTGTGCCTTGTGCACAGATTTACAGGCAGTAAACCATGACACACATGGGAATCTTCAGAAGTCCCCAGGCTATCGGAGCCATGTGGTTTTGCTTCAGGGCTCCAATCGGAAAGCAGTCGCTATTAACATTGGTCAAAAGGACCACGTTTGGCATCATCCCTGATCCTGGTCACTATGGCCGGGTGCCTGCTGTGTTATATACATGTAGGGAATAAGCTCAGCATGCAAGATCACTTCACACAACCCCTTAAAAGGGTTTCTCCAGGATCAGAAAAACATTGCTAATGGGAAAAAGCTGCAATACCGCACACAACCTGTGGACATGTGTGGTGCTGTTTTTCTTGTAATGGACAACTCCTTCAAGTATTAGGTTCAATTCCATTTTATCTTTATGACCTTAATAAATAGGTGGAAAAGTAAATGTCGCTTTTAGCTTATTATACAAAATGAAGTAGAAAAACTTAACTCAGCAAGAGCGAGAAAGTACGGCAAGATAAGGGTACTTTCACACTTGATCCGGAAATCCGTATGCAAACTGATATCTTTTTTTTCCGGATCTGTTAGACTTATTCATTGAAATACCGGATCCGTCTTTCCAATATCATCTGGAATAACGGATCCAGTATTTATGTTTTTCCAAAGCCAGAAAAGAATCTGGCGATGCAGCAATTTCTGGAACACTTGGCATTAATACATTTTAATGGAAATTAATGCCGGATTTGGCAAGTGCGGTAGTGTTCCGGGATTTTGTCTGTTAAAAAAAAAAAAAAAGTACTGGTCAAGTACTGTACAAGGGACGGAACGGAAGATATCCTGATGCATACTGAACGGATTGCTTTCCATTTAGAATGCATTGGGACAAAACTGATGCCTTTTTTACGGTATTGAGACCCTTTACCGGATTTCAATACCGGGAAAAAAATAACGCTAGTGTGAAAGTACCCCAAGGACTGTAATAAGGCCACATTTTAGTATCTGGGTTACAACTTCAAGGTAAAAAATATCACCACCACCTAGGATCTATAAGGATTAGGCATATGATCACTCCTATAAATGTGGACTAAACTAAGGTGCATCTCCTGCAGGATGTCCCCTGTTGTAGAGGAAAGCCCCAAGCACAAGTTGTACAGTCATTAAAGATTTGTACTACAAACCAGTTATCAAATATGATGTCAGTGTCAAACACTGCATTAAAGGGAACCTGTCACCTCCAAAAACCATCCCAAGCCGCCAGCAGTACCTGCAGTAGCCAGCAGCACGTTTCCGACGATAATTTTCTTCCTGAAGGCCAATGCGGCTTAGGCCTCATGCACACGACAGTTCCTTTTTTTTGCGGTCCGCAAAAAACGGAAGCCGCCCTTGTGTCTTCCGCAATTTGCGGAACGGAACGGGCGGCCCATTGTAGAAATGCCTATTCTTGTCCGCAAAACGGACAAGAATAGGACATGCTATTTTTTTTTGCGGGGCCTCGGAACGGAGCAACGGATGCGGACCACACACGGAGTGCTGTCCGCATCTTTTGCGGCCCCATTGAAGTAAATGGGTCTGCACCCGAGCCACAAAAACTGCGGCTCAGATGCGAACCCAAAAAACAGTCGTGTGCATGAGGCCTAAAGCTCAGAAAACTCATCCCCTGCTGACACGCTTCTCTAGTCATGCTTGAAGGGGACAGCGGCCTTCTTGCTTCAAGTCAAGATAATCGCGCCCCCTTCCCTGTGACTGACAGCGCTTATGCAGAGTTCGGCAAAGGCAGCCGAACTGCCGGCTGTCAGTCACAGCGAAGGAGGCGTGGTTACCTTGACTTGAAACATGACTAGAGAAGCAAAAGGATAAAGGAACGTCTTCTGAGCTTTAGACGCATCGGCCTTCATGAAGAAAACTATCGTCGGAAACATGCTGCTGGCTACTGTCAGGTACTGCTGGCGGCTTGGGATGGGTTTTTTGGAGGTGACCGGTTCCCTTTAAAGGGCATCTGTCAGCAGATTTGTACCTATGACACTGGCTGACCTGTTACATGTGCACTTGGCAGCTGAAGGCATCTGTGTTGGTCCCATGTAGTGATGAGCGAATAGACTTCGGATAAAACATCTGAAGTCAATTCGCATAAAACTTCGTTTGAATACTGTATGGAGCGAGCGCTCCTTACAGTATTAGAATGTATTGGTTCAGATAAGCCGAAGTTATTACTTCACGAAGTCTCGCGAGACTTCAGGTAATAACTTCAAAAATGTATTTCTACTATTAAAAACCTTTTCCCGAACTCGGTACCACTTGGAATCGAAACAGATTCCGGGAAAAGGTTTTTAACAGTAGAAATTCATTTTTGAAGTTATTACCTTAAGTATCACAAGACTTCGTGAAGTAATAACTTCGGCTCATCCCTAGTCCCATGTTCAAGTGTGTCCGTGTTGCTGAGAAAAACGAGGTTTTAATATAAGCAAATGAGCCTCTAGGAGCAACGGGGGAGTTGCCATTACACATAGAGGCTCTGCTCCCTCTGCAACTTGAATGACAGGGCCAGGCAGGTGTAATGACCTTGCAGAGGGCGCAGCAGCTGCAGAGAGCAGAGCCTCGAGATGCACTGCCTGTCCAAAAAAAAAGTCGCCACCTGGATTTAACTAAGCAAATAGTTATGTGCCTCATAATTACTGCATGGGCGATTATCTTTCAATGAGTTGCTTCTCACTTCTTAAACAACCATGTTGAAAGACACATCTCGTGGTCGTGGAAAAGATGTCTGTTTGAGAAGGGTCAAATCATTGGGATGCATCAAGCAGAGAAAACATCTAAGGAGATTGCAGAAACTACTAAAATTGGGTTAAGAACTGTCCAACGCACTATTAAAAACTGGAAGGATAGTGGGGACCCATCGTATTCGAGAAAAATGTGGTGGGAAAAAAAATCCTGAATGATCGTGATCGGCGATCACTTAAACGTTTGGTGAAATCAAATCGAAGAAAAACAGTAGAACTCAGGGCTATGTTTAATAGTGAAAGTAAGAGCATTTCCACATGCACAATGCGAAGGGAACAAGGGATTGGGACTGAACAGCTGTGTAGCCGTAAGAAAACCACTAATCAGTGAGGCAAACCGGAAAAAAAAGGCTTCAATTTGCTAGGGAGCATAAAGAAGGTCATGTGGTCTGATGAGTCCAGATTTACCCTGTTCCAGAGTGATGGGCGCATCAGGGTAAGAAGAGTGGCAGATGAAGTGATGCCCCCATCATGCCCAGTGACTACTGTACAAGCCTGTGGGGGCAGTGCTATGATCTGGGGTTGCTGCAGTTGGTCAGGTCTAGGTTCAGCTACAGTATGTGCTGCAAGAATGTGGTCAGCGACTACCTGAACATACTGAATGACCAGGTTATTCCATCAATGGATTTGTTCTTCCCTGATGGCACGGGTATATTCCAAGATGACAATGCCAGGATTCATCAGGCTCAAATTGTGAAAGAGTGGTTCAGGGAGCATGAGACATCATTTTCACACATGGATTGGCCACCACAGAGTCCAGACCTTAACCCCATGAGAATCTTTGGGATGTGCTGGAGAAGGCTTTGCGCAACAGTCAGACTACCATCAACAATGCAAGATCTTGATGAAAAATTAATGCAACACTGGATGGAAATAAATCTTGTGACGTAATCAAAACTAAAGGCGGTCCAACAAAATATTAGAGTGACTTTTTTTTTTGGGTGGCAACTTTTTTTGGGGACGGGGAGTGTATAACTAGAGGCTCATTGGCATGTATTAAAATTTTTTTCTCACCAATACAGTCAGCTGCCGAGTGTACATGAAACAGGTCAGCCAGTTTCATAGGTACAAAACTGCTGTCAGATGCAGTATGTTACAATAGTAGGACATGGGTGAATTATGGAATCCTTGTAACCCAGGGAAATTAGTCAGGAGGTTTTGCTGGACCAAAGGGCTAACACTACATAATTCAAAACTTGATTACTTTGTTGGAACTGGACAACCCCTTTAAGTATTTTTGGTTTCCGCTTGACAACACACATTTGGAAGATGAAGGAAAATTATAAATGACAGCTATGATTAAATATCTAAACCCGTGTAAAAAGGCATAAAAGGGGAATGTATCATCCCAAAATTATGTTGCAGGTTTTATTTACAAACTTTTTTTTTTTGTTTCTACCCATTGAGAGATTATATATATATTTATATATTATGAAATATTGCAGTTTAGACACTGGCCAGTAGAGAACACACAATAGGCTGACATTTCCCATTTTCAGCCTGGCTGTGTAGACTGGGACAGGATTAGCAGAGGACGGCAAGTTAAACAGCAGCTGCTGCTGGAGGCCTAGATACGTCAGATTTACATGCAGCGATCTCCCCCACCTTATGACGACAGCTGCATTGTTTGTGGGGAGCAGATTGCCGTTTAGACTGCACGACCTGCTGCCCAGAAATTATAATCATGCACCTGCCTGAATAAGGGTCCATTCACACCTTCGTATGTGTTTTGCGGATCCGCACATCACAGACACTAATAGAAAATGCCTTTTCTGGTCCGCAATTGCGGACAAGAATAGGACATGTTCTATTTTTTTCAGGAACGAAATTGCGGATCCCGTAAAAACTGATGCGGATCCGAAAATGCAGATGCGGGTCCAGGAAATGTGGATTTGCATCCGTTCTAGCCCCATTGATAGTGAATGGGTCCGCAAATTGCGGAACGAATGCGGATCCAAATTACGGACGTGTGAATGGAGCCTAAGGCTACTTTCACATCTGCACTTTCCCTTTCCGCTATTGAAATCAGTCATAGGATCTCAATAGCGGGGGAATACGCTTCTGTTTTGTCCCCATTCATTGTCAATGGGGACAAAACATAAATGAATGCATTCCGTTCCTTCCCACATCGCGGACAGCGGTTTTTTTTGTCCACGATGTGGAGCAAGACGGACGGACTCACAATGTAAGTCAATTAAGAGGGATCAGTTTTCTCTGACTCAAAAGAAAACGGATCTGTCCCCCATTGGTTTTACAGACAGATCCATCTTGGCCGCTTTAGAGATAATACAACCAGATCCGTTCAGAACGGATGCAGACGGTTGTATCATAATAACGGAAGTGTTTTTGCTGATCCATGACGGATCCAGCAAAAACGCTAGTGAATGAACGAGTGAAACGCTTGTTCATCGGGTGATCGGCGGCACACTTAGACGGACGGTGTAAATCCACCTTAGCAGTTTGACATTTGTCACTTGGCTCCCAAAAAGCAATTTAAAAAAATTTGACCGAAGGCCTCATTCACACAACTGTAATTTTCTTCAGTGCGTTATCCGTTTTTTTTCACAGATAGCACTCTGACCTATGGGGACACGCACACATCCATTCTGTCTATGGATTAGTATGCCGATCTGTATATCTCCCAGTAGACAGTCCTTTCTATCGATGGATGAAAAAAAAAAAAATGTATATCCATTTGGATATTTGAAAAGGATCTGTGCCACAGAAGTTTCTACAGTAGCTCTAATAAGTACTTTTGGATTATCAGCTTCTCATCGGTAGGTATCACCTTTTATGATTGACCCCGACACCCCCCAAAAAAAAAAAAAAAGTTAACTGATCAGTTTTCAGTGGAGCTTCATCAAGCTATTTACAGACACACAGCTGTGGTTCCCCTGATTAAAAAGTTTTGTTTTTCTTCTTTTGTTGAGGAGAGGCTCTGTTTTAGTGCTATGCAAATTAGGCCTTTGGGGCAATGAGGGTGTGACCATTGCTCTTGTTGCACCCAAGCCCCACTCATTTCTGCAGCCAGCCCCTGCCTTCCTGCTATGCCACTGCCTGGTCCCAATCAATCAATGCAGTTTTTTTGACATGGCAGACAGACCACCTGATCTTTGTCATTTTGATTAGGGTTATTTTTATAGCACAATTTTTTTACATAAATAAACCGTATAAAAACTAGCAAGGAGTGAAGCCCACCTTACAGGGAATTTTTTTTTTTTTTTTTTTTTTTTAGTTCTACCCCACCAGACCATTGAAGGAAACTAAACTCCCTTCCTTCCTGTTCTAACTCCATGGGCACCAGGCTATCTTCACTTCCTGCATAGAAGGCATTATATGTACCACTGCAGCCAATGACTTGCCTCAGAGGTAACATGTCCCCAAGTGGCATACATCGTGCCACTTGGGGCATCACTGCTGACTGGCTGCAGTGGCACACATGACTCAGTCTGCTTCAAAGTTTCCGAGAACAGGATCAGAAGGCCAACGAGGAGACCCAGGGAGCCATAGCGGAGTGGCAGGGAGCAAATGGGCATGAATTTTCTTTCAACAGACTGCTAATTTAAGAGTTAAAAAATTTAATTAATAAAAAAAAAATAAAAAAAAAAAAGAAAATAAATAGGCAGGGCTTGGTATTTCTGGCGCATCGAGCAGGGAAGTTGGGGGAAGGCTTCTTCTGCAGCCATTTGCCTTAGGCCTCTTTCACATGACTGTATGGCTTTATCAGAGTTTTGCGGTCCGTTTTTCACGGATCCGTTGTTCTGTTGTGTGCTGTCCGCATCTTTTGCGGCCCAATTGAAGTGAATGGGTCCGCATCCGATCTGCATTTTTCAACTAAGCCACGACCAAGTGCATGAGCCCTTATAATGGACTTAGTAGACCAAAAGTCGACAATTTTGGCAGGAAAAACAAAAGAAAACCCTGCATGCAGAGCCTTCCCCTGCTGCCTGTAAGTGCACGGGAGGCCACACAGCCGTGAACACAGTCTGTGCATACCACAATTTCTTCACTTCAGTTTCGTACTGAATCTGACAAAATAGTCTGTATGGAATGACACATACAGAAACACAGAGGCACTCACCTTAATGGCAGCCTTATACTATGCCCATATGTGGCTCAGTGGTTATCACTGGTGTCGTGCATTGCCGAGGTCCTAGGTTCGAATCCAACCAAGGACAACATCTGCATGGAGTTTGTATGTTCTCCCTGTGTTTGCGTTGGTTTCCTCCGGGTACTTGAGTTTCCTCCCACACTCCAAAGATATAGTGATAGGGAGCCCCATTGAAGACAAGAGTTACCATCTGATGCAGCAAGTGGAAGTCTAAGGCTACTGTCACACTCACGTTTTGGGCGGATCCGTCATGGATCTGCAAAAACTGATTGGTTAAAATAATACAACCGCATGCATCCGTCATGAACAGATCCGTTTGTATTATCTGTAAAATAGCCAAGACGGATCTGTCATGAACTCCATTGAAAGTCAATGGGAGAAGGATCAGTTTTCTATTGTGCCAGAGAATACTGATCCGTCCGCGTTTGGCTCAGTTTAGTCAAGCGGACCGCAAAACGCTGCAGGCAGCATTTTGGTGTCCGCCTCCAAAGCAGAATGGAGACGGATCGGAGGCAAACTGATGCCTTCTGAGCGGATCCTTTTCCATTCAGAATGCATTAGGGTAAAACTGATCTGTTTTGGACCGCTTGTGAGAGCCCTGAACGGATCTCACAAACGGAAAGCCAAAACGCGAGCGTGAAAGTAGCCTGAGTATGTCCAACATCCTACCAAAACAAACATAAAAAAAATCTGTGAATTCTGAAACTAATGGGCAATATGTTGGTTGGTAAGGTGGTTAATGTTTGATATTTTCACACCAAATGGAGACTGGAAATGCGATGTGAATGGGACCTTAACTGGCCTGCAGTCTATTTCTAGGTTATTTATCTTCACTTACAAGTTAAGTTTTGCACTCCCTTTAGTTATTTAGGGAAAGTGGGCAGTAAAGGGAGTCCGTTAGTGGTTTAGACCCTGCAAAGCTTATGACTGTGCCAAGCAGAGGCTGTGGATGTTTTTATTTGAAGCAGCACTATTCAATAGAACTAGGCTTCATGCACACAACTGTATCTGTAAATCAATATACAAAATGCAGATACCTCCCTTCTCCGTGCATCCTCCATTTTTATCACTCCCTGCAACGGAAATTTGTCTATTCTAGTCTGCGATATGGAACAGAATGTCATGTTCTATAATTTGCAGAAAAACCACACATTCGTAAAAAATAAATAAAAAAAAAGTGGGTGTGCTTAGCATACTGACTCATTTATTTCTTTGGGGCTATCTGCCTCTCGTCAGTCCCACAAATGGCCAGACTGCGGTCCCTCACACTGAAGTGCTCACTGCAGCGAGATGCTCCACAACCCCCCCGAATGACAGCTGTGGTGGTCTCCAGGTTTGATGCTACAGCAATCACTAAGAACAGAAAGGGGGGGGGGGGGATGTGGAGCAGCTCACTGTAGAGAGCACGTCAGAGAATGAGACCACCTTCTGGCTGGGCTTTTTTGCACAGTGGTGCTGCTAATCATGCAGCGACCAGGGTTATGGAAACCGTTCAGTGAAACCCTCCGTTACAGAAACCGCAAAGCCCATTTGGCTGTTTTTATAACCCCAGCCACCTGTGGCCGCCACAGAAGCGGATTTCAACCTCAAGCATGAATGGCTGAGATGGAAATACCCCTTTCATACTAAGGCTATTTAATCAGTGTCCATTCATCAGCTGGAGTATACAATAAACCCTTAGCAGGATAGATAGCACTGGGACTTCCAGGATCTGCCTTAAGCCTGTATTACAACTGACGATTTTTCGGCAGATGATTGCTAACGAGCGCTTGTATGAACGTTCGTTCGCAATCATCTTGCAGTTTAATACTAAACACTGATTGCCAGATGAACGAGCAAATCCAAAATTTTTGACATGTTAAAAAGTAATCATTTGCAGGCGGCAGATCGTGGTGACTAATAATCTGCTGCTGGCAAACAGCTATACAGCATGGGGACGAGCGATAGTGATCACTCCACCACATGCTGTGGAGGAGATCGCTACATGTAATAGCCGGGAGGGAACACTTTGTGCCCTACAATCATCTGCCACGTCGGACTGTGTAATACAGTCTTTAGTCTTGGTCTTATGCGGGGGCGGGGAGTGGAGAGAGCAGATGCAGAAGGACATCTAATTCCCATTATGGGGCCAGAGACAAATTAAAATATGAAAATGAGGACGAAGTTATGGTAACCTTCCATTTGTTTACCTGCCATGACAAGCCTACAAATTAATAAAAAGTAACGTGTCATTTGGATTTGTACTATGCTATACAAATTTCACTGAACTCGATGTAGTTGGAAAAATGCAAAAAAGTGCAACTTGGGCAAAAATGTATCGACCTTGCATTTTTACACTACTCACTGCAGTTTTGAAAAATGGGTGAGGAAATTGGTGCAGTCTGCTACGTTAATGAGTTTCACTCCAGATTATCTTAGACTTTATAAAAAGTCGTAAACTCACTCCAGTAGGAGGGTGGAGTAACATTTCTAGACAGAAGTGTTAGGTTTAAACATTTGATAAATTTGGTGCAAAATAATCCAATGCAGACTCCTACAAAACTGACTTCAAAATATTGTAAGACCAGACTATCCCCTTAGACTCTACAATATCATAACCTTATAGCAGCTACTATCAACTGTTATCCCTGAAATAAATACTCATATCTTGAAAGCAATTCATCCTGTTGCAGAAAATCATGTAATGGATCAAGTCCATGTAGTGACTGGATTGTTTGCCATGCGTACCTGCAGCGATGCCGCCTGCCCTTCTGGCCATGGTTAGTGAAGGACAAAGTTTTATTAACCTACTGGAGTGTCATCAAAAAAGGTCTTCTGACTGGCAGAGATCATATGTTACGTCTAAGTGTTACACTATAGAATATTATAAAAAGGCTAAAAATCCCTGAACAGCTACAAAATAGCCCCGCCCTTAAGTTTTTTTTGGGACTTAAAGGGAACCAGTCACCTCCAAAAACCATCCCAAGCCGCCAGCAGCATGTTTCCGACGACAATTTTCTTCCTGAAGGCCGATGTGGCTAAAGCTCAGAAAACATTCCTTTATGCCCTGCCCGGTGCGCTTCTCTAGTCAGGCTTGAAGTCAAGGGGGCAGCGGCCTCCTTAAGTCACGGTAACCGCGCCCCCTTCCCTGTGACTGACAGCGCTTATGCAGAGGGTTCGACAAAGCCAGCCCAACTGCCGGCTGTCAGTCACAGTCGAAGGGGTAGGGAAGGGGGCGTAATTACCGTGACTTGAAGCAAGGAGGCTGCTACCCCCTTGACTTCAAGACTGACTAGAGAAGCGCACCGGCAGAGGATAAACGTTTTCTGAGATTTAGCCGCATCGTCCTTCAGGAAGAAAATTGTTGTCGGAAACACGCGGCTGACTACTGTCAGGTACTGCTGGCGGCTTGGGATGGTTTTTGGAGGCGACAGGTTCCCTTTTAAGCACTGATGACCTATACTCCTGACACCTCAATTTTTACCGGAAACGTGCCTTCATTTTGTGTAAGGGAGTGCACAACTAATATGACAAGCACTCTACATGAGCCGAGTATGCCCTGTAAACAAGGCCTCATATAATAAGAGGTAAAGGATCAAAATATATTTTTAAGGTATATCAAACATGTGAACAATACGGTCTAATTTTATATTCAATGTAAAACTTCTTCAATCTCAAGGAGAGAGCCAGATCCTGAAATTAAGTGGACATTTCACCCTAAGGAGGTAAAATAAACAGAATATGTTAGCAGGTCAAGTACACAATGGATAGTGCTGACAAAGTACAGGTTACTACAAATACTTACCTAAAATGAAACTGTAAATTAGTCATTTTTACTCCCTTTTACCAACAATCCATGCCGACATGCCTAAATGCTCCAATTTAGGATGTGTGCGTAACACACACTTAAGACCCTGCAATGGTATCGCTACCATTAGACTAAATAGTTCAAGAGTATGTCACTACTCAACAAACCAGAACACTGCCACAAAATAAAATGAAAAAACAGATACACATGCATGAGAATTTCCTGATAACCAAGTGATACCACAGGTTTGATGTTATACCTTCCTACTATCACATAGTTGAGCTGCAAATGCAATAGTGATTTACACCTTTGAGAGTTGAAACCTTTTTGGTTTAAATAAAATGCATTCCCGGGGATACAGTTCTTTGTCTTTCTTAAGGAGATCATTGTACATCTGTTCATATGTGGTTTTGAAATCGTATACATTTGGCTTGTCTGGTGCTGGACCCGGAAGTTTGACATGTGTTCCTGTTCCAAATGATCGGACATTGAAGGCCCGTTTACTGAAAGAAACAGACAAAAAGAAGAAAAAGAAACTTGAGAATCAAATGAAGACTGCAAATGTCATTCCACATCTACAAATAGGATAAAGTTACACGATTTGTTAGTGAAAACATTTATAGCATATGTGCTGCATGTCATTCAACACGCTATAGCTAATCATTAGGGGAAACGGGTCATGTGACAGCAGCCATGAGCTAAAGGTGCTCATACTTCAACCTCCGACTACCACCAAGCTCTAGTATACAGTGTCCACAGTGAAGTGCCAGCGCACCCGAATTACCCAACCCCTTGTGCACGGAACAAAATAGGTAAGACCTTGATAACCAAGTATAATTTAAAAAAAATTTAAAAAAAATATGCAGCTCCAGCACTCTAATGTAGTTGTGTCGCTTGTTTCTTTATTTCTGGTAAAATTAAAGCATGTAGACAAATCCTCACACTCCAACACCAGTTTACGCATTTCAGGCCCTTAGTCCTTAAATCATAACTGATCAAGGCTGAGCTCTGTGGTTTATATAAAAGTGGTTCCAATTTCCCCAAACCCAACTTAGGGGGGGGGGGGGGGGGGGGGGGAAGAAGGGTGGAGAACCACCTAATGAATTAGGCAAGGCATTTGTTATTCTATTGTGCGATTCTCATAAAATTGCATAGAAAAAGTTTAAAATTATATATCTTGCCGTATAACTAAGCTAGTATTTTATGTCAAATCCATGATCCATTTATATTATAAAAATCCGGATATATTGTTAGACATTAAAACGCATAGTACGAACACAGGGAAGAAAAACTAAAATCACGATTCTATGATACATATTGACCACAATATAAATGTACATAATTGATCAAATGCAGACAGACTATATTACATGAAAAAAATAAACGAAAATATAAATTTTTATTAAAAAAAAAAAAATTACATAGTGCCTTGCAAAAGTATTCACCCCCTTGACTTCTCGTATTTTGGTGCCTCACAACATGGATTGTTTGAGGATTTGCATTATTTAATTTACAGAACATGCCCACAACTTTGAAGAGGATTTATTTTATTTTTTTATTATGAAGCAAAACAAATATGACAAAATAACAGAAAAAGAATGTGCATAAATATTCACTCTCCTAAACTCAATACTTTGTAGAGCCGCCTTTTGCAGCAATCACAGCTCCAAGTCGCTATGGATAAGTCTCTATGAGCTTGCCACATCTTACCACTGGGATTTTTGACCATTCCTCCTTGCAAAACTGCTCCAGCTCCTTCAGGTTGGACGGTTTGCGCTTGTGAACAGCAATCTTTAAGTCTGACCACAGATTTTCTATTGGATTGAGATCTGGGCTTTGACATGTTTCCCCCTAAACTACTCAAGTGTTGCTTTAGCAGTGTGTTTGGGGTCATTGTCCTGCGGGAAGGTGAACCTCCGTCCTAGCCTCAAATCACGCACAGAGTGATACAGGTTTTGATCAAGAATATCCCTGTATTTAGCACCATCCATCTTTGCCTCAACTCTGACCAGTTTCCCAGTCCCATCCCCACAGCATGATGCTGCCACCACCATGTTTCACTGTGGGGATGGTGTTCTTTGGGTGATGTGATGGGTTTGCTCCAGACATAGCGTTAGCTGAAAGTAATGGCTTTCTTCTGGCCACTCTGCCATAAAGCCCAACTCTATGGAGCGTACGGCTTATTGTCGTCCTATGTACAGATACTCCCGTCTCTGCTGTGGAACTCTGCAGCTCCTCCAGGGTTACCTTAGGTCTCTGTGCTGCCTCTCTGATTAATGCCCTTCTTGCCCGGTCCGTGAGTTTTGGTGGACGGCCATCTCTTGGCCGGTTTGCCGTTGTGCCATGTACTTTCCATTTGGTTATGAGAGATTTTATGGTGCTCCTGGGGATCATTAAAGATTTGGATATTTTTTTTAATAACCTAACCCTGACTTGTATTTCTCAACAACATTGTCCCTTACTTGTTTGGAGAGTTCCTTGGTCTTCGTGGCAGTGTTTGGTTAGTGATGCCTCATGCTTAGGTGTTGGAGCCTCTGGGGTCTTTCAAAAAAGGTATGTATATGTAATGACCGGTCATGTGACACTTAGATTGCACACAGGTGGACATCATTTCACTAATTATGTGACTTCTGAAGGTAATTTGTTGTACTAGAGCTTTTTATGATCTTCCTAACAAAGGGGGTGAATACATACGCACATGCCAATTTTCTGGTGGGGGGGGGGTGAATACTTTTGAAAGGCACTGTAATTGTATTAGATTAGTTAATAGTATAATAAATATACATTAATTCTTTCCTGAGGTTTAAGCCTAGTGGATATCTAGTGTTGAATCTAAATATCCAATATGTTTCTCTCATCAAAATGACTCTCAATGTCACCACCTCTAGGGGGAGCTACTACTTTCTATAGCATAACATTAAAAACCTTTCAAACGTCGATCGTGTTCATGAATGAAATTTCTTGCTACATTGGAAATATTTGTATATAAAGTATTGGTAATAAAATGAATGTGCTCTAAAATTCTTGTTTTGCGTTTCCTTGATGTGCTGCCTACATATAGCAAGTTACATAATGTACATTTTATGATATAAACTCCTGTTGTGTTGCGATTGATGTATGATTTAACAGGAAAAGTAACTGATCAGAATTGTGAATTTCTCATTGGTACTGCAAAACTGCATGTTTTACAGGGATGGCTTCCACATTTAGTGAAGCCTATGTATTTCATCCAAGTGCCGGATGGGGCTTTGCTGGTACGTGAAAAAAATGAAAGGGATAAAGAATTGGCAAGGGTAGGTGGACGTCCCGCTTTCTGTAACTCATACAAAATGTCATCTTCATAGAGAATAGATAAGCATTTTGTAATAACTTGTATTTTTGTGAATTGTCCACTGTATGCGAGTACTAAAGTTGGTTTTTCAAGGGAGTTTATTTTATTAATTGATCTGTTATTTTTAAACAGGAGATCTTGTCTGGATTTATTTTTGACAATATTTAGGGCTCTAGTTAACATCCATTGCGGGTATCCTCTTTCCAATAGACGAGTGCCAATTAATTGGCACTCGTTGTGGGAGGTAACGTTGGTGCTGCAGTTTTTCCTAACGCGTATGTATTCTCCTACTGGGATTGCTTTTAAAGTATGGATGGGATGATGGCTATCTGCTCTAAGGACAGTGTTACCAGCGGTTTGTTTGCGGTACATCTGCGATTGTCTGTGTTCATTTGCAAAACCCATCAAAGTCATATCCCAAAAATTTATAATTTTGTGAACATACAAAACAGACGAAGCGCAAATTATAAGGATCATCATTGAGGTATAGCATAAGAGGGTATGGCAGATACATCGATGATTTACTCCTCATTTGGAGGGGCGATGTATCTGCCATACCACTCTGTCCTGTATAAAGGGATTGTGGTCGCAGTAAATATAGCGCTCTTCCCAATAGGACATGGACAAATTAGCCAACGAAGGTAAAAATTTAGCCCCCGTGGAAACTCCCTGTTTCTGAACAAAAAATAAATAAAAAAAAAAAGTGTAAATCAAATGAAAAATTGAGTCAACAAAAAAAGGTTTACTTCCAGTACATAATCTATATATGCTATTGTATATTTACTGTATTTAAGTGATATTCAAGAGCTATTAAAGCGAAATTATGAGGTATTGAAGGATATAAGGAAACATCAGTAGTTAACCATGTGTATTCCGCTCTCCATTATTTATTTTAAAAAAAAGTTCTTAATACATCTCCTGCATCTTTAATATATTCTGGAATGCGTTTGACCAAAGGTTGCAATATGGAAAATATGGAATCTAATGGATAAAAGTCTGTACACATACCAGATATTGCTGTTACTGATTATGCAAATCTATCTTTTAAAGAACAAATATCACTGATTTGTCTTGAAAATCTTGCATCTGAAAACAGTGATAGCACTGTGGATATTGCAGGCCAAAAATGTAAAACCGCAAATCCACAGTTATATTTATTGAAAGCACGTACGCACAGTATGGACATTTTTCAGGAAGTTCTAGAAAAGGAGCTTACTTCCATTCATAATAAAATATTTCAGGGAGATAGACATCACAACTTAACCAATAAACAAAAAAAAAAAAAACGCTTTAGATATTTTAGAAAAAACTGATGAGATAATAAAAATGGCTGATAAAGGAGGAGCAGTAGTGGTTCTTGACAGATGCATATTACTATACTAACAAATGATGGAAATAGTGTCAGAGTTCTTGGTATTTTCTCTCAAACAGTTCACCTTTCTCACCGTGGAGACCCCCGTCACACCAATTATTCATGTCCTCCCAAAGATACACAAAGGTCTTAACCCTCCCCCATTACGTCCAATAACATCAGGCATTGGCTTCTCTTATGGAGAGACTAGGAGAATGGTTAGATTCCATATTCCAACCTTTGGTCAAACGCATTCCAGGATATATTAAAGATACAGGAGATGTATTAAGATTTATTTTTTAATAAACAATGGAGAGTGGAATACACATGGTTAACTACTGTTTCCTTATATCCTTCAATACCTCAATTTCACTTTAATAACTCTTGAATATCACTTAAATACAGTAAATATACAATGGAATATATAGATTATGTACTGGAAGTAACCACATTTTTGTTTACTATTTTTAATTTGATTTATACATTTTTGTTCAAAGACTGAGTTTCCACGGGGGCCAAATTTTCACCTTCGTTGGCTAATTTGTCCATGTCCTATTGGGAAGAGCGCTATATTTACTGCGACCACAATCCCTTTATACAGGACAGAGTGGTATGGCAGATACATTGAGGATTTACTCCTTATTTGGAGGGGCGATGTATCTGCCATACCCTCTTATGCTATACCTCAATGATAATACTTATAATTTGCGCTTCGTCTGTTTGTATGATGTTCACAAAATAATTTTTTTCGATATGACTTTGATGGGTTTTGCAAATGAACACAGACAATCGCAGATGTACCGCAAACAAACCGCTGGTAACACTGTCCTTAGAGCAGATAGCCATCATCCCATCCATACTTTAAAAGCAATCCCAGTAGGAGAATACATACGCGTTAGGCTACTTTCACACCTGCGTTCGGTGCAGATCCATCTAGTATCTGCACAGACGGATCCGCACCTATAATGCAAACACTTGTATCCGTTCAGAACTGATCAGTTTGCATTATTCTTTAAAAAAAAAGTCTAAGTCAAAATGGACGGATCCGTTGTCACTGACACAATATGGTGCAGTTGAAAACAGATCCGTCCCCATTGACTTAAGTTGTAAGTCAGGACGGATCCGTTTGGCTCCGCATCGTCAGGCAGACACCAAAATGCTGCAAGCAGCGTTTTGGTGTCCGCCTCAAATGCAGAACGGAGACCGAACGCAGGCATTCTGAGCGGATCCTTATCCATTCAGAATGCATTGGGGCTGAACTGATCCGTTTTGGGCCGCTTGTGAGATCCCACTGATCTCACAAGCGGACCCAGAAACGCCAGTGTGAAAGTAGCCTTAGAAGAAACTGCAGCACCAACGTTACCTCCCACAATGAGTGCCAATTAATTGGCACTCGTCTATTGGAAAGAGGATACCCGCAATCGATGTTAACTAGAGCCCTAAATAATATTGTCAAAAATAAATCCAGACAAGATCTCCTGTTTAAAAATAACAGATCAATTAATAAAATAAACTCCCATGAAAAACCAACTTTAGTACTCGCATACAGTGGACAATTCACAAAAATACAAGTTATTACAAAATGCTTATCTATTCTCTATGAAGATGACACTTTGTATGAGTTATTGAAAGGGGGATGTAAAATAGTCTCTAGACGTCCACCTACCCTTGCCAAGTCTTTATCCCCTGCATTTTTTCACGTACTAGCAAAGCCCCATCCGGCACTTGGAAGAAATACATAGGCTTCACTAAATGTGGAAGCCATCCCTGTAAAACATGCAGTTTTGCAGTACCAATGAGAACCTCACACCATTCTGATCAGTTACTTTTCCTGTTAAATCATACATCAATCGCAACACAACAGGAGTTTATCATAAAATGTACATTATGTAACTTGCTATATGTAGGCAGCACATCAAGGAAACGCAAAACAAGAATTTTAGAGCACATTCATTCTATTACCAATCCTTTATATACAAATATTTCCAATGTAGCAAGAAATTTCATTCATGAACACGATCGACGTTTGAAAGGTTTTCAATGTTGTGCTATAGAAAGTAGTAGCTCCCCCTAGAGGTGGTGACATTGAGAGTCATTTTGATGAGAGAAACAATAATTATCAAATGCCCGTGCGGGTTGTTGTATGTGGGAGAGACAATTCAAATGGTGAAAGATCGAATATCTAAACATAAATCCACAATACGGAAACAAAATTTGCTGTTACCCATTCCTTATTTTCACAACCATAATCATTCTATCGCACAATTGAAATTTTAAGTCATAGAGCAGGTATGTCAACCGAGGAGGGGAGGCGATTTGAAGAGATTGTTGTTACGCCCGGAGGCCTTTTAGATTCATACGTTGGATACGTTATATCCAAAAGGGCTTAATAGGGATTATGAGGTCATGTGTTTTTTATTTGGTTTTCACATTTGTTATTTTTCGCAGACTGCAATGCCACGAAGTTGTCTGGGAAGCACACGAATCAGGACGTCAGGTGTTTGTACCATTAGCTAGTGATGTCAGTTCCTGTGTTGTGTTACTAATTGAATGATTGATTGTCATGATCATGTTACTGCGATTCAGGTCTATAAAATGTGAGAAAGTGTCAGTTTGTACTGTGCAGTTGAGGAAGGCTGACATGCCGAAACGCGTTCTGTGAACCGTTTAATAAAGCATATTCTGAAGAGCAAGTACGTCTGCTGGGATCATTTTTTAAGCATCTTATGGGGATTGCTCCTTTCCCGTGCAGACATCGATAAGGAGGTCGTGAGCGGTCTGATTTTGGAATTTTATTTATATTGTGGTCTCACAATATGCATCATAGAATCATGATTTTTAGTATCTTCCCTGTGTTCATACTATGCATTTTTATGTCTAACAATCAGGGTGAATAAAAATCAATGATAAAAAAAAAAAAAAAGAAGATTTTTATGATTTAAATCAGATTTTTATGATTTAAATCAGATTTTTAAATATAAAATGATTTTTGAGGAAAATATATTACCATCCAAAGGTTATTTCATTATGAAATAAAGATTACTTTTTTAATTATGTAGAATAAGGCTGTATATGTTTAATTTTTTGTTAAATTCCATTAATCCATTCACAATGTCATGCTCTTCCAGAGGTTTTTGTAAGATTACTGGGTAGTTTCTCTGCCTACAAGATATTATCACAGATGCTTGGTTTAATTTTGGAGTTCCCAAAACTGAATTTATAACATGAAAAGGGTTGAGAAAAAGATCTTAATCCTAACTTCTACAAACCTATAAATACAGAATTTATATATATTTTCTTTAGCCAAATTACCGTATATACTCGAGTATAAGCCAACCCGAATATAAGCTGAGGCCCCTAATTTTACCCCCCAAAAAAATGGGAAAAATTATTGACTTGAGTATAAGACTAGGGTGGAAAATGCAGCTATAATGCAGAGTGTATGTGTATATAATGCACACACTCTACATTATATACACACATCTGCAAGAGGGTGACTCAGATTGATGGGAGTCTGACTGACTCCCTGTATTTAATGCAGAGTGTGTGCATTATATACACACACACACTCTGCATTAAATACAGGGAGCCATCCACAGATCTCCCCCCTAAACAGTGCCATCCACAGATCTCCCCCCTAAACCGTGCCATCCATAGATCCCCCCTAAACAGTGCCATCCACAGATCCCCCCCTAAACAGTGCCATCCACAGATCCCCCCCTAAACAATGCCATCCACAGATCCCCCCCCTAAACAGTGCCATCCACAGATCCCCCCCTAAACAGTGCCATCCACAGATCCCCCCCTAAACAGTGCCATCCACAGATCCCCCCCTAAACAGTGCCATCCACAGATCCCCCCCCTAAACAGTGCCATCCACAGATGCCCCTCCCCGACGCTCACAGCAGTATATTTATAAACTACCGTAATCAGTAACTACTTTAACTTTAATCATCGGTCATTGCTGAGCTCTTTACTCTGATTATTTGGATATCTTACCGGTACTTTGTCTTAGCTCCGGTAATAGCAGGCAGTGCGGGGGGCGGCGCTCACTTACTGACGTCACGCGCCTGCTCCCACTAGGCGGCGCAGGCGCGTGACGTCAGTGAGTGAGCGCCGCCCCCCGCACTGCCTGCTATTACCGGAGCTAAGACAGACCTAGACTCGAGTATAAGACGAGGGGGCTTTTTGAGCACAAAAATATGTGCCAAAAAACTCGTCTTATACTCGAGTATATACGGTAGTTGACAAACATGGATGTTTAAGCAAATAACATGCTGTAATGTTATTGTTTCTTTTGAATAAATCCTATTTAAATTGTTATTATTAAGGTAATGATTATTTTTCTCCTTCCTAAGTACAACAGAAAAATTGTCCAAATATGAATCTTTATGTAAAAAACTATGATTTAAATCAAGCCTTACTGACTAGTGATTTAAATCGTGATTTAAATCAAATCCACCCTGCTAACAATATATCCAGATTTTTAGAATATAAATGAATCATGGATTTGACATAAAATACTAGCTTAGTTAGGCTATTTTCACACTTGCGGCAGTGTGATCCGGCAAAGCAGTTCCGTCGTCGGAACTACCCGCCGAATCCGCCGATCTGGATGTGACAGCATTAGTGAGACGATGTGACAAAGCATCCAGATGCAGATCCGTCTCACAAATGCATTGCAAGAACGGATCAGTCTCTCCACTTGTCATGCGGACAGATGAATCAGTCTTATATCTTTTTTCAAATTTTTACCGGTCTGCGCATCCGGCACTAATACATTGCCATGGGAAAAAAATGCCGGATCCGGCATTCAGGCAAGTCTTCAGTTTTTTTTCCGCTGGAGATAAAACCATAGCATGCTACGGTTTTCTCTTTTGCCTGATCAGTCAAAATGACTGAACTGAAGACATCCTGAACGGATTGCTCTCCATTTAGAATGCATTAGGATAAAACTGATCAGTTATTTTCCGGTATAGAGCCCCTGTGACGGAACACTATGCCGGAAAAGAAAAGTACCCTTACACGGCAAGTATGTATAATAATTTTAAACTTTCTATGCAATTTTATGAGAATCACACAATAGAATTAATGCCTTGCCTAATTAGGTGATTCTCCACTCTTTTTTTTCTCCCCTCCTGCATAAGTTGGGTTTGGGAAAATTAGAACCACTTAAATAAACCACAGAGCTCAGCATTTCTTATCAGTTATGATTAACCCTTTCATAACCAAGGGTCATTGATGCCCCAGTGACCACATCTGATTTTGCAAATCTGGCATGTGTCACTTTATGTGGTAATAACTTAGGAACATATACCAGACTTTAAATACCAGACTTCCGCCGTACATATACAGTGTCCGGAAAGGGTTAAAAGGTATCCCTCAGGAAAGGTAATCAGTATGAGATCTGCAGGGGTCTGACCATCAACAAGTGGATGTTACTGGTCAAATGGTGATGACACTGCTGTGAGCGTTCCTCTGCTTTTTCATTGGTGGCAGTGGTCAGCTACGTCACAGTGGGAAGCTCTCCCTCCACTGTGCTGACAACATGGCGTGCGCTGCATTTTGCACAGGCCATGTTCTCCAATAGGTACTGGTGCTAAGCTGCACAACTGCGCAGCTTAGTATAAAAAAAAAAAAAAAAAGAAGCCAATTCCAGTATCTAACTGGGTATCAAAGTACCGAGACTTCGATAGCCGATGCAACCCTAAATGGGACCAGTTACAGAATGGATCAGTCTTAGGCCTCATGCACACGACAGCTCCATTTTTTGCAGTCTGAAAATTGCAAATCTGCAAAACATGGAAGCCGCCCGTGTGCCTTCCGCAATTTGCGGAATGGAACAGGCGGCCCATTGTAGAAATGCCTATTCTTGTCCGCAAAAACGGACAAGAATAGGACACACTATATATTGCGGGGCCACGGAACGGAGCAACGGATGCGGACAGCACACGGAGTGCTGTCCGCATCTTTTGCGGCCTCATTAAAGTAAATGGGTCCGCACCTGAGCAGCAAAAACTGCGGCTCGGATGCAGACCACAACAAAAACGGTCGTGTGCATGAGGCCTTAGGCTACTTTCACACTGGTGTTTTGGCTTTCCATTTCCGAGATCCATTCGGGGCTCTCACAAGCGGTCCAAAATGGATCAGTTTTGCCCTAATGCATTCTGAATGGAAAAGGATCCACTCAGAATACATCAGTTTGCCTCCGTTACGTCTCCAAATCCGCTTTGGAGGCGGACACCAAAACGCTGCCTGCAGCGTTTTGGTGTACGTCTGACGAACCTGAGCCAAATGGATCCGTTCTAACACACAATGTAAGTCAATGTGGACGGATCCGTTTTCTATGACACAATAGAAAAAACGGATCCGTCCTCCATTGACTTTCAATGGTGTTCAAAACGGATTTGTCTTGGCTATAGTAACGATAATACAAACTGATCCATTCTGAACAGATCCGCAAACGCGATTGTGAAAGTAGCCATATCTCTCCTCTTAAAATGGAAACCCTGCCACCAGTATAAAAAGAGCCTTAGTAAATTTTATAAAGTGAAGCTACAGAGGATGCAAATCCAACCACACGCACAAGTCCTTCTATCCATCAGACGGCTACATTTACTGCACATTACACAGTGGGTTCACTGAACGGCCTCTTATTCTGACAGATGAGCTGCAAATTATACAATTCTATCAGCAAAGAAGCACGAGGTGGGGAATAAGAATCTGTACCCGCTGATCGCTAGGATGGGGGTCCCATGCCCCTGGATGAATGGAGCAGCAGGTCAGGCATTGACACCGACACTACATTCAGGCTGTATGGGGATGGTGGCAGCAGCAAAACACTGCATTCTGCTATCCCTGGCAGAGCCGAAGAGAATAGAGTGCCAGCGCGCACACACGACCTGCTGCTCCAAGGGAGCACAGGACCCTCGTTCTCAGGGGGTTGCAGTATGTAGAGGAAACCAATATGCACATCTAAGTATAGCAGCTTTTATCATGATCTATTTCCATAGCGGTATGGTTATTAGCCACTTATCTGTAATTAGGTTAGTACATACAGCCCTGTTTAATTGCATCTTATGTCTTACACAATGCAGGCGCTGCTCTCAGCTCCAGAACTAAAAACAATAAAACATGAGGGGCAGAGCTATGACTCACCGCCATATGACTCACCGCAACTGTGCGAAACCGCATGAATAAAAGCGAGCGTACTCATCTAGTATTCCCAGTATATACCAAGGCTAGAAGGAAGCGACACGGCATTATCACCTGGCATTGTGCCATGACCAGTGACACAGAAACAACATGTAGACACCGGCTGCATTAATGTGATCCTATGCCAGCACTGGACAAACAAAGCTGACCATACACTTTAGATGGCCGTCAACCAAAAGCTCTCAGCCATCAGCTATGCCTCCCGAATCTACCATAAACCTGTACAATATACATTTGTATTTCAGTGGGGACGAGGTGAAGAAGTCCCAGCTTTTCCCCTGCGGGAACAAATCAAACAAGCGTGATAATCCTTTTTCCGGACATCTGCCATTGGGGAAGATTGGGACGACCCCATACCCATTAGATAAATGACAACCTTGGCGGACTTGCAATGAGTATGGCCAGCTTAACCCCTTAAGGACCGGGCTCATTTTCACCTTAAGGACCAGGCCATTTTTTGGAAATCTGACCAGTGTCACTTTAAGTGCTAATAACTTTAAAACGCTTTGACTTATCCAGGCCATTCTGAGATTGTTTTTTCGTCACATATTGTACTTCATGACACTGGTAAAATGAAGTCAAAAAAATTATTTTTTTTGCACAAAAAAAATACCTAATTTACCAAAAATTTGGAAAAATTTGCAAATTTCAAAGTTTCAGTTTCTCTACTTCTGTAATACATAGTAATACCCCAAAAAATTGTGATGACTTTACATTCCCCATATGTCTACTTCATGTGTGAATTGTTTTGGGAATGATATTTTATTTTTTGGGGATGTTATAAGGCTTAGAAGTTTAGAAGCAAATCTTGAAATTTTTCAGAAATTTACAAAAACTAAATTTTTAGGGACCAGTTCAGGTCTGAAGTCGATTTGCGAGGCTTACATAATAGAAACCACCCAAAAATGACCCCATCTAAGAAACTACACCCCTCAAGGTATTCAAAACTGATTTTGCATACGTTGTTAACCCTTTAGGTGTTGCACAAGAGTTATTGGCAAATGGGGAGGAAATTTGAGAATTTCATTTTTTTGCCTAATTTTCAATTTTAACCCATTTTTTCCACTAACAAAGCAAGGGTTAACAGCCAAACAAGACTATCTTTATTGCCCTGACTCTGCTGTTTACAGAAACACCCCATATGTGGCCGTAAACTACTGTACGGGCACACAGTAGGGCGTAGAGGGAAAGGTGCGCCGTTTGGTTTTTGGAAGGCTGATTTTGCTGGACTGTTTTTTTGACACCATGTCCCATTTGAAGCCCCCCTGATGCACCCCTAGAGTAGAAACTCCATAAAAGTGACCCCATCTAAGAAACTACACCCTTCAAGGTATTCAAAACTGATTTTACAAACGTTGTTAACCCTTTAGGTGTTGCACAAGATTTAATGGAAAATAGAGACACAATTTCAAAATTTCAAATTTTTGGCAGATTTTTCATTTTAATATTTTTTTTCCAGTTACAAAGCAAGGGTTAACAGCCAAACAAAACTCATTATTTATGGCCCTGATTCTGTAGTTTACAGAAACACCCCATATGTGGTCGTAAACAGCTGTACAGGCACACGGCAGGGCGCAGAAGGAAAGGAATGCCATACGGTTTTTGGAAGGCAGATTTTGCTGGACTGGTTTTTTGACACCATGTCCCATTTGAAGCCCCCCTGATGCACCCCTAGAGTGGAAACTCCAAAAAAGTGACTCCATTTTAGAAACTACGGGATAGGGTGGCAGTTTTGTTGGTACTAGTTTAGGGTACATATGATTTTTGGTTGCTCTATATTACACTTTTTGTGCAGCAAGGTAACAAGAAATAGCTTTTTTGGCACGTTTTTTTTTTGTTATTTACAACATTCATCTGACAGGTTAGATCATGGGGTAATTTTATAGAGCAGGTTGTCACGGACGCGGCGATACCTAATATGTATACATTTTTTTTTATTTATGTAAGTTTTATACAATAACTTCATTTTTAAAACCAAAAAAATGTTTTAGTGTCTCCATAGTCTAAGAGCCATAGTTTTTTCAGTTTTTGGGCGATTATCTTGAGTAGGGTCTCATTTTTTGCGGGATGAGATGACGGTTTGATTGGCACTATTTTGGGGTGCATATGACTTTTTGATCGCTTGCTATTACACTTTTTGTGACGTAAGATGGCAAAAAATGGCTTTTTTTACACTGTTTTTATTTTTATTTTTTTACGGTGGTCATCTGAGGGGTTAGGTCATGTGATATTTTTATAGAGCCGGTCGATACGGACGCGGCGATACCTAATATGTACACTTTTTTTTTATTTATGTAAGTTTTACACAATGATTTCATTTTTGAAACAAAAAAAATCATGTTTTAGTGTTTCCATAGTCTAAGAGCCATAGTTTTTTCAGCTTTTGGGCGATTATCTTGAGTAGGGTCTCATTTTTTGCGGGATGAGATGACGGTTTGATTGGTACTATTTTGGCGTACATGCGACTTTTTTGATCACTTTTATTACCTTTTTTGGGAAGCAAGGTGGGCAAAATTTCAATTTTCTCATAGTTTTTATTTTTTTATTTTTATGGCGTTCACCGTGCGGGGAAAGTAACATGACCATTTTATAGATCAGGTCGTTACGGACGCGGCGATACCTAATATGTGTAGTTTATTTTATTTTTTTAATTTTTATTCAGTGATAAATGTTTTTTTTTTATCTTAACTTTTTTCACTTTTTTTTGACCCAGACCCGCTTGGTTCTTGAAGATCCAGTGGGTCTGATGTCTGTATAATACAGTACAATATATATTGTTCTGTACTGTATTTTACTTACACTGAACAGATCTATGCTTTCAGCACAGATCTGTTCAGCACCATGGACAGCAGGACGCCTGAGCAGGCGTCCTGTTGCCATGGGAACCTTCCCCGTCTGCTCAGAACTTCGCAGACGGGGAAGGGTAAGCACAGGGCTGAGGGGGGCTCTCTGGGGGCTGTCGGGGGGCTCTCTCCCTCTCCATCGGGGGGCTGCAAAGGCACAGCAGCCCCCCGATGGAGAGGGAGGGAGCTCCCTGACCGATGACAGTTAACTTTTTCCATACAGCGGTCCGTACGGACCGCGGTATGGAAAGGGTTAAACGGCTGACATCTGCACAGATGTCAGCCGTTTATACCAGGGTGCCAGCAATGTGCTGGCACCCTGGTATACCCACTAGAAGCCAACGATCATTCAAGGGGAGGCGGGCGGGGGATCGCGATCCCGCCTGCCGTAACGCCCCCACCGCATGCGACACCCCCCCCGCACCACCCGCCGGCATCAAATCATGCAGGGGTGCAGGGGGGGTGAAAAATATAGATTTTAGCCACTCTAAAGTTTCTGATCCCCGCGGTCAGGGACCGCGGGCATCAGAAACTGCAAAAAGCGCAGCAAACCGCAGGTCTGAATTGACCTGCGGTTTGCTGCGATCGCCGACACGGGGGGGTCACATCACCCCCCCTGGCGTTGTCACAGGATGCCGGCTGAAGGATTTCAGCCGAAATCCCGTTCCGTTTAACCCCTCGGGCGCCGGAATCCCGATTTAAAAGTTAGGACGTACCGGTACGTCCTTGGTCCTTAAGGACTCAGGAAATAGGGCGTACCGGTACGTCCTATGTCCTTAAGGGGTTAAAGGGGTATTCTGGTTGTTTGACATAACTTCTATACTGTGGATAGGGGATAAACTGTTAGATCGGTGGGGGCCCTACCGCTGGGACCCCCCCTGCTGTGAGGATAACTAGAATGGGTGCCCCATACCCCCCGCAGCCAGTTGGTCATACATGTGGCTGCGCTGTTACTTTCTATAGGAATTCTGGAGACAGCAGAGTACTGCCATCTCTGGAACGCTGAAATAAATTGAGCAGCCGCACACATGCCAGACTGGCCACTCCGTTAATTTCTGAGATGCTGCAGGGGGTATGGGGCCCCCCTTCTCGTGATCCGTGGGGGTCCCAGCAGTAGGACCCCCACCAATTTAAGAGTGATCCCCCTCATCCGGTGAATAGGGGATAACTAGAAACAACCAGATTAGCCCTTTAAGGCTGAATTCACACGTCCGTGGAACACAGTCTGAGATACCAGACCGGCATCCTTAGTGCATGAGCGCACGGAGTCATTGGTTGCTATGACGCCATGCGCTTTGTGCTGCCGCTGTACAGTAATACTTGTATAGATCATATGAGTGTATTACTGTACAGCGGCAGCACAACGCCATAGCAAATGACGCCGTGCGCTCTTGCACTAAGCAGGATGCCAGTCCGGTATCTCACAGACAGTGTTCCACGGATGTGTGACTGAAGCCTAACTGTGGAAAGGATACTTCCCTCCCCTACTATTCCCCGAGTAACTTCAAGAATGTCTCCCACAAAATCCAGGTCAGAGAAGAGAACCAAAAACGGAGCATGAGCTATTAAGTTATGCTCACAGCGTATCTTTACCATACACGCAAAGTAGACTTTTTTACTGCTTGAACAGGATTTCCACACAGTTGGGTCCTGCTGACATTCCCAGCCATTGTACTGCATGTCTGGATACTGTTGAAAATAACAATGTAATACTCATGATCTATCCTGAGGACAGGTCACTAATATGATCTACCGATTAACCCCTTTAAAGGGTTTGTCCATCATAACTTAAAAGTGCAAGTGAAATGCAAAAAACTAACCCTTTTGAATCTGTCACGGTCCCCTCAGGTGACTGATGTCAGGAAATCAAGGAGATTGGCTGAGCGTGGAGGAATCTAACAGCATCCTTGATTCAGTGTTGATAGGGTTAATGGCCACTTCCCATTTCTCAGCTGTTGCTCAGTGGTCATCACTTCTGCCATTATAGTCTGACCCCACCCTTCTGACTATGCGGTTGATAGCTTCATTTGGGTTTGGCTGAGCTGGTGTGAGTTTGTCTCTGGTGTTCCTGCTCATCCGTCTCTACAGAAGTTAAGTGTCGCGTTTGTTATATTCCCTGTTTGTATCTGGGCCCAAGACAGACTTCTATTTGTCCATCTGGGGAGGAATGGGTTGTCTCTGGTCCTAACCTTTTCCAGGGCCTTATAGAGATATAAAGGCCTAGGTATCCTGCATATGAATATTCCTACCTTCAGGGTCTATTCATATTGATAGATAGTTAGGGCCGGATTAGGGTTGTCTAGGAGGTGACCTGTTTCTTCCCTAGTTTCCAGGCCCAGTTACTGTTCCCCTTCCCTTCTGTGTTCAGTGTGATCAAGAACAGAAAATAGCCGGCGTGGCCTGGTTGGGCATGTGAGAGGATGCGATACAGAGAGGTTCCCGTCCTGCCTCCTACTCATCCTCCTGCTATATTGCTAACTGTATGAAACACAGAGAGGAAATGCACCAAACAGAAATGCTACTGACTATACTGGGAAGTCATACATGCAGGTATTAAAAGCTGAGACTTTCGCCAATATGTTCCAGTCAGGAAGATATCGGAGCCCATCAATGCACCACGTCACGGTCACTCAGCATGGCAAAGGGTCCTAGCCGCTACTCTAACTATGGTGTGAACATGGTCTGGGGGTGATATAATTCAGCACACAGCCAAGCCTCCACACAAAGGCCCAGCATGAATACTGTGGTAGTACAATGTGAATGAGGCCAGGCCGTGAGCCACACCTATGGCAGACCATGTGATGGAAGTTACCAGGTGCAACAGAGTGTCCAAACACACTCAAATCTAACAAGACAAAAACACAGAAATGAAGTGGCAATTCTGGAGGAGCTGCTCAGCCCCTGACACTGTGGCGTGTCTTTTATTGGGGGAGCAGCCCCACCGCATGTGGACCGCAATAATCGACTAACCCCAGCAAAATATGCATACAATGGAGGACGTCGACGCGGTCCACATGCACCACAAGAGCAAACTACACAGAATGTAGCAAATAAACATATGAAACACAGAGAGGAAATGCATTGATGGGCTCCGATATCTTCCTGACTGGAACATATTGGCGAAAGTCTCAGCTTTTAATACCTGCATGTATGACTTCCCAGTATAGTCAGTAGCATTTCTGTTTGGTGCATTTCCTCTCTGTGTTTCATATGTTTATTTGCTACATTCTGTGTAGTTTGCTCTTGTGGTGCATGTGGACCGCGTCGACGTCCTCCATTGTATGCATATTTTGCTGGGGTTAGTCGATTATTGCGGTCCACATGCGGTGGGGCTGCTCCCCCAATAAAAGACACGCCACAGTGTCAGGGGCTGAGCAGCTACTCCAGAATTGCCACTTCATTTCTGTGTTTTTGTCTATATTGCTAACTGACAGACTAGCTCGCCCTTGGCATACTCCCCTGGGTGTGCAGACCTCGTCTGCGCAGTCATAAAGCACGAGGGGAAGAAAGAGAAGGAGCAGAGACGCCGGGCCTCCTGCACCGCCGAGGCAAGATGGCGCCGCGTCGGAGGCGAGAGCCGTTGAGGTTGCGGCCCGTCTGGGTAAATTCACCCGCTCATCCTCAGTGCCCCCTCCAAAATATATCAGGTGCCCCTACCAACTGTGTGGGGGAAACATCCATAAACCCCTCTGAGAGCGCTTACTGTGCACCTCAGCAATCAAGGAGGGAAAAGGCCATAGATCAACAGGCTCTTCCCTGTTCTACAGAGAATAATCCTATGACGCATGACCACTTTCCTACTGATGGAGTAGAACCCACAATTAAAGATATCTTTACAGCTGTACAGCTATGCAGCAGTTCACTGGCTATTCTCACTACACACATGGGCAGCTTGCAAGAAAAGGTCTCCCTCATCAGGCAAGATCTTAGGCAGGTGACAGAGGATCAAAGAGGTCAAAGATAGAGTGAGCACCATTGAGGATGAATTGCCCCCTGTGAAAAGGGATCTTGGCAGAACTCTACATAATGTGACACTACTGATGTCTAAAACTGATGACCTGGAAAATAGGTCAAAGAGAAAACCCCAGATTGTTAGGGGTCCCCGAAAAAGCAGAAGTGACTGACCCAGTGGCATTTTTTGAAGATTGGCTAACCCTTAAATTTGGCAAGGACTCTATCATTTTTGTTTGCCATTGAAAGAGCGCACAGGGTGCCTTTCCGTGCTCCATCACCGGGGCCCCCCTCGTCCAGTCTTAATGAAAGTGCTACACTTTAGGGATAGAGAGTCAAAAAAGCCAGAAATCATCCTAAGCTTTTAATCAACGGAAATAAAGTTTCTATCTTTCCAGATTTTTCTGCCAAGGTTCAGCGCAAGAGAGTAAAGTTCCAGGATGTGAAACGCCGTTTTTTGGGACCTACAAATTCCCTATTCTATGTTATACCCGGCCAAGCTCCGCGTGGTGGCGCATGGAGAAACCAGCATATTTGACACACACAGATGCAGCGCAATGGTTGGAGGCCAACAAACGCTCTATTAAATCCTCAGCGAACATTGGATGAACGCACCTTCTACAAGTTCCAGGAACTGTAATGGATCCTATGAGGGTCAAGGATAGTGTCCGATGAGTATAATATACTACCTCTGTGTCCTCTCCTTTGCTCTTGTTCTATTACAATTTTCTATTTTGATATGAGTTTGTACATTATAGAAATGTACTAATGATTGCCATTTAGTAGGAAGATGTATGCCTTAGATTATTAAGGGAGCAGTTGGAAAATGTAAGATCTATTTGATTGTTGCAGGATGCAGACTATATTCTTCAGGAGGCAGATCAGAGGAGTACTAATGCTTACTGGCTTTGTTTCTTCACATTATGAATTTCAAAGTTTTGTTAATAGGCAGGAGTCAGACTACAGGAAATATTTTTGCCCTAAATGTACACTGCTCAAAAAAATTAAGATAACACAAATAACACAATGTAACTCCAAGTCAATCACACTTCTGTGAAATCAAACTGTCCACTTAGGAAGCAACACTGAGTGACAATCAATTTCACATGCTGTTGTGCAAATGGGATAGACAACAGGTGGAAATTATAAGCAATTAGCAAGACATCCCCAATAAAGGAGTGGTTCTGCAGGTGGTGACCACAGACCACTTCTCAGTTCCTATGCTTCCTGGCTGATGTTTTGGTCACTTTTGAATGCTGGCGGCGCTTTCACTCTAGTGGTAGCATGAGACGGAGTCTACAACCCACACAAGTGGCTCAGGTAGTGCAGCTTATCCAGGATGGCACATCAATGCGAGTTGTGGCAAGAAGGTTTGCCGTGTCTGTCAGCGTAGTGTCCAGAGCATGGAGGCGCTACCAGGAGACAGGCCAGTACATCAGGAGACGTGGAGGAGGCCGTAGGAGGGCAACAACCCAGCAGCAGGACCGCTACCTCCGCCTTTGTGCAAGGAGGAACAGGAGGAGCACTGCCAGAGCCTTGCAAAATGACCTCCAGCAGGCCACAAATGTTCATGTGTCTGCTCAAACGGTCAGCAACAGACTCCATGAGGGTGATATGAGGGCCCGACGTCCACAGGTGAGGGTTGTGCTTACAGCCCAACACCGTGCAGGACGTTTGGCATTTTCCAGAGAACACCAAGATTGGCAAATTCGCCACTGGCGCCCTGTGCTCTTCACAGATGAAAGCAGGTTCACACTGAGCACATGTGACAGACGTGACAGAGTCTGGAGACGCAGTGGAGAACGTTCTGCTGCCTGTAACATCCTCCAGCATGACCGGTTTGGCATTGGGTCAGTAATGGTATGGGGTGGCATTTCTTTGGAGGGCCGCACAGCCCTCCATGTGCTCGCCAGAGGTAGCCTGACTGCCATTAGGTACCGAGATGAGATCCTCAGACCCCTTGTGAGACCATATGCTGGTGCGGTTGGCCCTGGGTTCCTCCTAATGCAAGACAATGCTAGACCTCATGTGGCTGGAGTGTGTCAGCAGTTCCTGCAAGACGAAGGCATTGATGCTATGGACTGGACCGCCCGTCCCCCAGACCTGAATCCAATTGAGCACATCTGGGACATCATGTCTCGATCTATCCACCAACGTCACCACAGACTGTCCAGGAGTTGGCAGATGCTTTAGTCCAGGTCTGGGAGGAGATCCCTCAGGAGACCGTCCACCACCTCATCAGGAGCATGCACAGGCGTTGTAGGGGGGTCATACAGGCACGTGGAGGCCACACACACTACTGAGCCTCATTTTGACTTGTTTTAAGGACATTACAGTTGGATCAGCCTGTAGTGTGTTTTTCCACTTTAATTTTGTGTGTGACTCCAAATCCAGACCTCCAGGGGTCGAAAAATTTGATTTCCATTTTTATATTTGTGTGTGATTTTGTTGTCAGCACATTCAATTACGTAAAGAACCAAGTATTTCAGAAGAATATTTAATTAACTCAGATCTAGGATGTGTTATTTTTGTGTTCCCTTTATTTTTTTAAGCAGTGTATGTTAGGCTGCTGTTTGGTATATGCTCCGGCAACTGAATATTTGTATTTTATGATATTATGGGGTTTGGGATCAGGCGGGACTGGCGATGAAATGGGCACAATACAAATTTGAGATTGGGGTAGATGGCGGAGGGAACACCAGAGCCCCCGGGATGGTTCTTCTGAACTTATGTACCAATGTGGGGATTATGGCTGATAAAATTAAAATAGTAGGGTGGAATGTAAGGGGATTAGGAGACGCAACAAAGCGAGCTGCGATTTTTAGTGTTACAATATCAGCCTGCCGTGATCCGTCTCTCAGACACACCTGGTTTCCACTACTAATTTATTACAGAAACCATGGGTGGGTCACCTTTACCACTCCACACTTTCCACGCATTCAAGGGGAGAGAGTGTCCTAGTGCACAGATCTATACCTTTTATAGGTCACTCGTCTCGTATAGACCCTATGGGGAAGTATTTGTGCTTGCATTGTACCTGTCACCACATCAGCTTTGTCCTGGTAGCGGTACGTTTCCCTCCTCCTTATAGCAGTGTAGTGTTTTAAGAGATCATGGTCTTTGTTGAGGAGCTGTCTATATGTCCCATTTTAATAGGTGACTTTAATACATGTCCTTCTGCAAAGATGGATAGGATGGGAGGGTCGAGTACAGATAGAGAAACTAACTTTGCCACTGTATTACGGGAACTAGACCTACATAATATCTGGCGGGTTAGGAATCCGAATGCGTGCAAGTTTTCATGCTTTTCCAGCTCTCACCACTCTATCTAGAATTGATTTTGCTGTTGGATCCCCAGATATGATGTCTCTAGTAGCAGACGTCACCTATCTGACCACTCCCCTATACATGTAGTTCTTCAGCTGGGTGTGGGGAAATCTATTGGGGGGGGGGGGGGGGGGGGGTGCGTGGAGACTTAACCCTTTTTGGATGCAGCTGGTGGATAGGGAGGAGGGCATTATAGGGGAGATAAGGGAGTTTTTCACCAATATAGGATCGGCATCTGTGGAAGTAGTGCGGGATGCATGTAAAGCATTCATCCGTGGTTTATACATTCAGTGGATTAGACGCCATAACAAAAACCAGGGAAATTCAAAAACAGCTTTAGGACCTAGTCGGGGAATTGGAAAAGAGATTTGTTGTACATCCCTCGCAGGAACATGAGGTGTCGTTTGTGAAGGCGCAGACAGATTTAAAGGAATATCTACTCCGTAATGCGATCATAGAGGTTTCTTTCTTAAACAGAAATATTTTGAGGCTGGGGAAAGCTCTGGCCAGGGTCGTCAGGGCACAGGATGGCCCATCAAAAATTCTGTCCATACGGGGAACTGATGGTCCTCTGGCCACTGCTGACGTGGGTATCCTGGCAATATTCCACACGTACTACCAAACTCTATATCAAATCAAGTAGACAGTAGACTCCCAAAATATTAGATTATCTTGCTGGGATCCGCATACCGAAGCCTTCAGAGGGCAATGCGGCCCATCTAGACCAGCCCCTGACAGTAACCGAACTAGATACGGCGCTTAAATCACTCCTGAATGAAAAGGCTCCCGGGATGGATGGTTTACCGGCAGAGTGTTTTTTTTTTAACTATACTAAAATATTATTACCACAACTACTATCTGTCTTTAATTATGCTTTTTAAAACGGGAAATTGCCAGCTTCAATGAAGGCAGTGGTGGTTGTAGTACCAAAATATAGGAAAAACCTGACTCTCCCCGATTCGTATAGACCAATCTCCCTATTAAACTCCGGTGTTATCTCGACTATCATCCATAATGATCAGGCAGGATTCATGCCTGACAAATCCACCTCGATAAACCTCAGGAGGCCATTTCTTAATATCCAGAGGAGGGCAGAATCTGTGGGAGATCGGCCATACCATCTCTGGATGCAGCCAAAGACTTTGATAGCGTGGAATGGAACTATCTCTGGGAAGGATTACGTGTCATGGGCTTTGGAAACACATATATATCCTGGGTTCAACTACTATACAGTGGTCCCAGAGCTAGGATTAAAGCTAACGGTGGTACATTGGAGGTATTTGGGTTGGGCAGAGGCACATCAGGGGTGCCCGTTATCCCCCCTTTTATTCACCATTGCGATTGAACCGCTTGAGTGTTTACTCCGATCCTCGAAAAAATGGTGGGTTTCCCAATGGGAGCTAAAGAGGAGAGAGTGTCTCTTTACGCAGATGACATGCTCATATATGTGGGAAATGTGAAGCAGTCGCTGGGCACCATCATGTCTCTTATACAGGATTTTGGAGACAGGTCTGGTCTTCGCATAAATTAGGACAAGTCCATTCTGTGTCCACTGGATCAGACCCCTGTTGATTTCTCCCTTTTAAACACTCAGCTGCAGATTGTCCACGAATTTAAGTATCGTACTTGGGAATTGTGGTCTCAACAAACATTGGGCACTACGTGAAAAACAATAAGAGTCGCTTATGAATAAAATGGGTGAAAAAAAAAATAATGCGTGGTGCAAACTACCAATGTCTGAGATAGGGAGGAGCAATCTCCTTAAAATGATTCTCATGCCAAAGCTTATGTATGTCTTGCACAATTCCCCAACAATTTTTTTTCAGGATAGATAGATAGACTATTTAGAAGCTTGATCTGGCATAGGACACGAGCCAGGATCCGGCTAGATATTTTACAGAGAGGAAAAGCAGCAGGGGGTCTATCCATTCCAAATCCATGGCAATATTATATATCCTCTCAGTTGCAGCAGCTGAGGGGGTGGGGGAGAACCCCAGGGGATATCGCATCTGCCCGGCTAATAGCACACATTATAGAAGACTCACCGGTGGTCCTATTGCAGGGGTGCACAACCTTTTCTGGTTAGGGGCCACATTGTCAACCTGAACCAATTCCAATGGCCGAAAATAAAAAGCTTAAAGGGGTATTACCAACTGAAATACTGTATTTTTGGTATATTGAACATACAGTATATACTATAAATGTCTAGTTACAGGTATAGGACTCCCATCTAATAGGAGAATACATAAAAGATACATGTAAGAAGCCATAAGACTAGACCTACATTTCTTTTACCAGATGTTTGGGGGCCACACAATGGTATTGAGGGCCACATGTGGCCCCCGGGCCGCAGGTAGTGCACCCCTGTCCTATTGGAACAAAGTGGGCTCTCCGATAAGTTGGGGAGACACCCTACACTTACTCTGATACACAAGATTTGGCATAAGTGTCGGGATTTGCTGTCTGTACAGGGATTTACTCAGGTCACCCCCCCTGCGGAAAAATCCCCTACTGCCTGAGATATTTTGCTTAGAAGGGTTTTCGCCATGGGAACGGAAAGGTGTGAAATTTCTGTATCAGCTGCAGAGAGATGGGCCATTCAAATCATATGAACAGCTCAGGGATGACTTTGCCCTGCCTCATACGGCCTTTTACCAATTCTTGCAGGTACGGCACGCATTCCAGGCTCAGGCGAAATCTATGTCTCTTACATACACAACAGTCCCACTGTTTCAGCAGATTCTCAGCGCAGAGCTCACAGCCTGGGAGAAAAAAAAACACCTCCCAGACTGAGCTCTGCGCTGCGATTGGCCAGCGCTACAGCCTAGGAGAAGGAGACGCCCACAGAACAAGGACAGACTCCGCCTACTATAACCAAACATACCGGAGGACATAACGGGAGAACGGAGCGGTGCCCAGGGATAACAGTAAGTGCAGTGAGATCCCTGGGCGCTGCTTTATATGTCATGATACTTAGTTCACACTGTCATGATCGGTGAAAGGTCCTCTTTAAACAAAATATGGGACAAATGGGTTGAATGTAGGTCCATTGTGGTATAACAGGGCTCATTGCTGTGGAACTTTTTTTCGGGAAGTAGGGTGGCAGAGTTTGGTGTAGATGCAGGACTTCCTCATATGAATCCCACAATGTAGAATGGAGAATAGGTGTGTAGACCCGGTTGGAGGTGGATAAGCAACACCGTCTTGATGAGGTTGGACATGAAGCCCATACTTATGTATCAAGAGTTTGTCTGTTGGTGTTCCAATACAATATACCTTTATTGTGGTTGCTGTGCCCGTTTCATCGCCGGGGTGGGGTAGTTACTGTTAATATTAAAATATGGATGAATGGTTATTACTTCTGGAAAATGTCTAGATAAATTTCTACAGGTTCAAATAGATTACTTGTACCCATTATTGTATCCGCTGCTCATATTCCATGTTTATTTTTGTTTAAAGGGAAAATAGTTAAAAATTTTCTGATTTAAAAATAAATAAATTAATAAATGAACTGAAATTCGTCACTCCCAGTCCTCCGGGATCCACAGATCTGGAACGAAGGAAGTTAAAAAATTAAAACATATCCCATGTAAATAAAGCTGCTATAAAACCAATATTCCTGCCTGGATGAGTGTACAGGTAATGGACGATGCGTAATGGTTAGTGGGTACAGGCATCATCAGGGCTAATCATGTCCATTCTTCTGCTACATTATAGGAACACCAGATCTGGCACATGACTGACAATAATGGCGCGAGGCGAACTCCACAGACAGAATGGGGTCCACATCAGGTTTCCGTTAGGGAGTCCGGCATTTTACCAGACAAGAGTCGTGCACACAGGAGTATTCTGTTGGCTACTTTTGACTGAATATTGGATCCTCTGATGCAGATGTGAGCACAGAGGATGAAAATGCAGATTCTATGATGGAGGGCTGCCAGTGCCAATTATTGCTGGGTAACCAATGCAGTGGAACCCACTGTTTAACCCCTTCCCGACATCTGCCGTACATGTACTGTTTTTACAGACAGTGCCCGCTTCAGAGCTGGGCGAGCGCCATAGCTGCCAGGAGCCTGCTGTTTAAGAAAGACACCCGCGACTAATGTCCGCGATTGGCGGAAATGACAACCGCATACATTTAACCCCTCAGATGTGACCACAGCGCTAAAACCAGGAAGCATGCACTTCCGGGGCAAGAATGGTTTCCCAGCCGAGATCAGGTTCTGTGCTGGTAAGGAGCCTGTACTAGGCTCATTACCTGTATATTAAAGTTCAGGTCAGCAGGTGGCAGCACTGAACTGTGATATACCCATTTCTATATAGAAAGTTGGAAACTATGCATATATATATTCAGCCCCCCCCCCCCCCCCCCCCCCCCCCCCCCGTGCCATCAGCCCCACCATGCATGTCCCCTCCCCCAAGGTGTAATACATTGACTGTCACAGTGATGGTCTGTCTGAGACAAGGGAGAGTCCTCCTGTAGTGACTGAACTATTAGGATCACACATTACACTGTTAATTGCAATGCTGATCGGCGGGCATCTTTATCTAGACCCATCAAGAGAACCATAGAGCTTTCATACTAATTTTATACCTACTGCTATAAGGCCCCTTTCACACGGGGCGAGTATTCCGCGCGGATGCGATGCGCGAGTTGAACGCATTGCACCCGCACTGAATACCGACCCATTCATTTCTATGGGGCTGTTTACATGAGCGGCGATTTTCACACATCACTTGTGCGTTGCGTGGAAATCACAGCATGCTTTATATTCTGCGTTTTTCACGCAACGCAGGCCCCATAGAAGTGAATGGGGTTGCGTGAAAATCACAAGCATCCGCAAGCAAGTGCGGATGCGGTGCGATTTTCACGCACGGTTGCTAGGAGACGATCGGGATGGAGACCCGATCATTATTTTCCCTTAAAACATGGTTATAATGGAAAATAATAGCATTCTGAATACAGAATGCATAGTTAAATAGCACTGGAGGGGTTAAAAAAGCCGGAATTAGTACTTACCGGTAATTCATTTTCCATGAGATCACCACGACGGCCATACAAGGAGATTGACCCCTGACCTCTGTAGGGGCAGGAAGCAGAGAAAGGTTTAAATGTTCCCCTCCCACCACCAAACACCAGTGCTTCCAAAATATCAGAGTAAAGGGTGGTGGCTACACACGTGAAAAAATAAATAAACAGGAGAAGATATTTCATCATATCAACCCCCGGGTAACAATAGGGAGGGAAATACGGGTCGTCGTGGTGATCTCATGGAAAATGAATTACCGGTAAGTACTAATTCCGGCTTTCCATATCATCACCACGACGGCCATACAAGGAGGTATATCAAATATGAATCTATGGGTGGGACACAGACTGAAGAACCCCTTGTCCGAAGGCCATGTCAGTCTTTTTAAAAAGATCCAACCTATAATGTTTGGCAAAAGTATGGATACTGGACCAAGTGGCTGCCCTACAGATCTCCTCTAGGGAGACACCCGCTCTTTCTGCCTGAGAAGACGACATTGCCCTGGTAGAGTGGGCCTTGATATCGCCAGGGCAAGAAAGATTCTGTAGGGAATAACAGGAGGTGATGGTAGCTTTGATCCATCTAGCAATGGAGGACTTGGAAACTTTCTGACCCTTGTTCCTTCCTCCAAACTGGACAAAGAGGCAATCTGACTTCCTAAAGTCCTTAGTGGTCTCTAAATAATCCAGTACTGCCCGTCTGACATCAAGTAAATGAAGGGTAGATTCCCAATCATTAGATGGGTTATTAAACAAGGAAGGGAGGGAGGGTGATCTCCTGGTCCTTATGAAATTTCGAGACCACCTTTGGTAGAAAACACGGGTCTAGTTTTAGGACTATCCTGTCATCTAGGACCTGTAGGTAAGGCTCTCTAACTGAAAAGGCCTGTAGTTCACTTATTCTCCTGGCTGAGGTGATGGCAACCAGGAATGCAGTCTTGTAGGATTTGTGCTTCAAAGAGCAGTCATTCAGAGGTTCAAATGGAGGATGCGATAGCCCCCTAAGGACGATATCTAGATCCCAGGAAGGTACATGAGACTTTAGGGTCGGACGTAGCCTTGTTGTTGCCTTCATGAAGCGTTTTATCCACCTATGGCTTGCCAGCTCGGTGTCGTAAAAGCAACTAAGGGCTGATACTTGTACCCTGAGTGTGGATGGTCTTAATCCCATCTCGAAACCTCTTTGTAGAAAATCCAGAATCATCTGGATGTTTGGGGATGAGGTATTCGGTGAAGGCAAACCTGACCATGAGCAGAAACGCTTCCAGATCTTTAGGTAAATTGAAAAGGTCACCTTCTTTTTGGAAGCCTTTAGAGTTGAAATTACCGCATCTGATAGACCCTGACGCTTTAGGATCTGGGTCTCAGGATCCAGGCTGCTAGGTTGAGGAAGTCCGGGTGTAGGATCGGACCCTGATGAAGGATGTCTCGTCTTTTTGGTAGAATCCAAGGACCTTCGCTGGCAAGGTTCCACAGGATTGGGAACCAGCTCCTCTTTGGCCAGTAGGGTGTCACCAGAATGACTGAAGTACCGTCCTGTATGATCTTCTGTACCACCCTCTGTATTAATGGAAGAGGAGGGAAAGCGTAATGGAGACCTCGGTTCCATCTGAGAGAGAAAGCGTCCAGGAAACTCGGGCTGTCTCTGGGATGTAGGGAACAAAAAAATGGTAATTTTGAGTTTGCTCGAGTGGCAAAGAGATCTATTGTAGGTCTCCCCCACCTGTCCCCTATCATCAGGAAGACCACCTCGTTTAAGGACCATTCCGAGTGATCTATTCTTGCCCGGCTTAGGTAGTCTGCTTCCACATTTAGGGACCCCTTCAGGTGGACTGCAGATACTGACCGGATGTTCGCTTCGGCCCAGGCGAATATTTTTGCCGACAATTCCAGCAGGCTGCACGAACCTGTGCCTCCCTGATGGTTTAAATACCTTATCACTGTCGTGTTGTCTGACAGGACTCTTACATGATGGCCCTGAAGATGAACTTTTGCTTGTCTTAGAGTCTTCCAGACTGCCCTTAATTCTCGAAGGTTTGATGACTGGAGGCTGACAGATCTGGGCCAGACTCCCTGGTAATAAACTTCTCCGACCTTTGCTCCCCAACCGTACTGGCTTGCATCTGTGGTGATCTGGGCATAGGGGTTTCTTGACCACTGCACCCCTTTGGAGATCTTTAGCCTGTCCTTCCACCAAAGAAGGGAGTTCTTTATCCTCTGAGGGATGATCACCCTTTGGTCTAAGGAAGATTCTCTTCTGTCCCAAACCCTGAGGATCCACATCTGTAGGGTTCGAAAATGGATCTGACACCACTGAACGGATGGTATGCAGGATATAAGGATCCCCAGTAGACTCATTGAGTCTCTGATGGAACAGAGATTCTTTGAGTTGAAGATAGAGATCTTCCTTTGGATGTCCTGTATCTTGCTCTGAGGTAAGCAGGTTATCCGTTTCTGGGAATCCAGTATAACCCCCAGAAACTGGATCTTTGTTGTCCGATCTAGCTGAGATTTTTTTATGTTGATCAACCAGCCCAGACTTTCTAGAGTTTTACGGAAGAAACTTAGATCTCTCAGCAGGAGAGGAGCGGAACTGTTTGAAATCAGAAAGTCGTCCAAGTAAGGAAAGACTGTCAGACCTTTCTTTCTTAGATAAGCCACTACCTCGATCATTAGCTTTGTAAAAACTCGAGGGGCTGATGATATGCCGAAGGGGAGAGAGGTGAATTGGTAATGAAGGATTCTGCCGTGATGGTCTCTGACCGCGAACCTTAAGAAACGTTGAGAGCTGGGATGTATTGGTACATGATAATAGGCGTCGGTCAGATCGACCGAGCACATTACTGAATTGCTCTGGAGCAAAGGGACTATAGATCTTAGGGTCTCCATCCTGAATTTTTGATAAGTAATGTATCTGTTCAGGCGCTTTAAGTTTATAATTGTGCGGTAGGATCCCTCCTTCTTCACTAGGAAGAGGTTGGAATAGAAACCCCCTCCCTGTTCGGATAGAGGTACTTTCACCACTACCCCCTTTGCGAGTAATTCCCGGATGCCCACGTAAATGGGATGATTGAAGTCTGGGACCGCAACCTTGGTGACTAAAAATCTCTTTGGGGGAGGGTCCGAGAATTGTATTCTGTAACCCGACCCTACAATCCTCAGAGCCCAGGAGTTTGAGGATATTTCCTCCCAGCGGGGAAAAAACATCCTCAATCTCCCCCCCACCCGGATGTCACTGGTTTCCATTTCCTTTCTGGGGAGCAGAAGCGGGAGCCCTACCTCTCCCCCCTTTGGGGTAACTGAAACGGCCCGACTTGCCCTTCCCCGTGTATTGACTACCTTGGTTGGAAGGGGCACGAAAGGGATACTTCCTTTTATAGACCTTCTCCTCCGGAAAACCCTTCTTTTTATAGGAGGCCCTCTCTAGGATTTTCTCTAGTTCAGGTCCGAAAACATATTCTCCAGAGAAAGGGATGCCACATAATCTGGATTTAGATACTTTGTCCCCTGACCAGCACTTCACCCACAAGACACGGCGAGCTGCATTGGACAGACCCGCATCCTTTGCTGAAAAACGCACTGACTCCGCGGAAGCGTCTGCCAAAAAGGCTGTAGCGGATTTTAACAGGGGAATGGCGCTCATGATTTTTATTTGTAGAGGAATCATCGGAGGCCCTATTCTCTAATTCAGAGAGCCAGATGAACATAGATCTGGCCACCGAAGTGGCTGCTATGTTTGATTTAAGCGTGAGCATGGCCGCTTCCCAGGATCTTCTCAGCAGGCCGTCAGCCTTTCTATCCAGCGGATCTCTGAGCTGAGAAGCATCCTCAAATGGTAGGCTGGTTTTCTTATTGACCCTAGCTACCTGGGCGTCAATCTTAGGGATGGTATTAAATGTCCTAGCTTCTTCCTGATCAAAAAGAAGCCGGTTTTGGAAAGATCTGGCGACGCCTAGCCGTTTCTCCGGATCTGCCCATTCATCCAAAATCATCCCCTTGATGTTCTCGTTAATAGGGAAGACTCTGGATTTCTTTACCCTGAGACCTCCAAACATCTCATCTTGTACTGACGGCGTAGAGGGAACCTCCTCTACTCCCATAGTAGCTCTGACTGCTTTTAAAAGCTCGGGCATATCCTCAGAGGAGAAATAAATTTTCCTTCTGTTTTCTGAAAAATCCCGTTCAGAGAGCTTATCTTCATCCTCCATATGTTTAGAGGAGGAAGCTGAACCCCCATAAACCTCAGAGTCGGATGAAACATCATCGTCCGATTTGTGGCGTTTAGCGGGGGGCTCCGAAACAGGCTTCACTGTTTGAAGAGAGGAAAAAGCCGCAAAAGAGGATTTAAATTTCTTCCTGCATCATGGACTTAATCTCGTCCATGAGGGACGGTTGTTCCTCCCGGACAATCTTAGTAATGCAAACCCTGCACAGTTTCTTAGGGTAGTCATCAGGAAGTCGTTTGAGGCATGAGATACACTTCAATGACTTCTTGGGTTTTCTCAGAGGTTCATTTGCAGTCTGGAAAAACCAAGAGAGAAAACCCCATTAAAATGTGCTCCAGTGAGAGGAAGAAAAACTCTCCCCTATGGGGAACTTACGGACGGTAGAGTAGAGGCCTCGGTGTGTTCAGAAGCAGACATCCTGAAGTACAGCCGAAATCAGGTAGGTACTCACCGCAGGACGCTGCAGGCAGGAGAATCCATTTGAATCTTCCCGCCTCCTGAAGCCGGCCCCCTCCGTCCGCGTCACTTCCGGAAACGTCCGGCTACCCGGAAGTGACAAATTTGTATAGCGCCGCACGGCGCTGGGTGCACAAGCCGGCATGGTTTCAATGAACCAGCGGGCATTACCGTGCTCCGGGAGCAGGCCCCAGATCAACCGGAGGCGAGTCTCTCCCCACCCCCCCCTGTCCGGCGTTAGTACGAGACCGCGGGCAGACAGGTGGGGCCCGCAAAAGCAGGTACGCGACTCCATTCCACTTCTGGACCTTCATCTCCACGGCAGCTGCCTGCGGAGACCTTTCTCCGCCCCTGTCCTCTGTAGGGACAGGAAACACTGGTGTTTGGTGGTGGGAGGGGAACATTTAAACCTTTCTCTGCTTCCTGCCCCTACAGAGGTCAGGGGTCAATCTCCTTGTATGGCCGTCGTGGTGATGATATGGAAAATTAAAATTTAGCTAGCCTTAGTACACTTGATCGCAGAGCCCGGCATCTCCTTCTGTCTCCTTTGCTTAACAGGACCTGTGGTGACATCACTCCAGTCATCACATGATTCATCACCATGGTAAAAGATCATGTGATGACCGGAGTGACGTCACCACAGGTCCTGTTGCTCCACACAGCTAAGATGAAGACAGAAGGAGATGCCGACTCTGCGATCAAGTGGATTAAGGCGAGTTAAATTTTATTTATTTTTTTAACCCCTCCAGCGCTATTTAACTAGGCATTTTGTATTCAGAATACAATCTACAGAACACCGATCCCAAGCCCGAACTTCTGTGAAGAAGTTCGGGTTTGGGTACCAAACATGCGTGATTTTTCTCACGCGAGTACAAAACGCATTACAATGTTTTGCACTCGCGCGGAAAAATCGCGGGTGTTCCCGTAACGCACCCGCACATTTTCCTGCAACGCCCGTCTGAAAGAGGCCTAAGGAGGACTACCCTTTAAAGGAGTTAGCCACCTTTTGGCAAACTCCCTCCTGGCCAGATAGTCAAAAGGGAAGCATACTTAACTGCGGCCCACCACTGGGATGCCGGCTCCTTCACTCCCTTCTTGGTGCTCCAGCACACAAATATGTGTGCCCCATGCCTATCCGTGTGCATGCCATTCACAAAAAAAAACAAACACACACACACCACAAGACCAGGATCATGGCACTAGCCCTGATAAATCTTGAGTACCTGCAGCCGTTACTCATCTTTTGCCCAGAAAGATTAACGCTTGCTCATATAATCACCCCTCTGTACCTAATTAGACTGTTTATTGAGGCCATGACCTAGATGGTCGCCGGAATATCAAAATGTTAACATTTTACATTGCCCCATCTTAGCCATACACAACCTAAAGAGCAAAATCTACAGATCCCTTCTCTAGCACTACTTGTTACACATTGCAATAATAGTGATGATTATCAAAGAGGAATATCTAATGAACAGTAGAGTCAAATTATTATGACCACCAGCTAATATCCAGAGTAAGCGCTGTGTGCAGCATGGACAGCCGCTAGAAGGGCTGGGAGTGACTCAAGGTCCTGGTAAGTTGTCACAGGTATCATGCCGACTGTAGCAAATCCCACAGCTGCTGGGGGGGTCCGACTCCTGTGCTTCTGACAGACCGAAAATGCTCACCGACAGTGGGCAAAATTTTTAATTTTCAATTACTGTAGGTTTTAGGGGTTATTATACCGAAATATGCCTAAATTAGGAGTATTTCAGGGGCAGATGGCAGCGCAACAGTTAGTTGTGCCGCTATTTGCGACTTTGCACGGCTCACTCAAGGTCAAAATTTTTGGGCGTGGAAGGGGGCAGCCCCGGTATATTTACCATGTTCTATGCCTGTCTCAGGCGTAGAGAAAGGTCTGAATGTAAGACAGTAAGGAAGCGGTCTTACATTTACAACTGGCGCTGGATGCGCTTCTTCATAAGGCTACTTTCACACTAGCGTTCGGGGCTCTGCTTGTGAGTTCCGTTTGAAGGGGCTCACAAGCGGCCCCGAACGGATCCGTCCAGCCCTAATGCATTCTGAATGGATGCGGATCCGCTCAGAATGCATCAGTCTGGCTCCGTTTGTCCGCAGCTTGCAGCGTTCAGGTGTCCGCCTGGCCGTGCGGAGGCAAACGGATCCGTCCAGACTTACAATGTAAGTCAATGGGGACGGATCCGTTTGAAGTTGACACAGTATGGCTCAATTTTCAAACGGATCCGTCTCCCTTTGACTTTCAATGTAAAGTCAAAACGGATCCGTTTGCATTATCATGAGCAAAAAAAAAAAAATTTTTTATTTTTTTTTGTTCATGGTAATGCAAACGGATCCGTTCTGAACGGATCTAAGCGTTTGCATTATAGGTGCGGATCCGTCTGGGCACATACTAGACGGATCCGACCTAAACGCAGGTGTGAAAGTAGCCTAACTTCGGTGGATCCACCACCAGCACAGGGCCTTTAGTAAGACTAGCGTCTAAAATGCTGCTCTTAAATGTGCCCCTTTGTTTTTTCAGTCACTTTTCAGACATGTCCCTTTACTGTAGATGCAACAAACGGACCTTCGGGGGTTCATCAGAACCAGAGACACGGCGTTACAACTAATTTTCTGATCAACTACAGTAGGGTCAGATGTTCAGTCCGGGGGTAATAAAGCACCCATATTATACCTGTCTAAAAACAGCTTTAGTTAACACATTATGTTGGTTTTAGGAATTTATCATTTTTAATTAGGATTACAGGGGCAAATGATACCATAATTCCCAATACCAGCATGCCAGAGGTCTGTAATCACTGTGTTTTATAGGTCATTACTTATAAGGCTACTTTCACACTTGCAGCAGAGGATTCCAGCAGGCAGTTCATCACCGGCAATCCGGACACAAACTGATCCAGATGCAGAGCCGTCTGACAAATGCAATAACGGATCAGTCTTTCCAGTTGTCATCCAGAAAAACGGATCCTTTATCTTTTTCACATTTTTAAAAGGTTTGCACATGCGCAGACTACAAAACCGGATCCGGCATTAATGCACAGAAATTAATGCCGGATCCAGCATGTATTCAGGATTTTTGCGGACCCATAGACTTCAATGGGGCCAAGTACTGATTTTCACGGACAAGTATAGGACATGTTTCATTTGTTTTGTGGAATCGTGGAATAGAAAAGAGCCCCATAGAAGTGAATGGGTCAGCATCTAATCCGCAAAAAAACGGATCAGCATTTTTTGCGGATAGCATACGGCCGTCTGAATGAGCCCTTATTCACCAATTTCAACATTACAGTTTACTGGCACAAAGTCGCATGAAAGTGACTGTAGGAATAAAGTGGCATTTTGAGAATGTGCCGGGGTTATATTTTATTTTTATTTTGTAATTTAGGTTGTCAAAAACACCCCTGGCAGCAAAAGGGTGCACACAAGGCAAGGCGGCCATGCCCACAGCCATTTTTCCCCCACAGACCTGTGGGCAGAGTATCTATTGTCAGCTTCTGCTGATGAGAATAGTCCTTTTGAGGGTAAAAAAATACAGAACGCACAGAGGCCGTTTTTCAAGCATCGCTTTGAGGACTGAAAAACAGCAATGTCCTTGTGTATGAGGCCTAACCAAAGTCTACCTCCAATTTATATGAAATTTTGACATTTAAGTATTTGTATTCCCCGAGGATCAGTTCTGCAGCATCCCCCGAGTGCAGAAAAACAACTTGGGTTTCCCAAGGCATCACAAAATGTGACACGATATTCTAAAGGTGGATTTACGCGGCCCGATATTCAGGCAGATTATAGAGAACAACCGTTCCTACAAACGCTCGTTCCCATCAATCTGCCGCCAATCACCCAATGAACGAGCAAAACGCTTCCACATCTGCGTTTTTGAGATCCGGCAGAAGGTCTAAAAACAGGACCAAAACGTTCCGGAATGCATCTGTTCTGTTCGCATACAGTTATGTTAATGCAAAACGTAACAAACCGGATCCATCACAAAAAAAAAGTCAATGCGTGACTGATCAATTTTTCTAATCCTAAAAAAAAAAAAAATAATAATAATATAAACCTGGCCCCACTGACCTACATTGTTTTAGTAATGGACCCACTTTGTTCCGTTTCGATGACCGGACACAAAACCACTGCTTGCTGCGATTTTACATCTGGTCACAAAACAGAAAGCATACTCAAGTATCCTGAACGGAGCATACCCCGTTCACAATACATTGGACCTAAACGGAACCATTTTGAGATCCTTTGCTGGACCTCAAAACCAGAAACCCAAATTGCTGATGTGAAAGTAGACTGACCCAGTTTGTGCAGGCACCTAAATTCTTGTTTCTGTCTGAACTGCGATCTACTGCCCAGAAACATTGCAGCGCTACGAGGAATCGCATTAGCGACCCCTCGTCTTCATACTGTGAAGGAGATCGTTGCATGTAAATGCACTGCTCTCCTTCACTGAGCAAGCAGCCGACTGCCGGGAAGGAAGCAATCGGCTGCTCCTCGGCCTGTGTAAACACCTTTACACATTGAAGGCCACCAATATCAGATTACTGGGTGGTCTGACTCCCAACCACATCAGCTGATTGAAAGGGCTGCCCTGGGCACAGCTCGGTACAGTCTGTAGTGGCGGTGTCTGGTACTGCAGCGCAGGCCTATTTTGCTAAGAGCTGTAGCATACCTCCCAACTTTTGGGACGGTCAAAGAGAGACACTTGTGGTTCATGGTGTAAAAGTAAATTTTTCCTCTATATTTATACACTTTAATAGCTTTCTTAGCGCACAATGACGCAAAAATTATCTGAATGTAGAAACTTCTAAAAATCTAAATTGCACCAAATAATGAATTCTTATACAAGGTAGGTTATAATATACAGAGAGGAACCAGACAAACACTTTCTGGATCCATATCATAAATGTACCATTAAGGGTCCATTCACACGTCCGCAAAATGGGTCCGCATCCATTCCGCAATTTTGCGGACCCCTTCATTTTCAATGGGGCCGGAATGTGCTGTCTGCATTCGCACTGCCGGATCCACAAAAAAAAAAAAATAGAACATGTCCTACTCTTGTCTGCAATTGCGGACAAGAAAAGGCATTTTCTGAGAGTGCCGGCGATGTGCGATCCGCAAAACACATAAGGACATGTGAATGGACCCTTAACGAGCAAAGAAGGACAGAGGGACTTGGGTCCAAAAGATGGACACTTGGGAGAAGTTATGGCTAGAAAGAAAAAAAATAAAATAAACAAACTCAGCATCTTATTTCATACTCCTCCTTGGCTGAAAACATTAGTGTTTTTACTACATACAGCCCAGAAGTATGAAATGTCACACGAGGTGACATTTATCAGAAGCACACACCAACCAGGTCTATGCCATAAAGACACTCGGCATAAGACTGGCTCCTCATCTACAGGTATGTTCACACCAGGAGCATTCCTTTGCATTCGCACTGAACATACAGTATGCACTAGGCAAGTATTCAAATGAATTTGCTTAATAAGCTTATTTTTAGGAAAATCATCCCACTGAATATCAGTCTTTGCAGCCCACGCCATTAACAGAGCCTGAAGAGACCCGGCACAGGTCACAGGGGAACAAGAACACTAAGGCTGGGTTCACACGGGCGTTGCGGGAAAATGTGCAGGTGCGTTGCGGGAACACCCGCGATTTTTCCGCGCGAGTGCAAAACATTATAATGTGTTTTACACTCGCGTGAGAAAAATCGTGCATGTTTGGTACCCAAACCCGAACGGGATCGGTGTTCTGTAGATTGTTATAAGGGGAAATAATACATAGTTATAAGGGAAAATAATAGCATTCTGAATACAGAATGCATAGTAAACTAGCGCTGGAGGGGTTAAAAAAAGAAATAAATTTAACTCACCTTAGTCCACTTGATCACGTAGCCCGGCATCTCCTTCTGTCTCCTTTGCTGAACAGGACCTGTGGTGAGCATTCATTACAGGTAAAGGACCTGTGGTGACATCACTCCGGTCATCACATGATCCATCACCATGGTAAAAGATCATGTGATGACCGGAGTGACGTCACCAAAGGTCCTTTACCTGTAATGAATGCTCACCACAGGTCCTGTTCAGCAAAGGAGACAGAAGGAGATGCCGGGCCGCGATCAACTGGACTAAGGTGAGTTAAATAATTTTTTTAACCCCTCCAGCGCAGTTTTACTATGCATTCTGTATTCAGAATGCTATTATTTTCCCTTATAACCATGTTGTAAGGGAAAATAATAATGATCGGGTCTCCATCCCGATCGTCTCCTAGCAACCGTGCGTGAAAATCGCACCGCATCCGCACTTGCTTGCGATTTTCACGCAGCCCCATTCACTTCTATGGGGCCTGCGTTGCGTGAAACACGCAGAATATAGAGCATGCTGCGATTTTCATGCAACACACAAGTGATGTGTGAAAATCACTGCTCATGTGAACAGCCCTCACGCATCGCATCCGCACGGAATACTCGCCCGTGTGAAAGGGGCCTAAGGCTAAATGCACACAATCAAAATACGCACCGTAGGTCATGTAAATAGTATTCTATGAGAAATTGAAATTCTCACACACGATGTGGATTTTAATATCCAAAGCATTAGGGGTGGGCGATATAGACGATATAGGCGATATGCGATATAAATTTGTGCCACGATATGGATTTTGAGCATATCGCCTATATCGCCGGACCGCGATATGATCCTGAGCCGGCACAGTGGAGAAGGAGAGAGTCCCTCCCTCCCCACTGTGCGCGGCTGCCGCTGACCACCAATGACAAGAGGAGGAGGGGAGGGACTGACAGTAAATCATTGAGTTTTCACGATCTCAGTGAGTGCGTGAAAACTCAAATCCGATGGTATATTCTAACCCCCAGGCGTTCCCATGGTGACAGGGACGCTTGCCTGGGGGTTAGAACATACAGGGCCACGCCGCTGACAGTAGAACATTTAAAAACTAATCAGTAACTTTAACTTTATTAATTGGTGATCTCTTTACTGTATACCTTACTAGGTCTTAGCTCCGGTAACTAGTGATGTCCGATTCATGAACGAATCGTTCATTTGAATCGATTCACTGGGAACCGGAGGAGTCGATTCACTTGAATGATCCGATCTGTTTGAATCGGCTCTCAGTCCCAGCAGACAGACAATGAATGCTGACAGAGACGCTCACCTCACGCTGGCAGCAGGAGCCTGAGGGAGGGACTGGGGAGGAGTCAGTAATATGATCTTAGAGTGGAAGCTGCTTCTGCCAGCCCCTCCCCTCCCCGCCCACCAACCAATCACCGACCAGAGCTGAGGGGGCGAGGCCAGCACAGCACACTAGCAGCTCTGACTCGAGTCCTCGGAGTAGTGCAGGGTCAGGGAGTCTAAAGGAATCGAATGAGTCACAAGAATCTAAAGATCCGACTCAGTCAGTGACTCATTCGATTCATTGAGTTAGAAGAGCCGTGAGTCAGACTGTAGAACAGGTTACATTACACTGAGGCTGTCGGGCTCTCTAGTGATAAGGAGCAGAGAGATAAGAGAAGGGACAGATGACACAGAGTTTACATTACAGGATGAATTAAATTAACCCTTTAGAATCAAATTGGCTTCTCAGGAGATATATATGTTAAAGGCATATATAGGCAGTACTACTGAATGAGATGCCTTTAACATATATATCTCCTGAGAAGCCAATTTGATTTGTGGGATCTGTGGATGGCACCGTTTAGGGGAGGGGGGGGGATCTGTGGATGGCACCTTTTAGGGGAGGGGGGGATCTGTGGCTGGCACTGTTTAGGGGAGGGGGGGATCTGTGGATGGCACCGTTTAGGGGAGGGGGGGGTGTCTGTGGATGGCACCGTTTAGGGGAGGGGGGGGGGATCTGTGGATGGCACCGTTTAGGGGAGGGGGGGGATCTGTGGATGGCACCGTTTAGGGGAGGGGGGGGATCTGTGGATGGCACCGTTTAGGGGAGGGGGGGGATCTGTGGATGGCACCGTTTAGGGGAGGGGGGGATCTGTGGATGGCACCGTTTAGGGGAGGGGGGGGATCTGTGGATGGCACCGTTTAGGGGAGGGGGGGGATCTGTGGATGGCACTGTTTAGGGGAGGGGGGGATCTGTGGATGGCACTGTTTAGGGGAGGGGGGGGATCTGTGGATGGCACCGTTTAGGGGAGGGGGGGGGGGATCTGTGGATGGCACCGTTTAGGGGAGGGGGGGATCTGTGGATGGCACCGTTTAGGGGAGGGGGGGATCTGTGGATGGCACAGTTTAGGGGAGGGGGGGGGATCTGTGGATGGCACCGTTTAGGGGAGGGGGGGGGGGGGGGATCTGTGGATGGCACCGTTTAGGGGAGGGGGGGGGATCTGTGGATGGCACCGTTTAGGGGAGGGGGGGATCTGTGGATGGCACCGTTTAGGGGAGGGAGGGGGATCAGCTCCCTGCTGCTGTGTGCACAAAGCACAGGGCAGCAGGGAGAGTGTAAAGTCCTATTCACCCTAATAGAGCTCTATTAGGGTGAATATGATAAGGGTTCTACGTTCTAGCCCTTAAGGAGACTAATAGTTATTAAATAAAAAGTAAAAAAAAGTTTAAACTCGCCCCCCAAATATAGAAAACAATATATCGCAATATATATCGCATATCGCACATGCTTAAAATTATATCGCAATATAGATTTTAGGCCATATCGCCCACCCCTACAAAGCATGTCAATTTATTTTAGTGTTTACGGTCCAGATTTTCTCCATTGACTTCAATGGGGACGATAAAATCTGCATGTGAAAAATCTGCACCAATTGATGCGGATTGACCGCACGGATTTCCCTACAAACACCTGCAGATTGTCCGCACATAAATACTGAACTTCTTGCGTCCCTTGTATAACAGACATGAGCAGAGCCTTCCCAGCTGCACCGCCTCACGCACACCACCGCATCAGTTTAGCAGACTGCAACCCGAAGATCCGCAGAACCTGCATACAGACGGTGTGAATGCCGCCAGTTTGTCACCTCCTGTAGAAATGTCCCATCAATGTCAGCAAAACAAACAAGAAAAGGAAATTTTATGTCTTTCTTGCGGGGTCACAGAACAGACATACAGATGCGGCCCTGTTGAAATGATCACTTTTTTGTGGCCCCATTGAAATGAATGAACCCACAAAGAACAGGGTAAGGGTCCAATCACACGTCCGCAATTGCAGACAAGAAAAGGCATTTTCTATGAGAGTGTCAGCGATGTGCGGTCCGCAAAATGTGGAACGCACATTGCCAGTGTCCGTGTTTTGCGTGTGAATAGACCCTAATATGCATGGGGCCTTATTGACACCGCATGCAGCATACATTGTTTCTATGGCAGAGTTGGACCAGGCCTCTCAGTTCTAGGGCAGCGTGCAGTCCACACCTGGAAATGGACAGAGCAACAGCCACAGGCCTCAGAGCAGGGCCCATCCGCGGACCAGACGGTGGAGGGCAGGGTCTTTGTGTCTAGGGCATGGTTTATAGTTAAAGGGGGTATTCCCATCCGAGACAATGGGGACATATCGCTAGGATATAGTCGCATTGTCTGATATAAGTGCGGGTCCCAGCGGTGGGACCTGCACCTAAGAAGGAAGCGGGGAAAGTGGTGGCTGGAGGATCTTGGGTTTCCCCGGGTCCAGCCACCACCACCAAGCGCTCTGGCCATAGATATGAATGGTAGCGCACCATGCTTGCACGGGCACAATATGGTTTTTTAAACGGCCCTTTAGACAAGAATGAACCTGGTTAAAAAAACTTTAAAAAAAACAACACTTTGCTGATCCACTTGCACTCACATGAACACTGACTCCACACTGGGGGCAGTAGGACCTAAAAGACACGACGTCATCACACGGGGAGCGCATGTCCTACTGCCTCCAGCGAGGAGCACATGTTCCATCACATAAAAGCGGGTGAGTGGAGTGTGTAAAGTTAGATACAAAACCACACGGCTAGAAAACAGATGCACACACTGATGCAAAAAGGCCATGGAAAATTCAGGGCGTCCATTTTTTTCACTGTGGCAGACTCGCAAGCGAGTTGAATGCGAGAAGCACGCTGTGTGTGACGATTTCTCACCCTGACCTGTGCTCCTCGGAGAGGATTGAAGAGCATTATGATTTATACTGACATAATGTCGCCAGTGTAATTCAGTAGATACAGGTCTGGCAGGGACACACAGCATTATAAATTGTAATGCTGTCAGAGGAGCACAGGTCAGGACAAGAAATCACGCTCACACAAAGCGCGTTTCCTACATGTTTCCTTTAACCCCTTAGTGACCATCCATACGTGTTTTTACGGCAATCACTAAAGGGCCTTAGGCTGGGCCGCCACTTTTTTTTACGGCTGCCTAGTCTAAGCTCTGGCTCTCACAAGTAATGTAATGTGCTGACAGAGGGAGCAGACTCCCTCTGTGTCGACCATCGGCACCCCGCAAACGCGATTGCGGGGTGTTGATGTGTAAGAAAGGCTGCCTGACAGAATTGCTAATCTATTCTTAGTTGCAACCGAAAAAAAATAAAAATAATTAACCACTTCCCATCTGGGCCCTTTGTCCCCTTCCTGACCAGGCCAAATTTTGCAAAACTGACATCTCACTTTATGTGGTAATAACTTTGGAACACCTTTATTTATCCAAGTCATTCAGAGATTGTTTTCTCGTGACACATTGTACTTCATGATAGTCATAAATTTGAGTCAAAATATTTCACCTTTATTTATGAAAAAATCCCAAATTTACCCAAAAATTTGAAAAATTCGCAATTTTCTAAATTTCAATTTCTCTGCTTTCAAAACAGAAAGTGATACCTCATAAAATAGTTATTTAACATTTCCCATATGTCTACTTTATGTTGGCATCATTTTGGAAATGTCATTTTATTTTTTTAGGACGTTAGAAGGCTTAGAAGTTTAGAAGCAATTCTTCAAATTTGTAAGAAAATTGCCAAAACCCACTTTATAAGGACCAGTTCAGGTCTGAAGTCACTTTGTGGGGCCTACATAGTGGATACCCCCATAAATGACCCCAGTGTAGAAACTACACCCCTCAAGGTATTCAAAACCGATTTTACAAACTTTGTTAACCCTTTAGGCGTTCCACAAGAATTAAAGGAAAATGGAGATCAAATTTTTAAATTTCACTTTTTTGGCAGATTTTCCATTTTAATCAATTTTTTTCTTTAACACGTCGATGGTTAACAGCCAAACAAAACTCAATATTTATTACCCAGATTCTGCGGTTTACAGAAACACCCCACATGTGGTCGTAAACTGCTGTATGGGCACACGGCAGGGCGCAGAAGAAAAGGAACTCCACATGGTTTTTAGATGCCATGTCCCATTTGAAGCCCCCTGATGCACCCTTACAGTAGAAACTCCCAAGAAGTGACCCCATTTTGGAAACTAGGGGATAAGGTGCCAGTTTTATTAGTACTATTTTTGGGTACATATGATTTTTTGATCATTCATTATAACACTTTATTGGGCAAGGTGACCAAAAAATTGGTTGTTTTAGCACAGTTTCTATTTATTTATTTTTACAGCGTTCACCTGAGGGGTTCAGTCAAGTGACATTTTTATAGAGCAGATTGTTACGGACGTGGCGATACCTAATATGTATACTTTTTCTCATTTATTAAAGTTTTACACAATAATAGCATTTTTGAAACCAAAAAATTATGTTTTAATGTGTCCATGTTCTGAGAGCTATAGTTTTTTTATTTTTTGAGAGATTTTCTTATGTAGGGGCTCATTTTTTGCGGGATGAGGTGACGGTTTTATTGGTACCATTTTGTGGGACATACGCGTTTTTGATCACTTGGTGTTGCACCTTTTGTGATGCAAGGTGACAAAAATTGCTTGTTTTGACACAGTTTTTTTTATTTATTTTTTACGGTGTTCACCCGAAGGGTTAGGTCATGTGATATTTTTTATAGAGCTGGTTTTTACGGACGCGGCAATACTAAATATGTCTATTTTATTTTATTTTTTCTATTATTTTTTTTTTTTTTTTTTTTATTCCTTACTTGGGATTTTTTTTTTTTTACATGTGAACCTTTTTTTTATTTTTTTTTTTCAACACTTTATTTTATTTTTATTTTATTTTACACTTTTCGTCCCCCATAAGGTCATACAAGACCTCTGGGGGACATTTACTTCACTTTTTTTTTTTTTTCACTGTTGATTTCTCCTGTAACTGGGGCTGACATAGTAGCCCCAGTTACAGTGGAAATGCACCCCTATAGAGGCTGTACAGCAGCAATCCTGCGCTGTACAGCCTCACAGCAGGGCTGATCGAGGTCTCTGAGAGACCTCACACAGCCCCTGCACTCTCCGGTCCCGGCGGTCACATGACCGCCGGGCCGGAACAGGAAGCGCACAGCGCTTCCTGCTCTGCAGACACAGCGCTCGGCGAGCGCTGTGTCTGCAGCGATCGTGAAGGCAGGGACACCTGGGCACTGTCCCTGCCTTATCTCTGGGTTGCCCTGCTGTCACTGACAGCGGGCAACCCGATCAGCAGCTGCACGATTAGCGTCCAGCTGCTATTTCTGACAGGACGTTTTAAAACGTGCTGTCAGAAATAGACGTCCACCCATAGGACGTTTATATCCTATGGGCGGACGTGAGGCGGTTAACAAGCGATCAAAAAGCGCCATTTACTCCAAAATGATACCAATAAAAAAAAAAACACCAGTCGTCCCACAAAAATCAAGCCCTCACACAACTCCATAGAAAATAAAATAAAGCATTTTATTGCAAAAAGATTATATATATATTTGGTATCACTAATCGTACTGACCCAGAAAATAAAGATATGTTATTTATACCGAAAAATGAACGCTGTCAAATGTATAATGTAAAAAACGCAGTGGCAGTATTGCTGTTTTTCCCCATCTCCCTCCCAGAAAGAGTTAATAAAAGTTAATCAGAAAGTTCTGTACCCCAAAACGGTGCCATTAAAAACTACAATTTGTCCAGCAAAAAACAAGCCCTCAAAGCTATATATACGGAAAGATAAAAAAATAAAGTTATAGCTCTTGGAACGAGACGATGAAAAAAAGAAAACCGCTTGGTCAGTGAGACCCAAACAGGCCGGTCACAGAGGTTGTCCGGGAATACACCAGTGCCGGCAGCGCCTCCCCTACTGACGGGATCGTACTCACCCGCTCCACCGCAGCTCAGGCTCCCACTTCATCTTCCGGTCCGGGGTTTGTTTTCTTCCTTGCTCGGCAGGAACCAGCGCACAAGAATGGAGCGGTGGGGAGACGGTAAGTACAATCCCGTCAGTAGGGGAGGCCGCCGGCACCTGGTAGGAATTACGTATTGCTGGACAACCCTAACCCCTTAGTGACCACGCATTCCAAGAGATATAACTCGTTTTTTTCCATCAATGGTCTTATTTTTTGCAGGACAAGTTCTAGTTTTAATGCACTATTTTGGGTACATATAATGACCGATTATAGCCAGCTTTGTTTACGCCAGTAGAAAAGCCTATTAGTGGTCACTAAGGGACTGTCTCCATTCAGCAAATGACATTTACCATGTACATAAAGTTAAGGGGTGTTCCGCATGGCAGAAATTATCCCCTATTCACAGGTCAGAACAAAACTATTAGATCGGTAAGGGTCCTACCGCTGGGACCCCCACAGATCCGTACTCCCTGCTGCTCCCCTGAAAAGTACATGCGTGTGGCTGCTCCATTAATTTCTATGGGAATTCCATAAATAGCGGAGCGCTGTACTCAGCCATTTCCGGAATATACTGTGGATAGGGGATAACTTTTACCAAGCGAACACCCCTTTAATAAAGGCACTTACTAATGTATTGCGATTGTCCATATTGCTTCCTTTGCTGGCTGGACTCATTTTTCCAATCGCATTATAAAGTGCTGATATCCAGGGGTTACGACCACCCTGCCATCCATCTGCGGTGGTCATGATTGCACACTATAGGAGAAAAAAAAAAAAGCACTGGCCTCTCTGGTGGCCGGGACCGCGGGAGCGCACATAGACACAGGCAGCGATGGCTGTAACCCTTGCAGATGAAAAACAGAAAAATGAATCCAGGAAGCAATATGGACAATCACAATACATTAGTAACTGCCTTGTATTAAAGGGGTTGTCTGGGTTCAGAGCTGAGGCCGGACATATCCCCACTGTCACCCAGGCAGCCCCCCATATATGAGAATCGGGGGATTTCATGCTCCCCTTTGCCCATGTACTGAATTGCACAGGGCTAGGGCTTTTTCGGGAGATCCGGTGACGTACCGGGCTCTCCATGGGAACGCTAGGCGATGTCACCGGGGACACTGCTGGGCAGAAGCCTCCGCCTAGCAGTGTAAAAACAAACAAAAAAATCCCTTGCCCTGCACAACACCGTGGACGTGCTCCGATGCCTGTATCAGAGGGGCTGGAGGGGTGAAAACAGGGATAGTCCGGGCTCACCTCTGGACAACCCCTTTAACTTTCTCTACATGATAAATGCTACTGGCTGAGGTGAGACAACCCCTTTAAGCCACTAGGGGTCAGCTCTGGTGGTGGCCTCTCTCTAGGGAGAACAATAGGATCGGGCATGTTGAAATCCAATCTGCCACCAGGAGAGGGTGAGGCCACCACACAAGGCGGACAGTAGTCTAATGGACACCTGTGGATTTCTCCAGCCTAGAAGATGTGGCTTCTGATTCGGCACAGATTCCACCAGGTCACCCCCGGGCAGGTCCATCTCCATATGGAAATAGAACGCGTTATGTGGAGGAGTTGCATCCTGACCCGTGGACACCCATAGCCTCCATCTCCCACGCAGGAGCCGGCCTCATGCACAGAGCCGCGGCCTCCCGCCCTGTACTGCCACACACCGGCAACTAGCGGCCTCTCTGCTCGATATCGCGACAGCCACATATATCGATAGAGAGCAGGCTGCGGTGACAGGAGTCTCGTCGTCGCCATTTGTCCCCCCCGAGTAATGGCGCAGCGCCGGCCAGCTGCGGTTACCTGAGGATATTGTGAGCCTCCATGCTGCGGTTTTGGTTGCTGGAGCACACCACAGCTACACGGAGCGGTGTGGACGGCATTGTGACGGCGCCGAGCCCGGTAACACCCGTGGACTAGGAGGAGGGAAGGCTTACACCGGAGCCGCTGACAGTAGATGGCGGCACTTCCGCCTGCTCCCCGACACCACAGGAACTAAAATGGCGCCCGGGCGGGGAAGTGACGTCACGCACGGCCTTGTGTGGGCGGCTGCGGTGACGAGAAGGATGAGGTAATGTGGGAGTCCCCGGTGTGGTGCAACACCTGTCTACAACTACGACTCCCAACATGTTTAACTACAGCTGCAGTTATGGCGGTTCTCACTCCTAGAAACAGAATCATTTTTATAACTTGGACACACCCGGGTCTTATGTTGTGTCTTCTGTTACTTCATTTTTTTTATTTATTCATTTTTACTAATTTTGTAATCTGTGTGGAAGGAAAAGACCCCAAACTTGTAAGGAATACAACAAGCCTGTAGTAATGAGATAATTCCTTTTACCTCAGGGAACAATGGCCGCCTATTGAATTCAGTAAGGAATGCTTTCCCGTAGGTAACACCTTGGGGCTCGTTCACACGGCCGTAGTGTTTTGCGGACCGCACATGGCCGCCGCCAGACTTGCTCTATATTTTTGCAGGGCTGCGGAATGGACATATGGCTGCTGACAGCGCACGGTGTACCGTCTGCATGTTCTGCGGCCCCATCAAAATGAATGGGTCCGCACCCGTTGCGCAAAATTGTGGAACGGATGCGGACTCATTCACACCCGCCCGGCACCCCTATAGAAATGCCTATTCTTGTCCGCAAGCTGCGGACAAGAATAGGACATGTTCTATCTTTTGCGGAGCTGCGGACCCGAAGACCCTAGGGCTGTCCAATCACAGCGGAAAGCTCACAGCCTGGGAGAAGGAACGCCCCGGAGGAACAGGGCAGTCTCCTCACTGGTTACCGATAGTAGCAATTACCATACAGCGCCAGAGAAAGTAACGGGGCAAGAGCGGGCGAACCGAGCGGCGCCCAGGGGTAATAGTAAGTGCAGGGAGATCCATGGGCGCTGCTCTACATGTCCAGATAGTTATCTTACAATTTTTTGACCCATGAAAGGTCCTCTTTAACCCCTTAAGGACTCAGCCTTATTTCACCTTAAAGGGTTTCTGTCACCCCATTAAACAGTTTTTGTTTTTTTCATTAATAATAATCCCTATAGTGCGATCTCTTGATACATAATAAAATTAATCATTTTGATTCAGTAGATTTAGCTAAAAAACGATTTTTAAAATATGCTAATTACCTTGCTACCAGCAAGTAGGGCGGCTACTTGCTGGTAGCTGCCGCATCCTCCGTTCGTAATAACGCCCCCTCGGCATGCTGATTGACAGGGCCAGGGAAGGGAATCCTTCTCTGCTGGCGCTGTTCGAATTTGAAATCTCGCGCCTGCGCCGTACCTGGCTTCAATCGGCGCAGGCACACTGAGAGGCGGCCGCTCGCTCGACCGCTCCATCCTCAATGCGCCTGCGTCGATGACGTCATCGCATACACCCGGAAGAGAAGACGCCGGCGCATTGAGGATGGAGCGGTCGAGCAGAGCGGCCGCCTCTCAGTGCGCCTGCGCCGATTGAAGCCAGGTACGGCGCAGGCGCGAGATTTCAAATTCGAACAGCGCCAGCAGAGAAGGATTCCCTTCCCTGGCCCTGTCAATCAGCATGCCGAGGGGGCGTTATTACGAACGGAGGATGCGGCAGCTACCAGCAAGTAGCCGCCCTACTTGCTGGTAGCAAGGTAATTAGCATATTTTAAAAATCGTTTTTTAGCTAAATCTACTGAATCAAAATGATTAATTTTATTATGTATCAAGAGATCGCACTATAGGGATTATTATTAATGAAAAAAAAAAAAAAATGTTTAATGGGGTGACAGAAACCCTTTAAGGACCAGGCCATTTTTTGCAAATCTGACCAGTGTCATTTTAAGTGGTGATAACTTTAAAACGCTTTGACTTATCCAGGCCATTCTGAGATTGTTTTTTCGTCACATATTGTACTTCATGACACTGGTAAAATGAAGTCCAAAAAAAATTTTTTTTGCATAAAAAAATATCTAATTTACCAAAAATTTGGAAAAATTAGCAAATTTCAAAGTTTCAGTTTCTCTACTTCTGTAATACATAGTAATACCCCCAAAAATTGTGATGACTTTACATTCCCCATATGTCTACTTCATGTTTGAATTATTTTGGGAATGATATTTTATTTTTTGGGGATGTTACAAGGCTTAGAAGTTTAGAAGCAAATCTTGAAATTTTTCAGAAATTTACAAAAAAACAATTTTTAGGGACCAGTTCAGGTCTGAAGTCACTTTGCGAGGCTTACATAATAGAAACCACCCAAAAATGACCCCATCTAAGAAACTACACCCCTCAAGGTATTCAAAAATGATTTTACAAACGTCGTTAACCCTTTAGGTGTTGCACAAGAGTTAGTGGCAAATGGGGATGAAATTTGAGAATTTCATTTTTTTGCCTAATTTTTCATTTTAACCCATTTTTTCCACTAACAAAGCAAGGGTTAACAGCCAAACAAGATTGTATCTTTATTGCCCTGACTCTGCCGTTTACAGAAACACCCAATATGTGGCCGTAAACTACTGTACGGGCACACAGTAGGGCGTAGAGTGAAATGTGCGCCGTTTGGTTTTTGGAAGGCAGATTTTGCTGGACTGGTTTTTTGACACCATGTCCCATTTGAAGCCCCCCTGATGCACCCCTAGAGTAGAAACTCCATAAAAGTGACCCCATCTAAGAAACTACACCCCTCAAGGTATTCAAAACTGATTTTACAAACTTTGTTAACCCTTTAGGTGTTGCACAAGATTTAATGGAAAATAGAGATACAATTTCAAAATTTCACTTTTTTGGCAGATTTTCCATTTTAATATTTTTTTTCCAGTTACAAAGCAAGGGCTAACAGCCAAACAAAACCCATTATTTATGGCCCTGATTCTGTAGTTTACAGAAACACCCCATATGTGGTCGTAAACCGCTGTACGGGCACATGGCAGGGCGCAGAAGGAAAGGAATGCCATACGGTTTTTGGAAGGCAGGTTTTGCTGGACTGTTTTTTTCACACCATGTCCCATTTGAAGCCCCCCTGATGCACCCCTAGAGTAGAAACTCCAAAAAAGTGACCCCATTTTAGAAACTACGGGATAGAGTGGCAGTTTAGTTGGTACTAGTTTAGGGTACATATGATTTTTGGTTGCTCTATATAACACTTTTTGTGCGGCAAGGTAACAAGAAATAGCTTTTTTGGCACCGTTTTTCTTTTTTGTTATTTACAACATTCATCTGACAGGTTAGATCATGTGGTAATTTTATAGAGCAGGTTGTCACGGACGCGGCGATACCTAATATGTATACAATTTTTTTTATTTCTGTAAGTTTTACACAATGATTTCATTTTTAAAACAAAAAAAAAGTTTTAGTGTCTCCATAATCTAAGAGCCATAGTTTTTTCAGGTTTTGGGTGATTATCTTAACCACTTCAGCCCCCAGTGCTTAAACACCCTGAAAGACCAGGCCACTTTTTACACTTCTGACCTACACTACTTTCACCGTTTATTGCTCGGTCATGCAACTTACCACCCAAATGAATTTTACCTCCTTTTCTTCTCACTAATAGAGCTTTCATTTGGTGGTATTTCATTGCTGCTGACATTTTTACTTTTTTTGTTATTAATCGAAATTTAACGATTTTTTTGCAAAAAAATGACATTTTTCACTTTCAGTTGTAAAATTTTGCAAAAAAAAACGAGATCCATATAGAAATTTTGCTCTAAATTTATAGTTCTACATGTCTTTGATAAAAAAAAAATGTTTGGGTAAAAAAAAATGGTTTGGGTAAAAGTTATAGCGTTTACAAACTATGGTACAAAAATGTGAATTTCCGCTTTTTGAAGCAGCTCTGACTTTCTGAGCACCTGTCATGTTTCCTGAGGTTCTACAATGGCCAGACAGTACAAACACCCCACAAATGACCCCATTTCGGAAAGTACACACCCTAAGGTATTCGCTGATGGGCATAGTGAGTTCATAGAACTTTTTATTTTTTGTCACAAGTTAGCGGAAAATGATGATTTATTTTTTTTTTTTCTTACAAAGTCTCATATTCCACTAACTTGTGACAAAAAATAAAAACTTCTATGAACTCACTATGCCCATCACGAAATACCTTGGGGTCTCTTCTTTCCAAAATGGGGTCACTTGTGGGGTAGTTATACTGCCCTGGTATTCTAGGGGCCCAAATGTGTGGTAAGGAGTTTGAAATCAAATTCTGAAAAAAATGACCTGTCAAATCCGAAAGGTGCTCTTTGGAATATGGGCCCCTTTGCCCACCTAGGCTGCAAAAAAGTGTCACACATCTGGTATCTCCGTACTCAGGAGAAGGTGGGGAATGTGTTTTGGGGTGTCATTTTATATATACCCATGCTGGGTAAGAGAAATATCTTGGCAAAAGACAACTTTTCCCATTTTTTTATACAAAGTTGGCATTTGACCAAGATATTTATCTCACCCAGCATGGGTATATATAAAATGACACCCCAAAACACATTCCCCACCTTCTCCTGAGTACGGAGATACCAGATGTGTGACACTTTTTTGCAGCCTAGGTGGGCAAAGGGGCCCATATTCCAAAGAGCACCTTTCGGATTTGACAGGTCATTTTTTTCAGAATTTGATTTCAAACTCCTTACCACACATTTGGGCCCCTAGAATGCCAGGGCAGTATAACTACCCCACAAGTGACCCCATTTTGGAAAGAAGACACCCCAAGGTATTCCGTGAGGGGCATGGCGAGTTCCTAGAATTTTTTATTTTTTGTCACAAGTTAGTGGAAAATGATGATTTTTATTTTTTATTTTTTTTTCATACAAAGTCTCATATTCCACTAACTTGTGACAAAAAATAAAAACTTCCATGAACTCACTATGCCCATCAGCGAATACCTTGGGGTCCCTTCTTTCCAAAATGGGGTCACTTGTGGGGTAGTTATACTGCCCTGGCATTCTAGGGGCCCAAATGTGTGGTAAGGAGTTTGAAATCAAATTCAGTAAAAAATGACCTATGAAATCCAAAAGGTGCTCTTTGGAATGTGGGCCCCTTTGCCCACCTAGGCTGCAAAAAAGTGTCACACATCTGGTATCCCCGTACTCAGGAGAAGTTGAGGAATGTGTTTTGGGGTGTCTTTTTACATATACCCATGCTGGGTGAGATAAATATCTTGGTCAAATGCCAACTTTGTATAATAAAATGGGAAAAGTTGTCTTTTGCCAAGATATGTCTCTCACCCAGCATGGGTATATGTAAAATGACACCCCAAAACACATTCCCCACCTTCTCCTGAGTACGGAGATACCAGATGTGTGACACTTTTTTGCAGCCTAGGTGGGCAAAGGGGCCCATATTCCAAAGAGCACCTTTCGGATTTCACAGGTCATTTTTTTCAGAATTTGATTTCAAACTCCTTACCACACATTTGGGCCCCTAGAATGCCAGGGCAGTATAACTACCCCACAAGTGACCCCATTTTGGAAAGAAGAGACCCCAAGGTATTCGCTGATGGGCATAGTGAGTTCATGGAAATTTTTATTTTTTGTCACAAGTTAGTGGAATATGAGACTTTGTATGAAAAAAAATAAAAAATAAAAAAATCATCATTTTCCACTAACTTGTGACAAAAAATAAAAAATTCTAGGAACTTGCCATGCCCCTCACGGAATACCTTGGGGTGTCTTCTTTCCAAAATGGGGTCACTTGTGGGGTAGTTATACTGCCCTGGCATTTTCCAGGGGCCCTAATGTCTGGTAAGTAGGTAAATGACCTGTGAAATCCGAAAGGTGCTCTTTGGAATGTGGGCCCCTTTGCCCAGCTAGGCTGCAAAAAAGTGTCACACATCTGGTATCTCCGTACTCAGGAGAAGGTGGGGAATGTGTTTTGGGGTGTCATTTTACATATACCCATGCTGGGTGAGAGAAATATCTTGGCAAAAGACAACTTTTCCCATTTTTTTTATACAAAGTTGGCATTTGACCAAGATATTTATCTCACCCAGCATGGGTATATGTAAAATGACACCCCAAAACATATTCCCCAACTTCTGCTGAATACGGAGATACCACATGTGTGACACTTTTTTGCAGCCTAGGTGGGCAAAGGTGCCCAAATTCCTTTTAGGAGGGCATTTTTAGACATTTGGATACCAGACTTCTTCTCACGCTTTGGGGCCCCTAAAATGCCAGGGCAGTATAAATACCCCACATGTGACCCCATTTTGGAAAGAAGACACCCCAAGGTATTCAATGAGGGGCATGGCGAGTTCATTGAAAAAAAAATTTTGGCACAAGTTAGCGGAAATAGATTTTTTTGATTTTGTTCTCACAAAGTCTCCCTTTCCGCTAACTTGGGACAAAAATTTCAATCTTTCATGGACTCAATATGCCCCTCAGCGAATACCTTGGGGTGTCTTCTTTCCAAATGGTGTTATTTGTGGGGTGTTTGTACTGCCCTGGCATTTGAGGGTCTCCGCAATCATTACATGTATGCCCAGCATTAGGAGTTTCTGCTATTCTCCTTATATTGAGCATACGGGTAATGAGATTTTTTTTTTCCGTTCAGCCTCTGGGCTGAAAGAAAAAAATGAACGGCACAGATTTCTTCATTCGCATCGATCAATGTGGATGAAAAAATCTCTGCCAAAAAAAGAAAAAGGAGGGGAAAGGCGTCTGCCAGGACATAGGAGCTCCGCCCAACATCCATACCCACTTCAGCTCGTATGCCCTGGCAAACCAGATTTCTCCATTCACATCAATCGATGTGGATGAATAAATCATTGCCGGGATTTTTTTTTTTATATATACAAAGTGTTTGCCAAAGTATATGAACACCGCCACCTCCTCAGCTCATATGCCTCGGCAAACGTATCTTTTACTGCAGAGGAGAAATCTCGTCTTGCAGCGCCGCATACACCGACTTGCGTGTAATCTGACAGCAGCGCAATGCTTCTGTCCGAATGCACATCAGTGCTGCAGCTAGTCGATCGGTTGGTCCACCTGAAAGGTAAAAAAAACAAAACAAAAAAGTAAAAACCAGGCCGCAAAGCAATAACTTTATTAACTGTTGAACAGAACATAGAAACTTTTTTTAAACTTTTTTAACTGAACATTTAACTTTTTTACTTACCGGTATTTTTTTTTTTGTTTCGTTTTTTTTTACCTTTTATAGAACAAACCTCTCCTTCCCCATGGGACAATGTGCAAAGCGCAAATCGCCCAAAGATGTGGCGAAGTACGTTATGCACTTTATCCCAGGTGAAAGGAGAGGTTTGCAGCAGCTGTGAGTGAATGGGCCCTACAGCACACTTGTGTAGAAATTGTCCACATAAAGATGGTACCCCTTGCCGAATAAGGGTGACACCAAGTCCCAGACTGTCTTCCCACTGCTCCCCAGGTAGTCAGGGCAACCGACCGGCTCCAGGGTCTGATCTTTTCCCTCATAGATCCGAAATTTGTGGGTATAGCCTGTGGCCCTTTCACAGAGCTTATACAATTTGACCCCATACCGGGCACGCTTGCTTGGGATGTATTGTTTGAAGCCAAGGCGCCCGGTAAAATGTATTAGGGACTCGTCTACGCAGATGTTTTGCTCAGGGGTATACAAATCTGCAAATTTCAGGTTGAAATGGTCTATGAGGGGCCGAATTTTGTGGAGCCGGTCAAAAGCAGGGTGGCCTCTGGGACGGGAGGTGGTATTGTCGCTAAAATGCAGAAAACGTAGGATGGTCTCAAATCGTGTCCTGGACATAGCAGCAGAGAACATGGGCATGTGATGAATTGGGTGCGTTGACCAATATGACCGCAATTCATGCTTTTTTGTCAGGCCCATGTTGAGGAGAAGGCCCAAAAAAATTTTAAGTTCGGAAACTTGGACTGGTTTCCACCGGAAAGGCTGGGCATAATAGCTTCCCGGGTTAGCGGTTATAAATTGTGTGGCATACTGGTTGGTCTCTGCCACGACTAAGTCCAAGAGCTCCGCAGTCAAGAACAGCTCAAAAAATCCCAGGGCCGAACCGATTTGAGCCGTCTCAACCCGAACTCCAGACTGGGCGGTGAAAGGGGGAACTACTGGTGCGGCTGAAGTTGGTGACTGCCAATCAGGATTTGCCAGCACCTCAGGGACTCTAGGGGCTCTACGGGCCCGTCTTTGCGGTGGCTGCGACGGGGTAACTATTGCACGTGCCACCGTACCAGCTTCAACTGCCCTTCTGGTGCTCGCTACTTCACCATGTTGTACGGCAGTGCTGGTACTAGGTCCAGGAAGGGCTGCGCTGCTGGTGTATGCCTCACCACGTGATCCGGCAGCGACAGCCCCACTCTGCTGCTCTTGAAGCGGATCCTGCATAACCTGTGGTCTAGCGACACGGGGCCGGGTACGCCTGGTGCTGCCAGGGACCTCCACCTCCTCGTCCGAACTTTGGGTCAGAGAGCCACTGCTTTCCACAGGTTCATATTCTGACCCGCTAGATTCGTCAGATGAGGGTTCCCACTCCTCATCCGACTGGGTCAGAATCCTGTAGGCCTCTTCAGAAGAATACCCCCTGTTTGACATTTTGGACTACTAAATTTAGGGGTATTCCCTGAGACTACCCAAGAAAAAAAGCAAACCTGTCTTACAAAGGGGAGGCTAGCGAAGTACCGGAGGCTGCTGCGGTTGATAAAAAATATCAAAACTGATTTTTTTATCGCCGCAGTGCGTGTAAAATGAATGTGCAGTGATCAAAAAATATATATTTTTTGTCACTGCGGTGGGGCGGGCGTGGGTGAACGCACGTGTGGGCGACCGATCAGGCCTGATCGGGCAAACACTGCGTTTTGGGTGGAGGGCGAGCTAAAGTGACACTAATACTATTATAGATCTGACCGTGATCAGTTTTGATCACTTACAGATACTATAAAAGTACAAATGCTGATTAGCGATACGCTAAACAGCGAATAAAAGTGACTGAGGTGCGGTGGGGTGGGCGCTAACTGACGCTAACTACCTAACCAAGGGGCCTAAACTATCCCTAAAACCTAACAGCCAATACCAGTGAAAAAAAATAAAGTGACAGTTTACACTGATCACTTTTTTTCCTTTCACTAGTGATTGACAGGGGCGATTAAAGGGGTGATCAAAGGGTTAATTGGGGTGCAGGTGGGTGATCTGGGGCTAAGGTGTAGTGTTGGTGTACTCACAGTTCAGTCTGCTCCTGTGCTGGATCCAACCGACGAAAAGGACCAGCACAGGAGCAGACAAGCCATATAACAGATCATATTTACTAATATGATCTGTTATATGACTTTGGATTGGATTTTTTGAAAATCGCCAGCCTGCCAGCCAATGATCGTTGCTGGCAGGCTGGTGACGAAATACTTCTTTTAATTTTGCCGGCCCGCGATGCGCATGCGCGGGCCGGCTTTGAGCGAAATCTCGCGTCTCGCGAGATGACGCGTATATGCGTGACTCTGCGCAGCGCTGCCACCTCCGGAACGCAATCCTGCGTTAAGCGGTCCGGAGGTGGTTAAGTAGGGTCTCATTTTTTGCGGGATGAGATGATGGTTTGATTGTCACTATTTTGGTGTGCACATGATTTTTTGATCGCTTGCTATTACACTTTTTGTGACGTAAGAAGACAAAAAATAGCTTTTTTTACACCGTTTTTATTTTTATTTTTTTACGGTGGTCACCTGAGGGGTTAGGTCATGGGGTATTTTTATAGAGCCGGTCGATACGGACGCGTCGATACCTAATATGTATACCTTTTTTTTTATTTATGTAAGTTTTACACAAGGATTTCATTTTTGAAACAAAAAAATAATGTTTTAGTGTTTCCAAAGTCTGAGAGCCATAGTTTTTTCAGTTTTTGGGCGATTATCTTGGGTAGGGTATGATTTTTGCGGGATGAGATGACGGTTTGATTGGTACTATTTTGGCGTACATGCAATCTTTTTGATCACTTTTATTACCTTTTTTGGGAAGTAAGGTGGGCAAAATTTCAATTTCATCATAGTTTTTTATTTTTATGGCGTTCACAGTTTGGGTAAAGTAACATGACCGTTTTATAGATCAGGTCGTTACGGACGCGGCGATACCAAACATGTGTAGGGAATTATTATTTTTTTTTTTTAATCAGTGCTAAATGTGTTTTTTGATTTTTCCTTTTTTTTTCACTTTTTTTTTGACCCAGACCCACTTGGTTCTTGAAGATCCAGTGGGTCTGATGTCTGTATAATACAGTACCGTATATAGTTTATTGTACTGTATTTTACTTACACTTTGTCTGAACAGATCTCTGCCTTTAGCACAGATCTGTTCAGCACCATGGACAGCAGGATGCCTGAGACGGTGTCCTGTTGCCATGGGAACTTTCCCCGTCTGCTCAGTAGTGGCCAGAACTGCGCAGACGGGGAAGGGTAAGGAGGGGGGCTGTCTGGGGGCTCTCTCCCTCTCCATCGGGGGGCTGCAAAGGCACAGCAGCCCCCCGATGGGAGAGGGAGGGAGCTCCCTGAGCTGTTAACCTTTTCCATACAGCGGTCCGTACGGACCGCGGTATGGAAAGGGTTAAACGGCTGACATCGCATCACAGATGTCAGCCGTTTATACCAGGGTGTCAGCAATGTGCTGACACCCTGGTATACCCACTGTACACCAACGATTCCAGCCTGCTGCACCGCCCGCCTCCCGCACTGCCCGCAACACCCCCCCTGCACCTCCCACCGGGATAAAATCATTCAGGGGTGCAGGAGGGGTGAAACATATGTATTTTAGAAATACGAAAGTTTCTGATCCCCGCGGTCCCTGACCGCTGTGTGTGAGAAATATCTCTGTAAAATGACAACTTTGTATAAAAAAATTGGAAAAGTTGTCTTTTACAGAGATATTTATCTCACACAGTATGGGTATATGTAAAAATACACCCCAAAACACATTGCCCTACTTCTCCTGAGTACAGCGATACAACATGTGTGACACTTTTTTGCAGCCTAGGTGCGCAAAGGGGCCCAAATTCCAATGAGTACTTTTAGGATTTCACAGGGCATTTTTACGCATTTGGATTCCAAACTACTTCTCACACTTTAGGGCCCCTAAAATGCAAGGGTAGTATAAAGTGACCCCATTTTAGAAAGAAGACACCCCAAGCTATTCCGTGAGGGGTATGGTGAGTTCATGTAAAATTTTATTTTTTGTCACAAGTTAGTGGAATATGAGACTTTGTAAGAAAAAAAAAAGAAAGAATCATTTTCCGCTAACTTGTGACAAAAAATAAAAGCTTCCATGAACTCACTATGCCCATCAGCGAATACCTTAGGGTGTCTACTTTCCGAAATTGGGTCATTTGTGGGGTGTTTCTACTGTCTGGGCATTGTAGAACCTCAGGAAACATGACAGGTGCTCAGAAAGTCAAAGTGCGTAAATTCACATTTTTGCACCATAGTTTGTAAACGCTATAACTTTTACCCAAACCAATAAATATACACTTATTGCATTTTTTTTAATTGAAGACATGTAGAACAATAAATTTAGAGAAAAATTTAGGTCAATTTCGATTAATATCAAAAAAAGTAAAAATGTCAGCAGCAATGAAATACCACCAAATGAAAGATCTATTAGTGAGAAGAAAAGGAGGTAAAATTCATTTGGGTGGTAAGTTGCATGACCGAGCAATAAACAGTGAAAGTAGTGTAGGTCAGAAGTGTAAAAAGTGGTCTGGTCATTAACCGCCTCCAGGATCGCGTTCCGGAGGTGGCAGCCCTGCGCAGAGTCACGCATATATGCGTCATCTCGCGAGACGCGAGATTTCCTGTGAACGTGCGCACACAGGCGCGCGCGTTCACAGGATCGGAAGGTAAGCGAGTGGATCTCCAGCCTGCATCGGCGATCGTTCGCTGGCAGGCTGGAGATGTGATTTTTTTAACCCCTAACAGGTATATTAGACGCTGTTTTGATAACAGCGTCTAATATACCTGCTACCTGGTCCTCTGGTGGTCCCTTTTGTTTGGATCGACCACCAGAGGACACAGGCAGCTCAGTAAAGTAGCACCAAACACCACTACACTACACCCCCCCCTGTCACTTATTAACCCCTTATGAACCACTGATCACCCCATATAGACTCCCTGATCACCCCCCTGTCATTGATCACCCCCCTGTAAGGCTCCATTCAGAGTCCCGTATGATTTTTACGGATCCACTGGTACATGGATCGGATCCGCAAAACACATACGGACGTCTGAATGGAGCCTTACAGTGGGGTGATCAATGACGGGGGTGATCACCCCATATAGACTCCCTGATCACCCCCCTGTCATTGATCACCCCCCTGTCATTGATCACTCCCCTGTAAGGCTCCATTCAGACGTCCGTATGTTTTTTACGGATCCACGGATACATGGATCGGATCCGCAAAACACATACGGACATCTGAATGGAACCTTACAGGGGGGTGATCACCCCATATAGACTCCCAGATCACCCCCCTGTCATTGATCACCCCCCTGTAAGGCTGCATTCAGATGTCCGTATGTTTTTTACGGATCCACGGATACATGGATCGGATCCGCAAAACACATACAGACATCTGAATGCAGCCTTACAGGGGGGTGATCAATGACAGGGGGGTGATCACCCCATATAGACTCCCTGATCACCCCCCTGTCATTTTTCACCCCACTGTCATTGATCACCCCCCTGTAAGGCTGCATTCAGATGTCCGTATGTTTTTTACGGATCCACAGATACATGGATCGGATCCGCAAAACACATACGGACATCTGAATGGAGCCTTATAGGGAGGTGATCAATGACAGGGGGTGATCACCCCATATAGACTCCCTGATAACCCCCCTGTCATTGATCACCCCCCTGTAAGGCTCCATTCAGATGTCCGTATGTTTTTTACGGATCCACGGATACATGGATCGGATCCGCAAAACACATACGGACATCTGAATGGAGCCTTATAGGGGGGTGATCAATGACAGGGGGGTGATCACCCCATATAGACTCCCTGATCACCCCCCTGTCATTGATCACCCCCCTGTCATTGATCACTCCCCTGTAAGGCTCCATTCAGACGTCCGTATGTTTTTTACGGATCCACGGATACATGGATCGGATCCGCAAAACACATACGGACATCTGAATGGAACCTTGCAGGGGGGTGATCACCCCATATAGACTCCCAGATCACCCCCCTGTCATTGATCACCCCCCCCTGTAAGGCTGCATTCAGATGTCCGTATGTTTTTTACGGATCCACGGATACATGGATCGGATCCGCAAAACACATACAGACATCTGAATGCAGCCTTACAGGGGGGTGATCAATGACAGGGGGGTGATCACCCCATATAGACTCCCTGATCACCCCTCTGTCATTTTTCACCCCCCTGTCATTGATCACCCCCCTGTAAGGCTGCATTCAGATGTCCGTATGTTTTTTACGGATCCACAGATACATGGATCGGATCCGCAAAACACATACGGACATCTGAATGGAGCCTTATAGGGGGGTGATCAATGACAGGGGGGTGATCACCCCATATAGACTCCCTGATCACCCCCCTGTCATTGATCACCCCCCTGTAAGGCTCCATTCAGATGTCCGTATGTTTTTTACGGATCCACGGATACATGGATCGGATCCGCAAAACACATACGGACATCTGAATGGAGCCTTATAGGGGGGTGATCAATGACAGGGGGGTGATCACCCCATATAGACTCCCTGATCACCCCCCTGTCATTGATCACCCCCCTGTAAGGCTCCATTCAGATGTCCGTATGTTTTTTACGGATCCACGGATACATGGATCGGATCCGCAAAACACATACGGACATCTGAATGGAGCCTTATAGGGGGGTGATCAATGACAGGGGGGTGATCACCCCATATAGACTCCCTGATCACCCCCCTGTCATTGATCACCCCCCTGTAAGGCTGCATTCAGATGTCCGTATGTTTTTTACGGATCCACGGATACATGGATCGGATCCCCAAAACACATACGGACATCTGAATGGAGCCTTATAGGGGGGTGATCAATGACAGGGGAGTGATCACCCCATATAGACTCCCTAATCACCCCCCTGTCATTGATCACCCCCCTGTCATTGATCACCCCCCTGTAAGGCTCCATTCAGACATTTTTTTGGCCCAAGTTAGCGGAAATATTTTTTTTTATTATTACAAAGTCTCATATTCCACTAACTTGTGTCAAAAAATAAAATCTCACATGAACTCACCATACCCCTCACGGAATCCAAATGCGTAAAATTTTTTAGACATTTATATTCCAGACTTCTTCTCACGCTTTAGGGCCCCTAGAATGCCAGGGCAGTATAAATGCCCCACATGTGACCCCATTTAGGAAAGTAGACACCCCAAGGTATTCTGTGAGGGGCATATTGAGTCCATGAAAGATTGAAATTTTTGTCCCAAGTTAGCGGAAAGGGAGACTTTGTGAGAAAAAAAAATAATATCAATTTCCGCTAACTTGTGCCAAAAAAAAAAAAATTCGATGAACTCGCCATGCCCCTCATTGAATACCTTGGGGTGTCTTCTTTCCAAAATGGGGTCACATGTGGGGTATTTATACTGCCCTGGCATTTTAGGGGCCCTAAAGCGTGAGAAGAAGTCTGGGATCCAAATGTCTAAAAATGCCCTCATAAAAGGAATGTGGGCCCCTTTGCGCATCTAGGCTGCAAAAAAGTGTCACACATCAGGTATCGCTGTACTCAGGAGAAGTTGGGCAATGTGTTTTGGGGTGTCATTTTACATATACCCATGCTGGGTGAGATAAATATCTTGGTCAAATGCCAACTTTGTATAAAAAAAATGGGAAAAGGAATGCATTCAGATGTCCGTATGTTTTTTACGGATCCACGGATACATGGATCGGATCCCCAAAACACATACGGACATCTGAATGGAGCCTTATAGGGGGGTGATCAATGACAGGGGAGTGATCACCCCATATAGACTCCCTAATCACCCCCCTGTCATTGATCACCCCCCTGTCATTGATCACCCCCCTGTAAGGCTCCATTCAGACATTTTTTTGGCCCAAGTTAGCGGAAATATTTTTTTTTATTATTACAAAGTCTCATATTCCACTAACTTGTGTCAAAAAATAAAATCTCACATGAACTCACCATACCCCTCACGGAATCCAAATGCGTAAAATTTTTTAGACATTTATATTCCAGACTTCTTCTCACGCTTTAGGGCCCCTAGAATGCCAGGGCAGTATAAATGCCCCACATGTGACCCCATTTAGGAAAGTAGACACCCCAAGGTATTCTGTGAGGGGCATATTGAGTCCATGAAAGATTGAAATTTTTGTCCCAAGTTAGCGGAAAGGGAGACTTTGTGAGAAAAAAAAATAATATCAATTTCCGCTAACTTGTGCCAAAAAAAAAAAAATTCGATGAACTCGCCATGCCCCTCATTGAATACCTTGGGGTGTCTTCTTTCCAAAATGGGGTCACATGTGGGGTAATTATACTGCCCTGGCATTTTAGGGGCCCTAAAGCGTGAGAAGAAGTCTGGGATCCAAATGTCTAAAAATGCCCTCATAAAAGGAATGTGGGCCCCTTTGCGCATCTAGGCTGCAAAAAAGTGTCACACATCAGGTATCGCTGTACTCAGGAGAAGTTGGGCAATGTGTTTTGGGGTGTCATTTTACATATACCCATGCTGGGTGAGATAAATATCTTGGTCAAATGCCAACTTTGTATAAAAAAAATGGGAAAAGTTGTCTTTTGCCGAGATATTTCTCTCACCCAGCATGAGTATATGTAAAAAGACACCCCAAAACACATTGCCCAACTTATCCTGAATACGGCGATACCACATGTGTGACACTTTTTTGCAGCCTAGGTGGGCAAAGGGGCCCACATTCCAAAGAGCACCTTTAGGATTTCACAGGTCATTTACCTACTTACCACACATTAGGGCCCCTAGAATGCCAGCGCAGTATCACTACCCCACAAGTTATACCATTTTGGAAAGAAGACACCCCAAGGTATTCCGTGAGGGGCATGGCGAGTTCCTAGAATTTTTTATTTTTTGTCACAAGTTAGCAGAAAATGATGATTTTTATTTTTTTTTCTTACAAAGTCTCATATTCCACTAACTTGTGACAAAAAATAAAAACTTCCATGAACTCACTATGCCCATCACGAAATACCTTGGGGTGTCTTCTTTCCAAAATGGGGTCACTTGTGGGGTAGTTATACTGCCCTGGCATTCTAGGGGCCCAAATGTGTGGTAAGAAGTTTGAAATCAAAATGTGTAAAAAAATGACCGGTGAAATCCGAAAGGTGCTCTTTGGAATATGGGCCCCTTTGCCCACCTAGGCTGCAAAAAAGTGTCACACATCTGGTATCTCCGTACTCAGGAGAAGTTGGGGAATGTGTTTTGGGGTGTCATTTTACATATACCCATGCTGGGTGAGAGAAATATCTTGGCAAAAGACAACTTTTCCCATTTTGACACCCCAAAACACATTGCCCAACTTCTCCTGAATACGGCGCCCACATTCCAAAGAGCACCTTTCGGATTTCACCGGTCATTTTTACACATTTTGATTTCAAACTACTTACCACACATTTGGGCCCCTAGAATGCCAGGGCAGTATAACTACCCCACAAGTGACCCCATTTTGGAAAGAAGACACCCCAAGGTATTCGCTGATGGGCATAGTGAGTTCATAGAAGTTTTTATTTTTTGTCACAAGTTAGTGGAATATGAGACTTTGTAAGAAAAAAAAAAAAAAAATAATCATAATTTTCCACTAACTTGTGACAAAAAATAAAAAGTTCTATGAACTCACTATGCCCATCAGCGAATACCTTAGGGTGTCTACTTTCCGAAATGGGGTCATTTGTGGGGTGTTTGTACTGTCTGGCCATTGTAGAACCTCAGGAAACATGACAGGTGCTCAGAAAGTCAGAGCTGCTTCAAAAAGCGGAAATTCACATTTTTGTACCATAGTTTGTAAACGCTATAACTTTTACCCAAACCATTTTTTTTTTTACCCAAACATTTTTTTTTTTATCAAAGACATGTAGAACAATAAATTTAGAGAAAAATTTATATATGGATGTTGTTTTTTTTGCAAAATTTTGCAACTGAAAGTGAAAAATGTAATTTTTTTGCAAAAAAATTGTTAAATTTCGATTAATAACAAAAAAAGTAAAAATGTCAGCAGCAATGAAATACCACCAAATGAAAGCTCTATTAGTGAGAAGAAAAGGAGGTAAAATTCATTTGGGTGGTAAGTTGCATGACCGAGCAATAAACCGCTAAAGTTGTGAAGTGCCGATTTGTAAAAAAGGGCCTGGTCACTAGGGGGGTATAAACCTGTGGTCCTTAAGTGGTTAAAAAACTATTTTTTTTCTTTAAAACAACAACTGTTTATTATGAAACATTTTGGGTTTTCAGTGCATTTTTTGCAGCTCTGGCTCTTTAAGGAGGCGGTGGCTCCATCTTCAGGATTGGCTGGATTCAAGTCCGCTAACTTCTAAAGAGGAGGTTCCTTATGTTGTTTTGTAGTCGGATCCTAGAAGAGCAAATATCCACATAAGAAAAACTGTTTACAAATACACAAGGAGAAGACGGAGGGAAGCGGCCAAACTTACCAGACCTGGTCGTGCACCGCTCATCTTCAAGGGAATTTCAGAGGGTTTGGATGGTAAAAACCATCTATAGATGGTAAATGGGCCCCAAGGAAAAGATGGTAAATGGGCCCAAAAGGGTAGATGGTAAATGGCCCCAAGGGGTAGATGGTAAGTGGCCCCAAGGGGTAGATGGTAAATGGCCCCAAGCCGCAGATGGTAAATGGCCCCAAGCCGCAGATGGTAAATGGCCCCAGGCGGCAGATGGTAGTGGGAACCAAGCAGCAGATGGTATTTGGCTGAGGGGCAGATGTTATTAAAGGGGCCGAGGGGCAGATGTTATTAAAGGGGCCTAGCGGCAGATCTTATAGCCGGCGGCAGATGATGCACGATGGCCGCTTTCTCTTCCGGGGGATTGAGGCCCTGATGGTGGTGGTGGCCCCCTGAAGGTCTTTCATAGCTATATCGTCAGGATATTGGCGAGGGCCAACATCCATCTTCTCATCCTCGTGGACAGACTTCATGTCTTCATCATCTGGATACTGCCGTGGGCCGATATCCATGCTCTCTACTGCATTCACCACAGGTACAGTCAACCTCCTCCTCTTCCTAGACTTCCCCATGGTGACAGCCAGCTAGAGAAACTGACACTGATGTCAGGGCGCGACCCTGATTTATGGGATTAGACCACACCCCCTGATTGTTATGTCATGATTCCCCTTTATGACATCACAAGTGAAAGGGTCACGGCATAGCAAGGGGGGCACAGGGGGGGAGGCAAGCATGACGGTGGCATTCTAATGATGACATCACAAGAAGTGCCTTAGCATGATAGCGGCCATTTTGAATGTAATGGGCTCACACTTGGCCCCTAGGAGTGTTCTAGGGACAATTTTTGTAATATCACAGCATCTACATACATGTTCTTGTATGTAATTTTCTTCATGTCTGTTCATTCTCTTCCTATACATTTTGGGGTGAGTGGTGGGATATTTGACCCCAGAGGTGGAATTATGGGGCAGATTTATGAAACCATCTAAAAGTAGAACTTTGGTTCCTGTAGCAGCCAATCACAGAGCAGCTTTCATTTTGTATTCTGCTCTGTGATTGGTCGCCAGGGGCAACAAGGACAGATTTCCTTTTTGCCCATTTCACCACCTCTGCCCCATCGTCATCTACAGTCAGGTCCATAAATATTGGGACATGGACACAATTCTAACCTTTTTGGCTTTTTACACCACCACAATGGATTTGAAATGAAACGAACAAGATGTGCTTTAACTGCAGTTTGTCAGCTTTAGGGCTCATTCAGACGGCCGTATGCTGTCCGCAAAAATACTGAATGCTATCCGTTTTTTTGCGGATCCGCAGAAAAACGGATCCGCAAAAAAACGGATAGCATTCAGTATTTTTGCTGACCCATAGACTTCAATGGGGCCATGTCCTGATTTTCACGGACAAGTATAGGACATGTTTCATTTTTTTTGCGGATCCGCAAAAAAACGGATAGCATTCAGTATTTTTGCGGACAGCATACGGCCGTCTGAATGAGCCCTTAATTTGAGGGTATTTACATCCAAATCGGTGAACAGTGTAGGAATTACAACAGTTTGCATATGTGCCTCCCACTTATTAACCACCTCAGCCCCCAGTGCTTAAACACCCTGAAAGACCAGGCCACTTTTTACACTTCTGACCTACACTACTTTCACCGTTTATTGCTCGGTCATGCAACTTACCACCCAAATGAATTTTACCTCCTTTTCTTCTCACTAATAGAGCTTTCATTTGGTGGTATTTCATTGCTGCTGACATTTTTACTTTTTTTGTTATTAATCGAAATTTAACGATTTTTTTGCAAAAAAATGACATTTTTCACTTTCAGTTGTAAAATTTTGCAAAAAAAACGACATCCATATATAAATTTTGCTCTAAATTTATTGTTCTACATGTCTTTGATTAAAAAAAAATGTTTGGGTAAAAAAAAAAATGGTTTGGGTAAAAGTTATAGCGTTTACAAACTATGGTACAAAAATGTGAATTTCCGCTTTTTGAAGCAGCTCTGACTTTCTGAGCACCTGTCATGTTTCCTGAGGTTCTACAATGGCCAGACAGTACAAACACCCCACAAATGACCCCATTTCGGAAAATACACACCCTAAGGTATTCGCTGATGGGCATAGTGAGTTCATAGAACTTTTTATTTTTTGTCACAAGTTAGCGGAAAATGATGATTTTTTTCTTTTTTTTTTTTTTTCTTACAAAGTCTCATATTCCACTAACTTGTGACAAAAAATAAAAACTTCCATGAACTCACTATGCCCATCACGAAATACCTTGGGGTCTCTTCTTTCCAAAATGGGGTCACTTGTGGGGTAGTTATACTGCCCTGGCATTCTAGGGGCCCAAATGTGTGGTAAGGAGTTTGAAATCAAATTCTGTAAAAAATGACGAGTGAAATCCGAAAGGTGCTCTTTGGAATGTGGGCCCCTTTGCCCACCTAGGCTGCAAAAAAGTGTCACACATCTGGTATCTCCGTATTCAGTAGAAGTTGGGGAATGTGTTTTGGGGTGTCTTTTTACATATACCCATGCTGGGTGAGATAAATATCTTGGTCAAATGCCAACTTTGTATAAAAAAATGGGAAAAGTTGTCTTTTGCCAAGATATTTCTCTCACCCAGCATGGGTATATGTAAAATGACACCCCAAAACACATTCCCCACCTTCTCCTGAATACGGCGATACCAGATGTTTGACACTTTTTTGCAGCCTAGGTGGGCAAAGGGGCCCATATTCCAAAGAGCACCTTTCGGATTTCACTCGTCATTTTTTACAGAATTTGATTTCAAACTCCTTACCACACATTTGGGCCCCTAGAATGCCAGGGCAGTATAACTACCCCACAAGTGACCCCATTTTGGAAAGAAGAGACCCCAGGGTATTCGCTGATGGGCATAGTGAGTTCATGGAAGTTTTTATTTTTTGTCACAAGTTAGTGGAATATGAGACTTTGTATGAAAAAAAAAAAAAAAAAAAATCATCATTTTCCACTAACTTGTGACAAAAAATAAAAAATTCTAGGAACTCGCCATGCCCCTCACGGAATACCTTGGGGTGTCTTCTTTCCAAAATGGGGTCACTTGTGGGGTAGTTATACTGCCCTGGCATTTTCCAGGGGCCCTAATGTGTGGTAAGTAGGTAAATGACCAGTGAAATCCGAAAGGTGCTCTTTGGAATGTGGGCCCCTTTGCCCACCTAGGCTGCAAAAAAGTGTCACACATCTGGTATCGCCGTATTCAGGAGACGTTGGGGAATGTGTTTTGGGGTGTCTTTTTACATATACCCATGCTGGGTGAGATAAATATCTTGGTCAAATGCCAACTTTGTATAAAAAAATGGGAAAAGTTGTCTTTTGCCAAGATATTTCTCTCACCCAGCATGGGTATATGTAAAATGACACCCCAAAACACATTCCCCACCATCTCCTGAGTACGGAGATACCAGATGTGTGACACTTTTTTGCAGCCTAGGTGGGCAAAGGGGCCCATATTCCAAAGAGCACCTTTCGGATTTCACTCGTCATTTTTTACAGAATTTGATTTCAAACTCCTTACCACACATTTGGGCCCCTAGAATGCCAGGGCAGTATAACTACCCCACAAGTGACCCCATTTTGGAAAGAAGAGACCCCAGGGTATTCGCTGATGGGCATAGTGAGTTCATGGAAGTTTTTATTTTTTGTCACAAGTTAGTGGAATATGAGACTTTGTATGAAAAAAAAAAAAAAAAAAAAAAATCATCATTTTCCACTAACTTGTGACAAAAAATAAAAAATTCTAGGAACTCGCCATGCCCCTCACGGAATACCTTGGGGTGTCTTCTTTCCAAAATGGGGTCACTTGTGGGGTAGTTATACTGCCCTGGCATTTTCCAGGGGCCCTAATGTGTGGTAAGTAGGTAAATAACCAGTGAAATCCGAAAGGTGCTCTTTGGAATGTGGGCCCCTTTGCCCACCTAGGCTGCAAAAAAGTGTCACACATCTGGTATCGCCGTATTCAGGAAACGTTGGGGAATGTGTTTTGGGGTGTCTTTTTACATATACCCATGCTGGGTGAGAGAAATATCTTGGCAAAAGACAACTTTTTCCATTTTTTTATACAAAGTTGGCATTTGACCAAGATATTTATCTCACCCAGCATGGGTATATGTAAAATGACACCCCAAAACACATTCCCCAACTTCTCCTGAGTACGGCGATACCAGATGTGTGACACTTTTTTGCAGCCTAGATGCGCAAAGGGGCCCAAATTCCTTTTAGGAGGGCATTTTTAGACATTTGGATACCAGACTTCTTCTCACGCTTTGGGGCCCCTAGAATGCCAGGGCAGTATAAATACCCCACATGTGACCCCATTTTGGAAAGAAGACACCCCAAGGTATTCAATGAGGGGCATGGCGAGTTCATAGAAATTTTTTTTTTTTGGCACAAGATAGCGGAAATTGATATTTTTTATTTTTTTCTCACAAAGTCTCCCGTTCCGCTAACTTGGGACAAAAATTTCAATCTTTCATGGACTCAATATGCCCCTCACGGAATACCTGGGGGTGTCTTCTTTCCGAAATGGGGTCACATGTGGGGTATTTATACTGCCCTGGCATTCTAGGGGCCTTAAAGCGTGAGAAGAAGTCTGGAATATAAATGTCTAAAAAAATTTACGCATTTGGATTCCGTGAGGGGTATGGTGAGTTCATGTGAGATTTTATTTTTTGTCACAAGTTAGTGGAATATGTGACTTTGTAAGAAAAAAAAAAAAATTCCGCTAACTTGGGCCAAAAAAAAGACTGAATGCAGCCTTACAGAGGGGGGGGGGATCAATGACAGGGGGGTGATCAATGACAGGGGGGGTGATCAATGACAGGGGGGTGATCAGGGAGTCTATATGGGGTGATCACCCAACTGTCATTGATCACCCCCCTGTAAGGCTGCATTCAGACGTCCGTATGATTTTTACGGATCCGATCAGTCTATCAGTGGATCCGTAAAAATCATGCGGACATCTGAATGGAGCTTTACAGGGGGGTGATCAATGACAGAGGGGTAATCAATGACAGGGGGGTGATCAGGGAGTCTATATGGGGTGATCACCACAGTCATTGATCACTCCCCTGTAAGGCTGCATTCAGACGTCCGTATGATTTTTACGGATCCGATCAGTCTATCAGTGGATCCGTAAAAATCATGCGGACATCTGAATGGAGCTTTACAGGGGGGTGATCAATGACAGGGGGGTAATCAATGACAGGGGGGTGATCAGGGAGTCTATATGGGGTGATCACCACAGTCATTGATCACTCCCCTGTAAGGCTGCATTCAGACGTCCGTATGATTTTTACGGATCCGATCAGTCTATCAGTGGATCCGTAAAAATCATGCGGACATCTGAATGGAGCTTTACAGGGGGGTGATCAATGACAGGGGGGTAATCAATGACAGGGGGGTGATCAGGGAGTCTATATGGGGTGATCAGGGGTGATCAAGGGCTAATAAGGGGTTAATAAGTGACGGGGGGGGGGTGTAGTGTAGTGGTGCTTGGTGCAACATATTACTGAGCTGCCTGTGTCCTCTGGTGGTCGATCCAAACAAAGGGGACCACCAGAGGACCAGGTAGCAGGTATATTAGACGCTGTTATCAAAACAGCGTCTAATATACCTGTTAGGGGTTAAAAAAATCACATCTCCAGCCTGCCAACGAACGATCGCCGCTGGGAGGCTGGAGATCCACTCGCTTACCTTCCGATCCTGTGAACGCGCGCGCCTGTGTGCGCGCGTTCACAGGAAATCTCGCGTCTCGCGAGAGGACGCACCGGCGCGTCCACCCAGAACAACAGGACCGCCGCAAAGACGCAATCCTGCGTACGGCGGTCCTGAGGAGGTTAAGGAACCAAAAGTAATGGGAAAATTGGCTTCTCACAATGTCTTCTGTCCTGGAGACAACCGAGACGTAATTCACTTATCTCTCAGGACAAAGGACATCGCCAATACACACAGAGAGACAATGGAACAGACCTCACTACTCAACGTATACAATGTCCCACCCTTTTAAATACACATTTAACATCCCAAAATGGCACGAATTAGACCGGGGTTCAAGTTAGTACAAGTCCTTTGTGAACAAAGGAAGCCTGGCTGATGAGAGGGCCCATAATCCTGGGGCAAGAGGCTGGTAGCCAGGCCCCTCCAAAACCCAGTGGCAAGGTTGGTTTCGCCACAGTGTTATTTAAAACAGCAATTATTTTAGCATTTTTTGGTGCCTTTAGAATTGGGGAATTGGTTGCTCTTAAGAAATCAGAGGATGCTGGATTATTGTTGTCGGATGTAGCCGTTCATGAAGATAAGGTTTTAATTAAAGTCAGACGTTCCAAAACAGATCAGTTGGGGAGAGGTCAAATGATATCTTTAAATAGTTGGGCTCAGTCTGGTCTTTGTCCGGTCAGAGCTGTTAAAGCTTGGCTGCACATTAGACCAGCAGTTCAAGGTTCCTTTTTGTTACACAAGGATCTGAGTCCTTTGACAAGGTTTTAGTTTAATGCATTGCTCAAGAGGAGTCTTGCTTTACTAGGATTAGGGCATTTGAAAATATCTGCTCACTCATTTCGTATTGGGGCTGCTACAGAGGCAGCTGGGTTGGGGTTAGAGGAGGCCGTTATAAAAAGATTAGGTCGCTGGAATTCTAATCGTTTTAAAGTTTACATAAGGCCGGACTTACTATAGATTACTTTTCCTTAATTTTTCAGAAGCCCAGTATGTAGTTTGGTGGTGGGGCATTCCTATGTGTATTGGGCCCAGAAGAGAGCCAGTAAGAGGGATTACACTGAAAACTTATCTTTTGATTCTAATCAGTTTAAGATATTTTGGTGGGGAAGCAGAGGTCTACATTGGAATGATTTATTGCTGTTACTTAACAAATTGTTGGTTAAATGGCTTCTGCCTCATTTAGTAATCATTCATTTAGGTGGTAACGATGTAGGCAAAATTAGAACATTGGAGTTGCTGTGGAGGATTAAACATGATCTAGCTTTTATAAAAAGCTTGCTACCAGATTCGGTGTTAATTTTCTCAGAAATTGTACAAAGATTTCTTTGGTCGTCTGTTGAGAGTTAAACTTTTGAAAAAATAAGAAAAAGAATAAATAGGGCAATGTTCAAATTTTTGCCTATCCTGGGAGAGCTAAGTTACAGGCACGCTGACCTTGATGGTTTTGTGCCTGGTTTGTATAGGTCTGATGATGTACATTTGTCTGATGTAGGCCTTGATATTTTTAATTTAGGTTTACATAATGCATTGGAGAAATGTCTGTGTTGCTTTTTTTTTTTTTTTGGGGGGGGGGGGGGGGGGGGCCTCGGCCTTTTAAGCCTCGACATTGTGGGTAAAAATCACCCAGCTAATACTGGGTGGACTTGGTGGTCATTGGTTTTATTGGTCTAGTACTTGATCTTGGTTCATGGTTTATTATTAGAGATTCACTGGTTCATAAAATTTTGGTAACCCCATAATTAAGCAACACGGCCTAATTTCTCCAATAAAGTGGTTGGTGTCTCATTTATTAGTTATATTTATGGTTGGGTTATTATGTGTCCTATGTCCTCCATGACTACGTACAAACGCAATGGTCGGCAGGCTTAGGAGGTCTTCTGAAGGATAGACAGAAACACACAGTGCATCTCTTACACACACTCAATGCACCCCTTACAGACACACACACCATCCCTTACATACACAGAAACACGCCTTGCAGCCCTTAGACATACAAACACAGGTTCACACAACACATTCAGAAACACACAATACATACCTTATACACAAACACAAACTTCTTTCTATCCCTTACACGAAAACACACTGCAATCCACTACACACACACACACTGCATCATCTACACAAACTGGTATCCCTATACACTACATTCCATAAGCACACACATTAGATTCTTTACAGCAACACATAACACATCCCCTACACACTTCACCCACTGTGAACAACCTCATGGGTGGAACATGTAGGTGGACTTATGGGTGGGCCTTATGGGCATACTCACCGTCAGGCCCTGGGGCCCAGACCTTGAGCTGTGTAAAGGGCCCCAAAAAATGGAGCTGCTTCCCGTTCTCCCAGAACATAGATTTTTGTGACCACAGTTACAAACAGCCTCCAGAGAGCCTGTTCTACACAAGACCAGTGGAGCCAGACTGCAGCTAGAGCCGATCATCATCCTCATCTGGTTGTAAGGAGGCAATCTAGTATATTATTCATGGCACTAATCTCTAATTTACCTCACATTAAAGGGACAATATAGTCCCCAGAACCACTGCAGCTTAATGTAGTGGCTCTGGTCTTTATAGCCTGTCCCTGCAGGCTTTTTAATGTAAACACAGCAGCACTGGCATTAGTTAATATGGCAGATCATATGGGTGGGGCATTGTGATGTCACATGGGGGGGGGGGGGGCGGCGGCAAACTTTTCTTTTGCCTAGGGCGGCAAAAGTCCTTGCACCAGCCCTGGGGCACATATCTGGCATAACTAATGTGGGGGAGGCACATATCTGGCATATCTATTGTGAGGGGGCACATATCTGGCATAAATACTGTGAGGGGACACATATCTGGCATATCTACTGTGAGTGGGCACATATCTGGGCATATCTACTGTGAGTGGGCACATATCTGGGCATAACTACTGTGAGGGGCACATATCTGGGCATAACTACTGTGACAGTAACAAAGGTGGGCATAACTGCTGTGAGGGGCCACAAGAAGGACATAACTTTTGGGAAGGGGCCACAAGGTGGGCATTAGTACAGTGTGGTAGCACTTAGGGGAAATGTCCTAGATTTCCCTGCTATACATTGGCATGGCTCAGTCTTACAGGACCAGCAAAGCGCCACCTGCTGGTGATTTCACAGGGGCAGTCACCATCTCTTCCTTATGTGATTATTCTTTTTTTCTCTATCACCACAGGGACCTTGTTCTGGATCCAGTGGACCATCACGCCAACGACACCCTGCATGAGGTAGGACCAGATTTTATTAGGACTGGGTGAGTGTAGCCATGCATTGGGCTTAGGGCTATTTAACATGAGCGGATGCCATGCGGGTAAACAAGAAAATGACGTTGTGCTGGACTGCTGGTATAATTACGCAATGCTATGGGGCTGGTATGTAATTTTTTCCAGGGCTGGTTTTCATACCCAGTCCAGCCCTGATAAGGGACCAATCTCATAGGCATAAAAGGAGAAGGACTATGTGGTAGATTTAAGAGAGGAGATATAGTGTTCCAAGCGTTCTGGACTCCTAAGTATGTGGAATTTGTTCCACAAGTAGAGGTGGCAGCAGGAGAGGAAACTTTCCATAGACTAGCCATTTCGGACGGGTCAAACAATATGTTGGCTATGTGACAGCCTAATTTAGTTGAGAGGGGGTTTAGGATTTCTGAATGTAATCTCAGCAGATTGGCATGATAGTATAGTTGAACGTCCGGTAATCCAAACCCCCCTCTAGAAGGAGGCTGGGATAGGTAAAATTATAAGATACACGTGGTTTAGTTTGTTTCCAAATAAACGAGGAGAAAAGTTTGCGTATTTGTAATAAGTATGATTTCGGTAAGGAAATAGGTAGGGTTTGTAATAAGTATAGCTACTTAGGTAGGATATAAGTTTTTCCTGCCTATCCATGAAAGGTAAGGGATCCTTAGGTCAGCCAGCTGTGATCTAATCTCAGTAAGTAGGGCAGGATAATTTAATTAGAATAATTGTTTGGGATCACTAGTGATGTTAATACCCAGAAATGTAATGCGAGAGGTAACCCAAGTAAAGGGGTATGCCTGTGACAGTGAGGATATGGTCTTAGTTGGCATGTTAACTCCCATGGCAGAGCATTTGGGGAGGTTAATTTTGAAATTGGACAATTGTCCAAATTCATCCAGTAAGCTGAGGATCTCTGGAAAGGCTGTTTCTGGGTCTGATAAGATCAACAACATGTCATCAGCAAACGCTGCCACTGAATGGTGCATAGAACTTATTTTAACGCCTTAAGGCTACATACACACGACCGTTCCGTCTTTTGCGGTGCGCAAACCGCGGATCCCCAAAAAATGGAAGCTACCCGTCTGCCTTCCGCAGTTTGCGGAACGGAACTGGCGGCCCATTGTAGAAATGCCTATTCTTGTCCGCAAAACGGACAAGAATAGGACATGCTATATTTTCTTTCGGGGCCACGGAACGGAGCAAAGGATGCGGCCAGCACACGGAGTGTTGTCCGCAACTTTTGCGGCCCCATTGAAGTGAATGGGTCCGCACCCGAGCCACAAAAACTGCGGCTCGAATGCGGACCCGAAAAACAGTCGTGTGCATGAGGCCTTAATGTTATCATTTTGTCTGATGGCCTGGATGAGGGTTTCAAGGCAAATTATAAAAATGGTAGGGGATAATGGACAACCTTGGCGGGTGCCATTTGTGATGTTAAAATAAGGGGAAGGATGGGAAGCCAAATTTGTATAAAGTAGCCTCCATAAACCTCCAATCGACTCTGTCAAATGCTTTTTCTGCATCTGTTCCTAATGAGGTGAGGCGGTTGTTGGTGCGTAAAGCATATTGAATTAGCATCTGTATTCTAAAGGTGCTGTCCCTGCACTCCCGCAGGGAGTTCTCAGCTGTTAACATCGGCTTGAGGAATTAGCTAGTATTGTCAGTTGTGTATCATTTTGGTGCATTTTTTGCAGTGATTTGTGCATGTATATATTTTTTCATCTGCACAATGTATCGTTTTGTGTAAGATGTCCTTGTGGTGCATGCGGTCCGCCCCGGCATCCTCCATTGTACACATTTTTTGCTGGGGATTGCGGTTATCTGCGGACCACATGCAGGGGAATTGCTCCCCCGGTTATAGACACGCTACAGTGTCTGGGTTTGGAGCATTTCCACCCGTTTAGGCCACTTTTTTCAGTGAGTTTTTTACACTCCAAAAGAGTGGGAAATATCCAAAATACAGCAATGAGCAATTGCGCTGTAGTATAACAATGGCTGGTTAGTGCCAGTATACATGTCTATTCTGCACAAGGTATGGACAAGTCCTGTGGGATCCATGCCTGGTTCATTTTAATGAACGTGAGCTTGTCCACATTGGCTGTAGACAGGCGGCTGCGCTTGTCTGTGATAACGCCCCCTGCCGTGCTAAACACAAGTTCAGATAATACTCTGGCTGCAGGGCAGGCCAGCACCTCCAAGGTGTAAAGGGCAAGCTCAGGCCATGTGCCCAATTTGGAGAGCCAGAAGCTGAAGGGGGCAGACCCGTCATTCAGTACGTGTAGGCGTGTGCACACATACTGCTCCACCATGTTGGTGAAATGCTGCCTCCTGCTAAGACGTTCCATATCAGCTAGTGGTGCTGGTTGTTGTGGCGTGCTGACAAAGCTTTTCCACATTTCGGCCATGCTAACCCTGCCTTCTGAGGTGCTGGTGGTGCCCCAGCTGCGTTGGCGACCTCTTCCTCCTCCTCTGCCTTCGCCTTGTGCTTCCACTGTGCCCCCGCTGTCAGGTGGGAATGCCACCAGCAGCGCGTCTACCAGCGTGCGCTTGTACTCGCGCATCTTACGATCACCCTCCAGTGACGGAATTAAAGGGAATCTGTCACCAGTTTTATGGTGTCCTAACTAAGGGCTTCCACCCCTGCCCCTCCTCTCCAGTGAAGTTCGTACTGGGTAAGAATATTGAATATTTAATACTCGTTTTATTACATACCAGGTTTTAAAAAATAAATACATTTTTTACTATGTGTGCTTTTAATCTCTTATATTATATATTCTAAGAGTTATTTAATATTTATTTATATAATTTATGCATATAGCAGTGAAGGACAATAAAACACACCTCCTCTGCAAAAAACGCACTTGCGGCTTTATAATCCGCATATAAACCGCATTTAAACCGCATTCGAAAATTTACATGGGATAATGATTAAGATAAGACTATTGCTGGAAATGGCAATGTAGCTACAACTGGATAACAATATTTATCACCTTTTTTACCTTGTATAAGGTTTTTAAAATGTTTATGATATGTGTTTTAAATGTTTTTGTTTATATACTTTAAGAGTTATAGAACATAAATCTACATAACGTATGTATACAGCAGCGAGGGATAATAAAATGCACCTCATCTGAAAGAATTGCATTTGCGTTTTACAAAACGCACCAAAACCGCACCTGAGAATCTACATAGTATAATGGCAGTATCCAATGGCAAATAGTAAAATAAGATCATCGCTGAAAACTGCTATATAAAGATATATTTTGAATGTGCTTTTTTCCTTCATATGAGTTGTTATCTCGATTACTCCATATCTGAATTTATATTCGACCAGATCCATTCCACACTTTCGTTTCATTGGATTTTGAAGGATGCTGGGTATAAAAAGGGGCAGATTCCCTTTGTGGGCCACCACTGAGGAAGGGGCTAGGAAAAGACCCCGAAACGCGTCTGGTTACTCCAAAGACCCGCACATCAGCTGATGAATATACCTTGACCCCCACATCCTGGAATTGGATCTTTACCTTGTTGAACTTTCGACTCTCTGGCATACAGCGAATACTTTGACCTAAAACCTACTGGGTCCTGCTAAATGCAAAACTTTTATCTACACATTCGCTATATCTGAATAAGTTGGGAAGACCACTAGAGAACATCTATATCGGGGACTGCAAATCTGCTTGAACCGCTCCAGCTGACCCACCGTAACCAGGTACCGCCGGATCTGACACTGTTAGCCACGTGGGACGCCACTGTGTGCTCTAGTCAGACGGCAATCGAAAGCTATTGAGAAGTGCAATTACTGCATCCTATTCATGTGAATATTTTTCGAATATATTTAAATAATCGAATAGATTTTATCAAACTTTGTCTAGATCTCTATTCGAATAAATACTGAACACTTGATTGGCCAATATCCATCGAACCTTCAGAATATTGAATTTTAATCGATTTTATTTATTTTAAAGGTTGCATATGCCATTCGAATCTGTTACAGCACCTTCATTCATTCATTTTTTTATTCTTTACATTACCTTATGTAATTTTATTGCATGTTTATACACTTAGTATGCTGTTCTTATTCCAAATTGTTCCCAATTAGAGTGCTATTTATTGTTCTATTATCTGTTAGTCGTCATTGTTTTATTTTTTTATATTTTATTGTTGAATCTGCATTTGGTGTAATAAATATTGTCACCACTATCCATTGTGTCTGTATCTCTGTCTGGTCCAGGTGGAGAGTGCTCAGCCTTTCCATTTCCTACACTTTCTTTAATTGACCCAGTCAATCTGCCAACATCTTGTATTGAAAAGCTCCAGCTGATAATGATGAGTCCTGAATATTCATGAGCTCCTGACTCTCCCCGCCTACCTGCTGCTGATTGACAGTTTTTTTCCATATGAATCAGCAGAAGGTGAGCAGGGGAGTGGCTATAGCTCTGAATTAAGCTACTTTCACACTTGCGTTCGGGGTTCCGCTTGTGAGTTCCGTTTGAAGGCTCTCACAAGTGGCCCCGAATGGATCCGTACAGCCCCAATGCATTCTGAGTGGATAAGGATCCGTTCAGAATGCATCAGTATGGCTCCGTTTCGCCTCCGTTCTGCTCAGCAGGCGGACACCCAAACGCAGCTTGCAGCGTTCAGGTGTCCGCCTGGCCGTGCGGAACCAAACGGATCCGTCCAGACTTACAATGTATGTCAATGGGGACGGATCCGTTTGAAGTTGACACAATATGGTGTAATTTCAAACGGATCCGTCCCCCATTGACTTTCAATGCAAAGTCAGGACGGATCCGTCTGACTAACTTTTAGACTTAGATTTTTTTCTGAAATATAATGCAGACGGATCCGTTCTGAACGGATACCATCGTTTGCATTATAGGAGCGGATCCGTCTGTGCAGACACCAGACGGATCCGCTCCGAACGCAAGTGTGAAAGTAGCCTTAAATATACGCTGGACTCAATGACATCACGCTGGACTCAAATCAGCTCATTAACATGCAGCATCTTTGTGTGTATATTATGAGGTAACCATCTGTCACACCAGTAAGTGAATACATCTAAGGTACTTTTTAGTAGTTAATGATTGTATATAATTAGTTAGATTATAATCAAATATCCACATGATAGGTTCCCTTTAAGGACGGTACGTTGTCCTTGTAACAGGGATCCAGCAGCGTGGCCACCCAGTAATCAGCACAAGTTAGAATGTGGGCAACTCGGCGGTCATTGCGGAGACACTGCAGCATGTAATCGCTCATATGTGCCAGGCTGCCCAGAGGCAACGAAAAGCTGTCCTCTGTGGGAGGTGTATCGTCTGTGTCCTCTGTATCCCCCCAGCCACGCACCAGTGATGGCCATGAGCTGGTTTGGGTGCCACCCTGCTGTGAACACGGTTCCTCCATCTTCTCATCCTCCACCTTGTCATCCTCCAGAACTGTGCCCTGGCTGGACAATTGTGTACCTGGCGTTTGTGGGTGCAGGAACCCATCCTTGGAGCCACTTGTGAATGACTGTCCGGAAACCCTATGAATTGATCCCTCTTCCTCCTCCTCCTCCTGTGCCACATCCTCTTCCATCATCGCTAGAAGCATTTTTTCAAGTAGGCATAGAAGTGGGATAGTAACGCTGAGAACGGCATTATCGGCACTGGCCATGTTGGTGGAGTACTCAAAACGCGCTGGAGGCCCAGTCATTGGTGGTGAAGTGGTGCTGTTCCACAGAGCGACTCACCCGTGCGTGCTGCAGCTGAAACTCCACTATCGCCTGCTGCTGCTTGCACAGTCTGGTCAGCATGTGCAAGGTGGAGTTCCACCTTGTGGGCACGTCGCATATGAGGCGGTGAGCGGGAAGGCCGAAGTTACGCTGCAGCGCTGACAGGCGAGCAGCAGCAGGGTGAGAACGCCGAAAGTGCGCACAGACGACCCGCACTTTCTGCAGCTGCTCTGACATATCAGGGTAATTTTTAAGGAACCTCTGCACCACCAAATTCAGCACATGCGCCAGGCAAGGGATGTGCGTCAAACCGACTAATCCCAGAGCTGCTACGAGATTTCGCCCATTATCGCACACCACCAGGCTGGGCTTGAGGCTCACTGGCACCAACCACTCATCAGTCTGTTGTTCAAGGCCAGTCCACAGCTCCTGCGCGGTGTGGGGTTTGTCCCCCAAACAGATGTTTTAAAACTGCCTGCTGTTTACCCCTGGCTGTGCTGAAGTTGGGGGTGAAGGTGTTACGCTGACCGGATGAGGAGCTGGTAGAGGATGAGGAAGCGGAGTAAGAGGAGGAAGCAACAGGAGGCAAATAGAAGCACCCTGTAATCCTCGGTGGTGGAAGGACATGCGCCAAACTGCTATCCGCCTCAGGCCCAGTCGCCATTCCATTTACCCAGTAAGCTGTTATTGAGATATAACGTCCCTAACCGTGCTTACTGGTCCACGTATCCGTAATGAGGTGCACCTTGCCACAGATGGCGTTGCGCAGTGCACACCTGATTTTGTCCCCCACTTGGTTGTGCAGGGAAGGGATGGCTCGCCTGGAAAAGTAGTGGCGGCTGGGTACGACGTACTGTGGGACAGCCACCGCCATAAGGCTTTTAAAACTCTTTGTCTCCACCAGACGGAATGACAGCATTTCAAAGGACAGTCATTTTTAAATGCTGGCATTCAGGGCCAGGGATCGCGGGTGGGTAGTGGGGTACTTCCACTTCCGCTCCAGTGTTTGGGAGATGGAGAGCTGAACGCTTCTGTGGGACATTGTGGAGATGCTTGGTGACCCAGGTGGTGGTGTTGCTGGCAGATCCTCTGTTTGCGGGGTGGCAGGTGGCGCTGTCACTCCAGAGGTGGATGAAGAGGCCGAGACTGCAGCACAAGAGGAAGCAGGAGGAGCCAGAGACCTTTCTTGGTTTTTGAGGTGTCTACTCCACTGCAGCTCGTGCTTTGCACTTAGATGCCTGGTCATGCAGGTTGTGCTCAGGTTGAGAACGTTTATGCCTCGCTTCAGGCTCTGATTGCACAGCGTGCAAACTACTCGTGTCTTGTCGTCAGCACATTGTTTGAAGAGCTGCCACGCCAGGGAACTCCTTGGAGCTGGCTTTGGTGTGCTCGGTCCCTTGTTGTGGTGGGCAGTAGCATGCGTACTGTCTAGGGGACGGCCGCTCCGCTTTTGCACCCTGCTCCCTCTTCTGCTGTGCTGGTGGCTCTGTGCGACCACCACCTCTTCCTCCGAACTACACAGGTCACTCGCATGACCTTGATTCCATGTGGGATCGAGGACCTCATCGTCCTCCACATCATCTTCCACCCTGTCTTCACCCCTGCCCTCCTTATCGGTCTGCACACTGCAGAAAGCCACAGCAGTTGGCACCTGTGTTTCGTCATCATCCGAGACGTGCTGCGGTGGTCCTCCCATGTACTCATCTTGAAACATAAGTGGTTGGGCATCGGTGCACTCAATCTCTTCCACTTCTGGAGCAGGGCTATCTGGATGGCCCTGGGAAACTCTGCTAGCAGAGTCATCAAAAAGCAGAAGAGACTGCTGCATGACTTGGGGCTCAGACTGCTTGGCTGATTTGCAAGGGGGTGAGGTGAAAGACTGATGGACATCGGCTGCAGGTGCCAACTCTGATCTTTTAGCAGGAGACTAGGTGGGAGACAATGTGAAGGAACTGAAGGCACTGTCAGCAACCCAATCTACTATCGCCTGTACTTGTTCTGGCCTCACCATTCGTAGAGCCGCATTAGGCCTGACCAAATAACGCTGAACGTTCTGTGGCCTACACGCACCTGGGGAAGGTGTTTCACTTGTGCGTGTAGCTGGCACAGATCGACCACGTCCTCTCCCTGCAACAGGAACTCCACCAGCAGAACCACGACCGGGACAACGTCCCTTATTCAACGCTCTCCTCATTCTCCGCAAATTTTGGAATAGAACACCGGTATCTAACGCGTGTATTTCACACTGACAGATGCAGCCAAGGCCGCAAATTTAGTATTTGGCCTAAAATGGGTGTTTTTTTTATAACAGAATATAACAGCAGTATCTAACGTGTGTATTTCACACTGACAGATGTAGCAAAGGCCGCAAATTTAGTATTTTGCCCAAAATGGGTGTTTTTTTTATAACAGAATAGAACAGCAGTATCTAACGCGTGTATTTCACACTGACAGAAGCAGCAAAGGCCGCAAATGTAGTATTTGGCCCAAAATGGGTGTTTTTTTAAACCCAGAATATCATTGCAGTATTTCTAGCTTGTATGTCACTCTAACAAATGCAGCATAGGCCCCAGAAGTAGGGTATTGCCCAAAATGGGTGTTTTTTTTTACTAACAGAATATGACAGTAGTATCTAACGCTTGTATTTCCTACTTTATCAGTGATAAAGTCCTAACCTCAGTATCTGAGGAAAGGGATTTAGGGTCATTATTTCAGAAGACTTAAAGGTAGGCAGACAATGTCATAGAGCATGCTTGGGTGTATAGGGAGAGGCATTACCAGTAGAAAGAGGGAGGTGCTCATGCCGCTCTACAGAGCACTAGTGAGACCTCATTTGGAGTATTGT